>NW_028261390.1:21766030-22103030 GCF_051295495.1 Thamnophis sirtalis
AGCTATGTTTGGTTTTTTTTGATAAATGTTTTTTAATTTTAGTTTAAAACAGGTACAGCATCTTTCTTTACATCTGTAGAAAATGTATCAATCAATTACAGATAAGTTTTGGTACATCTCCTCCACAGTCAACCAACATAACTCATATTAACTCAAGCATTATTATATATCCATTTTCATTTAACTGTAATTATTATTTAGAAATATTAATAAAAGTAATAATCTTGAACAATACCTGCCCACACCGGTGGGAAAAAAAAATCAAAAGAAAAAAAGGACAAATAAAAAATAAAAAATAAAATAAAAAATAAAAAATAAAAATAATACAAAAAAAGACAAAAACGACAAGTGACAAGGCAGGAAAACAAAACAAAACACAGGTGTCTATTATGAAAAAAAAGGAAGTATATCAACTGGTTACAACATGCTTTGGTGCTTCTCTTCCATTAACTCATATTAATTCAAATATCTTAACTCGAATATTTACCATATCAACATCATTATACCTCCAGTTTAAATTACCTATGGTTATTTAAACATCCTTCATCCTTAGCTATGCTAAAGAATTAATCCATAACACATGCTGACAATTCATTTACTTATTTGTAAAATCCTCTATTATCATCAAATCCTCATATCCTATTTTAGCTGGACATCCATAATATTTAATTATACCATATATCATAACATTTTCCCAGTATTGATTAACATTTGATTGTATGTATTTTATTTAGTTTTTTTAATAATGATAATTATTGTAGTTAATACTCTTTATGTATAATCTAAAGATGTTTTCTCATATCCAATTGTTAGTTATCATATCAACTCCACATTATATACATTACTATCAATATCAATTATTATTCAACTATATCTGTTACAAGAAAAAGCAATTAGGTTTAACTAGTTTTCAATTGTATTCTTCAGTCTATCAGCCAGTTCCAAATTATATATATTACTATCCATATCAGTCATTATTCAGCTATATCTATTACACATTAAGGTAATCAGATTTAGCTAATTTTAAATTACGTTCTTCCATCTGTCAGCCAGTGTCTCTCCAATAGCAAAAACTTCTCAAGCCAATTGCCACGCGTTGGATAAATTTACCAAATGTTTTCATAAGCAAATCCAGACAAAGATATTTTTGCACCTTTGGACTCTGAATGTCAATGATGAAATAATAATGTTGTCCTGGGCTTGTAAAATTTTCCAAATTAACTTTAATTCTCAAGGGTGGATTTTCCATTCCTCCTGCACTCTGTCTCTTTAAATGAGTCTTCTTTATGGCTCCCCCCTCCTTTCTTCCTCTGAGATAGACCAGACACCATTTCTCACATTTTCCATTTGTATTTCAGGAACATTTAAACATTCAACGATCTCAGTTTTTACTTCATATTTTAAAATCAGATGATCCAATTTTCTTTCCAGCCTTTGATAAGAGTCAAAAAGCCCTCTACATGCGGAAAAAAGAATCTGAAATGAAATCTTAGAGGTATTTTGAGATGCCATGATGTGTCGTAGTTAAAAATTGCAAGCTCTTTTTTTTTTTCCACAGACTTCGAAGCACTTTTCTTGGTCTCTTAGAGGCTGTGCAATCTTATCTGATCATAAACAGAGCCAAGTAATAAAGTAATAAAAATGTCGAATCATGACGGGCTAATTAGTAGAAAATAAATTTTACAAACCACTTAGGGAGATTCAGAGGGGGGAGGATGTCGAGGAGTTTCTTGAAGCATTTAAGAAGTAAAGTAACCACCAGCCATAAATCCATTAAAAAAAGCCAATTCGCCGCTAAATTTCCCTGTTCTTTGGTTTCAGTTAGCTTAAGTTTTTAACGCGAACAGTCTCTCTTGGATGATAAAATCAGCTTACCAGATGACATCACTTCTACCATTCTTAGGGGCAACCTGCAGTTTCAGTTAGCACGCAGCTAATCCAAAAAGGAATTGGCACGAGGAGTTAATACCCCCCCCCCAGAGACTTGCGGGTGTCTCTGAGGTTCTGGGTCTCTCCTCACCTTCACTGTCGTCTACGGGACAGCTAGAGTTCAAAGAACCCGTCCAAAAATCCTTCGGTATAGAGGAATTTCAGGAGTAGCCTGAAACTCCATCTTCTCACTGCTAAGCCCCGCCTTCTTCCCCCACAGCTATGTTAATGTATCTCCCAGTCATCTTTTAGCCGCAAGGAAAGAATCCCCACATGAATGGTGCTGTCTTCATTAGCTTTATCTCTCAGGAGCAAGGGCAGCACTGTTGTTGCCTTTTTGATCACTTAGTAAAGAGCACTTTTAAGGCAGCAACTTGTGGACTCCCTGACATTCTTTCTTCTTCCACCAATTTTCAGCTACTGATAAGCCATTATCCTGAAAGAATGTCAAGGCACAGTTGTAATCCTCCGAAGTCTGCTACCAGTTCAGTGAGTCTGCTACCAAGCATGCGCTTTGGGTGCCTAAGGCACGCCCATGCAGCTCTAAAAAAAGAACATTTTGAAGCTTTTCAAGTCTGCAAAGGTAAGTAGAACAGCGGGTGGAGTGGGGAATCCTCTGTGCCACATGATTTAGATTAGCTAGAAAGCAGGAAATACTATGATTCTAGCTAATATAAATCATATGTCACAGCTGATAGTTGCCCAGCTGATCGTCAGAAATACCAGTTCGTCCAAACCAGTAGCATTTTTTACTATTGGTTCGGGCAAACCAATAGCATTTCACCGGTTCACAGTAAATGATTCTCATTATTTACTACATGCCTCTTCTAACAGGAGTACAGACTTATCTAGTGGTCACTGGATTACATCTGTTTGAAACCCCATTTCCTAGTTCACATTTGTGCTCATGACCTTGTATGTGATGTGCTTTTGCTACTTGAAAATCTTGCAGTGCTCACACACATATAATGTAGATCCAGTCAGTTCACAGTCAGAACCATGACTGACTAATTGTCATACACAAGGAACCAGAACAACACTATGAACTGATTCAAGGAGATTCTTTATCACTACTTGCCTATTTACAGTATAAGAATCTCGCCATACTGATTGCATTCTCTTGAGAATAACCAGATAAACATGCTAATGATTTGAGAGGGGAGAAGATCATATCTCCAAAGCTTTCTACCCAGCTGAGATTCCATGCTAGCCAGATCCCACTTCAACTAGAGATTCAATCACACCAATCTATACCTTCTTCTAGGAGTTCAGTATTCCCTTGTAAAGGGGAAAAAAGTTGGAATCCACCAAAGGGTTCCAGGAGTAATATCATCTTCACCGTTGATCAGGCTTATTAGGAATTCTAGGAGTTACAATCCCAAGACTTTAGGTTCGAAAGACTGCAGAGATACAATTAGGAAGCCTTTTTCTCTTCTAGATGTCAGAGGGTTATTTTGTTCCTTCTTGCCAAAAATTTGGCTATTCCTTTTAATTCATCATATTTTGATGTTCTTAACAAACATCAGGATGATACATACATTAATAGTAATGTACTGAAATAAATAAATGTGTATGTACACATACATACATAGATGGGGTAGAAACAATTTGTAGTAGATTGTTCTTGTTCCTTGAGCTTGAGCTATTTTCTTCTTAACGTACAAATTATTCACACACAAAAATAAGACAACAGAACTTATGATGTTGCAAGAGTCTGTTAAAATTCAAAAGCTATATAAATGTTTTAAATAAATAAATAAAAATAAAATATAGGAACCAATGCTCAACATCTGAGAAATCAGCTCCTAAAAGTGACAATGTGACAACCAAGCCCTCAAATTGTGCTGAACATGGAAGAATGCACACATTTGAGATGCATTTTTCTGCCATCTTTACTTTTTTTATTGGAAACAGACTTGGTTAATAATTAGCTCAATATCTGGGCTGAATTTAAAACAGAAGAACCAATATAAATGGCTAGAAAGTGCAACTTCTCAAATTGTTATGGTGTAAATAATATGTTCCCAATATTTACCAGAACTAAGGGGGGGAAATCCCCTTTTACGAAATTTTTAAACGAACCATAAATTCTTTTCCCATCATAGTTTCATTTTTAGGTGACAATTGTTAGCAGTAAAAAATCGTTCACATGCTTTGAAACAGGATGCAAATAAAACACGCAGACCTGCTGAAATGGAATACAATATTGTCCCTGCATTACATTATACATTGTCTAATACTGTTGTCATGCTACCTTCTAAGCTATTAGTTGCATGTAACAATTATTTTGAGAAGTTCAAAAGGAGACAGAAAACCAACTTCCTTTCTATTTACCCACGTGAATGACATAATGCTCCAGATAGTTAGGATGTGGAAGGCTAATGAGACTTTAAAAAAAAAATCTTGCAGTTCTCTAATAATTCCTTTTCCGATTCACAATTCCCATGGTCACTCACGGTAAGGAAGAGAATGAATACTTGCTAATCAATTTCATTGCCTTGAGCACTACAGGTGCCTGCTTTGCACAAAAACATCAGGGATTTTGAATGCTTTGTTGATCTGGGCATCTCTCCCTCCTTCTCTTCCCCATCCTCTGTAATATTTCTAGCTATAAATTATTCTTTCCTGGCAAACACATGGCATGATTTCACTGACGATTTTTATTCATTAAGTCCAGCTGTTTAGAACTGCCTGAAGGTAAAGGTAAATAATAAATACACAGAGTCTATAGGCACACAGATGTTTAAACCACATGGTTTATTAAAAAGGAAAAGGGGGAAAGGAAGAGCTTCAATACACTAAAAGAGCTGCTATATAGTGCAAAGCATAAAGAGGGATCTTTGAAGACTCTTCAGCCAAAGTTGCTCCAGTTTAGAAGAGGGTGTTGTTCAGTTAAATGCTAGGGTTCTGTAACTGAGACAGAGGAAATCTTGTATCCATATAACTAGTAATTGCAAAGAAAAAGGACAAGTCAATCAATGTTATTTTCTTTTCTCAAACACTTCCCAATCTACCATATTCTTATATTGCATCAGGTGAACAGATACATGTAGACCCAGCCTTTAATATTAAGCAGCAACTATTGCTACTGTATTTATCATTCTAATTCAGATATATTTCACACAGAGATATTATTTTAGATATACCAGTATGCCAGGGAAATCCACATAAAATGGTGCACTTAATTCATGAGTATAACTCTTTTTGCCTTGATTTTGGCTTTTCTTTGGAACATAGCTCTTCTTATCTTCCTTATGACCCTTTAAATTGATACCACTTTGTAATTTTGCTGACCCTATATTGGGTTCCTATTTGCAACTGCCATTTTTGTTAGATGCCTCCATTCCAGAAGTGGTATTCAGCAGGTTCTGACCAGTACTGAAGAACTGGTAGTGGAAATTTTGAGTTGTTTGGAGAACCGGTAAATACCACCTCTGACTGGCCCTGTCCCCATCTATTCTCTGCCTCCCGAGTCCCAGCTGATATAGAAGAAATGGAGATTTTGCAGTAACTTTCCCCTGGAGTAGGGAGGGAATGGAGATTTTACAGTATCCTTCCCCTGCCCCACCCACCAAGCCACGCCCACCAAGACACACCCACCAAGACACACCCACACAACCAGTAGAAAAAAAAATTGAATCCCACCACTGCTCCATTCCTATTTTACTTTACTGCTATCAGTTCCTTCATCTCTGGCTGTCACTCTCCTCTCAAGACTATGATATTTTATTTTTGGTAGCTTTACTCATCCATTTTTTTCTTGTTTTTCTTGAAATGCGTAAGAAATCTGTAAATGTTTTGTTTCTTTTAGGGCCTTGTCAATTACCAGCCTTCCATTTAAGGCACCCAGTCTCTTGGTTAAATGTCCACACATTTCTGGGATGAAAGCTGACATGCTCATTTATGTTTTGGCATGTAGATCTTTCCAATGACCACCTCCATGTTAGAACTGGGTTTTTAGTTTTATATGGACCTTACCAAAGGATCATAATAGGCTATACCTTATCCAGTTAAAGGTGGTCTTTATTTTTCATTCTTTATTAACATGCATCATTAATCATTATCGGAACACTGCTATCATGTCCTTCTTTTCATTAAACTAGACTTACCCAATTCCAGCAACTATTCTTTATTTGTTTTAGCCTCCAGTCCCCTCTTTCCAGCAACCTCTGGGAAATTCAAATGCTATGTAGATGCAACCAGCAGCTCAGCTTCCGGGTGCTTACCTTGCTCCATTGGAGGTCCTCTCAGTCTTCTTGAACTCACAGCTAGCAGCTCTGACATACATCTTACCCACCATAAACCTGGGAGGCTCACAAAAATGATAATAACATCAAACTCTGAAACCATAGCAAAAACTCCCAGTACCCTAAAAGCAACACTCCACCATATGTCAAGATTCAACTTCATTCTTCACTTGGATCCAGCCTCACTTGGCCCCAATGCTTGAGGGAAGAGATTTAACTTTCAATTTAGGATTAGAATAAAGCATATCAGTACAATGCTTTAGATACAAAATGAGTTAAAGCTCACCGCATTCAATTTTTGTGTCAAAATAAATTTTAGCCACTAGATTCTCTCCATACCAAGGCACAAAAAACCCTATTAATTGTAATAATATTATTACAATTTTGACTGCTTCATATAAATCCAACATGAACTGGATGCATAATTGTAAAAACAAACTGTAAGCAATCAGCCAAAGTGGCTATTAAAATTTTAGATCTGAATTTATCCATGCTTATTGAGGTTTAGAATTTGAAAATGCATATAAACTTTTTTCTGCCTGGTTTGGAATAACTGTGATATATGTCTCATTAAAATTAAAGCATTGAATTTGATTTGGAAAACTTTATCACGTACCTCCAATAAAACAGCATCTGGAAATTCAATATACTTCAGCTGTAAAACCATGAGGGTCTGAAGTCTTTCGTGGTTTTATAGATGCAATTGTAATAATAATTTTCTGAAGGAAAAGTTTTTGACCTGGTCCTGTGATAATGTGTAAATCTCATATTCTGCAAAGAGGCAAAAATTATTTCTGAACATATGTGTTCTTGATAAATGGGAGCTATTAGAATAAGATCAAATGTAGCTAATTAACAGATCAAAATTTATATATATTTTCTCAAGTATATTTGAGATACAAGATATATTGTTTGATTTCTTTGAAGCTAAAAATTAATAGATTTATTTCCCTTTCTCAATATTATTAAATGTAATAAAACAGATGTAAATTCATTTTTAACAGCATTCATAGATCCACATTGCTCCAGTTGGTATAGAAAGTTTTTCTACCTGCTTAAAAATCAACCTGCCACACTTTCAATTTGCAAAATAGTAATGAATATCTGGAATATTTTGGTTTGAGGGTTTTCTTTATGCTGAGATTGATTTACGTAGAAAGGACTGTGATAGGTAGAGGAAGAGAGATGTGGCCATGGGATTTATGGAAGGGAATGTATTTTCATGATTGACTTGGATTTGGTGGGTGGATTCGTTTGTAAATACTGTAACTGAAGTACATTAACTGAGCTGTATATAAGCCTACATAACAAATACATAAATACGTATCTAGTGCTATAAAGCAGTTGCTTTCCTATTCTTCCTTATCTATGTAGCTAAAAAGCAATATCAGAGAATGTCATTGTTGGTTTTTCTAAAACTATCTCTAGATTTTTCTGCCACTACTCCCACTTTCTAATCTGTAAAATCTTCATGGAGGAAGTTTCTCTCCTGCTATCTTCTCTTGGGAAGAAGGCTCTGTGACTACTGCTAGGGATGGCAAAAATAGAACAAGTGAAAGAAAAGCTAGGAGACACGTCGGCAGGAAATCCTGCCAGACAATTGAGACCTTAGTAGATCCCATCGGTGCCAGGAGTTGGTTCTAGCCAAGTTGACTGGATTGACTGGCATTTGTTGGATTGGAGATATAAAACTAATTTTCTCCAAAATTCCTAACTCGTTTTTATGCCATTTCTTCTCTGTGATTAATGAAGAAATCCCATTATCTTCAGGATTTAATTTCAAAATTACCATGTAGATAGGCAAAGAACCACAACCAAATCTTCATGATCTCCTCCCGACCTCTTTTAGATATGAAAACAAAAAGAAATCCGGCACAGGCAGGACACATAAAGAAAATACATGCATTTGTGTTCCTCCCAAGCTGCTCTCTTATCTTTGAATGGAGTAAAGCAAGTTTGAGTAGATGGTCTGTGCTGAGAAGAGCCCTGGCTCTGCTCCAGTGGTGGGATTCAAAAAAATTGACTACTGGTTCTGTGGGCATGACTTAGTGGGTGTGGTGTTGCTTGGTGGGCATGGCTTGGTGGGCATAGCAGGGGAAGGTTACTGCAAAATCCCAATTTCCTCCTGATCAGCTGGGACTCGGGAGGCAGAGAATAGATGGGGGCAGGGCCGATCAGAGGTGGTATTTACTGATTCTCCAAACTAGTGAATTGTTAACAATAAGTATATTAACTAGGCTCCCTATGTGACAAACCTGTGGGTGTAACATTGCCAATTATATCACAAATATATCACAACATTTCAAAAATTTCCTATTTTGAATTGGCAGTGAACATAGAGATATAATGGTCATATTTTTTTAAAATGGTGTTGTTTGATTCCTAGGAAAAATATATTTATTTTTGTTTTGCTATCATAAATGTTCTCCAGAACTGGACAGAACCTACTGAATACCACCTCTGCTCTGCTCCCCTGAGTTACTATCAAAAGGAATTATGTTGTGTTTTGGGTCACACGGGATCACTTTGGTCTTTGCCTAAAGAATGCATGGAATATAAAAGAAAGGGTTAACGTGCAATATATTCGGCATACATATAAATGCTAATTCAAACCATGATTGTGCTGTAAGACACATTGCTCCAAAGAAAAGAGAAGAAAAAGGAGCCTTTGAATTCAAACCAGGCTTTGTGAAAGTTTGAACTACAATGAAAGCCCAGAGCAATTAAAATGTCTTTATCATCATAGGACAGGAAAGCATTTGTCAGCTACATCGCTCCAGCAAAAATGGTTGTGCCCATGCCGTTGGCTCCACGCAAAATATTTCCAAGAACATTAATTTGGACTCAGGTCTTACACAGTGTATGCTTCCAATAGACCAGAGACAATGTGGGACTTGAACAAATGTCTTCCTGATAATATCATTGACAAGTCAACTAGCCGAGATAAATTAGTCTGGCATCAATCCATCAAAAACTATGTCTGTGTATCTGTGTGTGTCTGTGTTTCAAACGGAGTTATTCATTCATTATGGAAATTACTCAACAAAAGTATCAAATGCCATGTGTAAGGCAGATACACTCTGCATCCTCCAAAGTGAGTACTCATGGAGGAAGAAAAAAACTTTCTGTACTGCCCTCAGGATGCTGTGGGCCTTCTTGATTCAGACTTAATTGGCTTGGCTCCTTCTCCAAAGCAAATGTTGCAACCACCGTTTTGCAGACTTTCTCTGAAATTGCAGGGTGGGGAGGCTCGTCCCTGAGATTCCACCCTCCCGGCAGACGCCAACCGACTCTTTCTCAGCCTTTTTCTTCTGAATAGAGGACTGCCTTGTTGCCTCCCTGACAGTAGCAAGCATTGTTTCTTTTAATTTGAAAAAGCTAATGGAGGAAAGCAAAGAACAGAGTGGAGAAAGACAGCATTGGTTGTTTCCTCTATTTAGCACCCTCACACTGATATTGGCCGCTTGACAAAGCACTAACCAGTATAGGATAAGGAACTAGGGAACCCTGCTGGAGCACATGGTAAAGGATCTTGGACTTGGGACGGGCCAACCCTTCAATCTGGTAAAAAAACCACATTTGATTAACAAAACAATTAGTAGGACTAAACCACATGTCTGGACCAACAGGTGAAGTAGTATTTACAACATGTTAATAAAGTAGTATTTACAACATGTTAAAAAAAAAAGCTCCTTTTTTTTCACTGTTATATTTTTACGTTGCTGTGCTATGTCAGCCACTTAACTTTATTTCTCTATCTCTCCTAGTTGTGTTTGTATAGTGCTGGGGTCGGCAACCTCAAACACTCAAAGAGCTACAAAGGTCCTAACCAGAAGCCCTCCATTCAATTCTGGAGCTGACCAGATGTCCAGTTCCTCCACCATAGAGTCTTCTCCTAGCACAGAGTCCTTTTTCCTGTGCCAATCAGAAGTCCGGTTCCCCCACCATAGAGTCTCCTCCTAGCATGGCGTCCTTTTTTCTCTACCTGCCCTAACCAAAAGCTCTATCAATTGTGGAGATGACCAGCGACAGAGAGCCACAGAGGGATGAAAGAGCCACATGCGGCTCCAGAGCCACAGGTTGCTGACCCCTGGTATAGTGTCTTCTATTGCTTTTTGCTAAGTTTAGTTATCAGCTTCTCTCTGTACCAATTAATCCACTGAATGGGAACCTAATTCCTTAGCTGTTAGGCAGTTCTGGTCAATCTGCTTCCCCTTTTCTCTCCCTTGTCAGTAGAGACTTCTAGTTAATTTTCATTAACAATTTCCACTTATTACTGCTGGATGGAATCTATCGTTAAACATTTTGAAATATCTGGCAGGCTCAATATGCAAGAAAACTACTGTGTGGTTCTGACAATAGCAATAGCAATAGCAGTAAACTTATATACCGCTTCATAGGCCTTTCAGGCCTCTCTAAGCGGTTTACAGAGAGTCAGCATATTGCCCCCAACAATCTGGGTCCTCATTTTACCCACCTCGGAAGGATGGAAGGCTGAGTCAACCCTGAGCCGGTGAGATTTGAACCGCTGAACTGCTGATCTAGCAGTAGCCTGCAGTGCTGCATTTTAACCACTGCGCCACCTTGGCTCAGTGACACATCAAGACAATGGCTACAACCACCTGACCAATGTGCATTTTATGTACATCACATGGGTAACACATACGTATAAAGAAAGGGAATTTCACATTATTGCAGCCATCTTGAGCTTCTTTTTTTTGTACCAACACAGACAATTTGCAGAACCTTTGGTGTTCTCTTTAGACATGTCCAGGTTAATGTATAAGTGATGCTAGGAAGCTAATGTCTACTACTTTTGGTCTGCAACCTTGGTGGAGTCTACCTTGTTATAATAGTCTTTTCACTCAAATGAGCACCCTTCGTAAGAATTCACAAAATGCTAACCAATGATTAAAAGTGTCAGCCAAAATATGCATTTGATTATGTTTTCGGCACTGTGTGTATTATGTTTGCAGGAAAACTAAACTTAGATCCATTATTTTTTAAATAAAAAAATTACACACTTTCCCCTTTTATATGTTCTCTGCTTTGGCTGCCATGCTCTCCATAATTAAAAAATGATGAGGCCGAGGAAGAAAACAACCAAAATTATTGTTTAAAGTCTAGCAATCGTAGAAAAACAAAATTATGAGATTTGTGGCATGAGAAAACAAATTTATTAACCAAGCTGGTCAACGTTGCTGGTTTATCAGTTTCTAAATTTTAATATTTTCTTTTATAATTCTTTCAAGTAGCCTTTAAAAGTTTCTTCCAAGTGTGCACACACAAAGACACAAACACTGACTATGATACAGTCAGTGATGATAGTACTTCATAGAGTAGCAATATAGAGATATGTAGAAATTATAGCAGTTGTAAATAATTCTGTACAAAGATTCTGAAACAGGACTGTGGTCAAAGAGAAGGTTTTCCAATGCAGGAGTTAGGATAAATATTGATGACCAGAGACAGCACCTTCTTACAAAAATATAACAAACCTTGGACTCAGATAATCCCTTCAATTTTCAATTTCAGGACAATTTAGCTTATTATTTATGCATTAAATAACTCAAGCTAGACCAGTTTAGCTCAAATGACCAGTTTGCTTTATTTGCACACCTTACCATTTACTGTTCTATTATATTAAGTCTTGGTTTTATTTCAACTTTGGTACAATGTTTACCCACTAACTTTGAAGGGGAAAACATTCTGCTAAGGAGTTAATTATTCAGCAGGAACAACGTAATCAATTGTTTTAAAAGTTCCCTATGCCAAAATATGGTTATCTTTCATTATGAGACGAAATGTGACTAATCAAATGAGTCTAATTATGTATAATTTGGTCATTATTTTCTGCCAGGAATTAATTCATTACTAGTTTAGTGTGCACATGTTTGATATATTTTGATCTTTACCAGAGAAAATTCAACCACAGAAAAATTTAGACAATCTATGAACCAGTGAGTATTACTGAATCTTCCACCTATCTATAAATAAGTACAGTAAAATGAATCTCATGTATACACCTGTAATGTTTTCATACACCTTTCACACTCCAGTAGTGCTAGTTCCACATTGGACAGACTGCTGATCAGAGGTGGGTTGCTCCTGGTTCAGCCTGGATCTCACGAATCGGTAGTGGTAGCAACAAGAGGCTCCACCCGCCCACCCAGACATTTCTGCGCATACACATGCACAAACGAACTGGTAATATAAAAAAAATGGCAACCTACCACAGATGGAGATACAATAGTAAAATTTCAAATTCAGGCATCTCTCACCATTTCAGAGCCAATAGCCTCCTTCTGAACTCAAACTGTAAGGAAGTACATCCGATCCTTCCTAATGAATCTTAATTATAATGGAAAGCACAATTTTCTTGATTACACTTTAACAGCAAATATCAGGGGAATTGGATGGGGGAACATATACTCTAAAGAGCCATCTGGGAAAGATACCATTCAAAAACTGATCCTTTTCAACCTATCCTTCACTGGGAGGCGGGGGGGAGTGCAAAGATAGAGGTTCAGATTATGCAACTGTCCATTAATGATAATATAAAATGGGTATTGAGGATGACATTTTATCCAGTGGAGAGATTCAGCTCAGGAATCCAGTACTTGTTTCAGTACCATTGCAATTTATTTACTTGAATAGGGTAGACATACGGTATGATTAGTTCCCCATAATGGTAACTGTGCATTAGGAATCTTTAGAAAAAAAAGATTCCTTTGATTACTTGCAAGTCTCATTGAATATTATGGAAATGGGGTGGACTTGGGGGATTTAAACTTGGGGGATATTAATTGCTGTTTAGGAGTTGCAGATGTGACTTTAAAGCCTGATGCTAGGTTGCAGGGGAATTGCTTCCTCTCTCCTGCCCACACCCTTCTGGCAGATTTCAAGCTGTACAAATACAATATTTGTAGGTCAGACAATTGGAACTTTATATGAATGAACTTGGCTTGCAAACTCTCCCCTCTTTGTTCCACTGCAGTAACAGGGATGGAAAAACCATCATTTTCCATGGAATGCCAGAGGACTTTCCTGATGAAAATCCCTTTTGCTGATCAGCAGTTTCACCAAAGGGCTTCCCAGTTAAGGATTGGAAGTCCTCTCTTCAACAGCCTGCAGCTTTCCTGCCAACAATGACAGTCTTTTATCCTTCTCTCTTGCCACATGGGAGCCAGTTTTTTTGGCCTAGAGGCTTCTAGTTATGCATCTTTAATACATATTATGTACACCTTGTTCTTATTAGAAACTTCCTTTACCAATGCATGCTTGTATTATCTTCAGTATAAATAAATTATTCTCTCGAGAAGTCCATACTGCTAAGCAAAATGGAAGAGAATAGAACAGGATGACCAGAAGCGAGATGGATGGACTCATTACAGTGGCAATGGGGGCATCTTTGGGAGACCTAAAGGATGAGACTAAGGTTATACCTGGATATCTGTCTGATCACTCAGAGTCAAACTGACTTGATGGAATATATTTAATCAATAAGTTATATAAATAGAAGGAAATTATTTAATCAAACTGCTATGGTTGCCCCAGACATCTCCATGTTTATTGGAAAGAATCGTGTCAATCAGAAAAGTTAGCAGTTCAGCGGTTCGAATCCCTAGCGCCGCATAACGAAGTGAGCTCCCGTTACTTGTCCCAGCTTCTGCCAACCTAGCAGTTCGAAAGCATGTAAAAATGCAAGTAGAAAAAATAGGAAACACCTTTTGGTGGGTAACAGCATTCCATGCACCTTCGGTGTTTAGTCATGCAAGCCACATGACCACAGAGACATCTTTGGGCAGTGCTGGCTCTTCGGCTTTGAAATGGAGGTGAGCACCATCCCCTAGAGTCGGGAATGACTAGCACACATGTGAGAGTGGAACCTTTATCTTTATTCCAGTACCCCATTCAATCGAAATTTAAGTATTCTAGATGGCTATCTAATTTCTCCTTGAACATATCTAGTGAGTGGGAATCATTCATAGTTCTGGGTAACTGGTTCCACTCAAGTGCTCTTATTATTATAACACTATTTCCTAATATTTTATCAGTAATTCCAGTTCAGTTTTAATCTTAAATTTCCTTCAAGGACTGAACGGAATGTGTACTTTTATAAGTCTGCAATCAAGTGAAATGACTATTCCATCAGAGTCTCTTCCCCATGTTTAAATCCATCATTCTCAGGGGTGGGATTCAGCCAGTTTGGACTGGTTCAGGTGAACCGGTAGCTCCGACAATCAGCCAAGAGCGAACCAATTCGCTCTGATAATCAAGTGGGCCTGCCCGCCACCCCTTGGGCTAAATCGTCTCAGCTGATTAGCGCGGCAGAACAGATTGCCGCGCCTCAAGAAGTAATGTGGAAGGTAAGTTTTTGTAAAACTGAGCACGCGCGCACAGTGCATGTCAGGCTCAGGCACCCCTGATATGCGATCACTGAATCGGTTGTTAAACCGGCAGGATCCCACCACTGATCATTCTATTTCCTACATTCTGAACCAGTCTTGATCTTCTTTTGTCATATCCTTTTCGGTCTTTGAAAGTTGTCAAGAGTCATATCCTTGGAGATAGGATAGATAGGAGAGAGGATTGCCATTGGAGATGTCCATTGATGACAATGTTTTTTTTAAAAATTAAGCTAGTGCCCCAATTGCATGCTTGAAGATTTAACTCTTTTTATAGAAAAGCAATAGGACTTTAGGCTTTACAGTGCTTTACAGCAGTCTCTGGGCAATGTAGAAGCATTATTTGCATATTGCCCCCAACAGTCTGGGTCCTCATTTTACCAACCTCAGAAGGATAGAAGGCTATGACAACCTTGAGCCCTGACAGGATCAAACTGCAACCTGTGGTAGAGTTTGCCTGCAATATTGCACATTAACCACCACACTAGGACTCTTATACATGCAAAATCTATAAAGATGGATTGAAGCATCTGGTTGGACCCATCACCTTGACTTTTATGACCCCCTTTGAGGACCTTTGTAGCTCCCATTACATTTCCTCTCCCATTTTAATGTTCTCTTCTTAAAGTTAAAAATTTTGATCATCCTTTAACTCTTCTCTGTTCAAGCTCAAATTTTAACACTATACCTCAAGATGTGGGTCTAATAAATGCAAAATAAAATGGAACTGTTACTTCCATTACTATTTGGAAAGAATACTTCTATTAGGGCACCATAAAATCCCACTTGAGTTTTTGCAGCCATATCACACCAATTGTTTTTATTCATTTTATACTCTTTTATACTCTGGTTCATATTGTCAGTCGTAGGATTCTCTGTTCCGTCCTTGTGCTTTGATTTCTCTTTCTTAGGGTGAAAAGAATTTCATTTGTCCTTATCAAATTTATTTTATTTTTTGAAGCTTCTTTCTCTAATTCATAAGATGGTTTTGAATTTTATTTTTGCCTTCTAGATTAGTTATACTATTTGACTTTATGACATTTACATATTTGCCATCTCTGCCTCAAAGCCATTATTATTTTTAAATAAGATTAAAGAACCCAACCTTAAGGCACCCCATAAGATATGTCAGTTCAATTTGATAAGGAATTACTGATGATCACTTTCAATTAAAAGTTAGATTTCTTAATGGCACCCAATAATTACCCTTTGTTTTCAAGATGCTTGAAATTAGAGTTTGGTTGGTAACAAGAGTCCATGACTAATTTTTGCAAATCATTTATTTTTGAAGATTGTTTACTTACTTAGGAAAAGTATTGGTTCCACAGAATAAGTAAATTTTATATAACATGCCGGTAATTCTTTCCAAACAGGTTTTTTTTTTAAATTTTAGTCCTTTCTTATAACTGGATATTTTGAAACTGATATCGCTTTTTAATTGGGTATTTTGAGTAGGCTGTAAACCCTAGAAAAGGGGCTTCGTTTGTAATATAAATATAAATAGGTTCACAAAATGTAAGCAATGTTTTTCAAATTAGTATGATTAGCAATGAGCAATGTTACATACTGACAGCCAGTATGGTAGGTTCCACCAAGGTCCCACCCAGGTGGGAAAATGTGGTGATTGGCCGAGCCGTTTGACAGCTCTCTATAAAAGGGCTAGTTGTCAAATAGAGCGGCGCTGGATTCTGCAGATATTCCAATAGAGCTGTTGTTTGTCACTGAAGCTTGAGTCTGTCTCATCCACTCGATCTAACAAGCAACTATCTACATTTTTGGTTTTGCCATTTAGTTTTATGCTCTGCAATTTGCATCACTTATTCCTAAGAGGCATATCTTCCAGATACACACTACTGTAATGGAAGCACACAAACAGTAAACTTATTTTAAGACTATCGGGAAATTATGCCATTTTCATGAAAAAGTAGGAAAACGTGGTATTTTTCTGACCAATTTTCTGGCTATGAAAACACGCATTTACAGAGATGACAAAACTGAAATCACAGAGACATAAATCATTATTTCTTTTCTCTATTTTTAATTGCAGATATAATAGTATTTACAGCTCGAATCCTTTGGTCCTGCTCCAGACTTTTGTTTTAATAGTTTTAATTGTTTGCAACAATTCCAGGTCTGTTTCTATTGAGCAATCCGGGCTGTAAAATTCAGGGTTCCAGGTCCGAGCCAAGTTTCTTAGTCTTCATTGACAGAAAAAAAATGTCTACATGTCAGTTCAGGACTTCGATTTTGAGTGTGTATAGCTTTAAGAGGAATTGCTTAGCAATTCCATCTTGCTAACAGGGCTATATTAGGACAGAGTTCTCAAATGTAATCCTGTGGGCAGTGGTGGGATGCTGCCAGTTTAACAATCAGTTTAGTGAACGCACGCTGAAAATGGAGAATTTAGAAGCTCAGCTGCTTACCTTCCAAGTCAGCAACTGTAAGTAAAACAGCGGGGGGGGGGGGGGAATCAGCTGTGCCATGTGATTGAGATGAGCTAGAAAACAAGAAATAAATGATACAGCAGGATACAGCAGGGCAGGTGGGTGGGGCCAGCTGATCGTCAGAGCTACCGGTTCGCCCAAACTGGTCCAAACCGGCTGAATACCACCTCTGCCTGTGACCCTAAAATAAATGAATTTGGGTGACCTACCCCATGGATACAAGTGGCAGGCTGCAAACTGGTAGGAATCCTTATGACTGCAAAAACAATGCGGGCCTGTCAAAGTGAGGACTGGCAATTTTACTGAAGGGACAATAAACAGGCATATTCCACTTCCTGTTCCTCAGAGTACCTCCTTCTCCTCTACTGTAGCAACCATTCATTTAACAGAATAACAGAGTTGGAAGGACCCCTGGAGTTCTTCTAGTCCAAATTCAAGCAAGAAACGCTGTACATTTCAGACAAATGGTTTTACAATCTCTTTTTAAAACCTCCAGCGTTGGAGCACCCACGACTTCTGGAGGCAATTAATCGTTCCACTTATTAATTATTCTTACTGTCAGGAAATTTCTTCTTAGTGCTGGGTTGGTTCTCTTCTTGATTAGTTTCCATCCATTGTTTCTTGTTCTGCCTGTTGAACCCTCCCTCAGGCTATTCCTGGTCATCTCCTACACATTGTCCTCAATGTTTTTTATTAGTTGGGTGGTATCATACAAGATCCAATTTACATTTTGGTCAGATATTGTCACATATGATGATTCAACTGCAGGCTTTCTAATGCATACTCTTAACCAAAATACTATCTTTTCACAAATGAGTACATTCTTTTTTTCCCCCAGATTTACTTGCCCATTGCCTAATTTTAACTATAATTGATCCATTTTTCTTCAATGTTGTACTAATATTGAATTTCTTGTGGCTCACCAGCAGAGCTAGCACCAGATTCAGACAGTGAGGAGGTTGGGAAGAAACATGGGCCAGTCCTGGAGTCTGGGGGAAGGCTCTGACAGGTGCTCTGCATCGGAGGCAGAGATGGGGCCAGGACAGTCTGACAGTTATCAGCTGCCTTCAGAGTCAGACATCAGTGGGGCAGAAGAAAAGCTGGAGCATGTTGCCTGTGTGCACATGTGCAGAGCTGCCAGAAGGGAAAGGTTAAGGAACAAGGGTCGGCTTAGGAGTAAAACCACAAGTGGACGGTAACCGGCTTCTCCCATAGGGAATAAAGAGGAGTGAAAGGCGAGAGGAGTTTGAAGGAGACAATTAGTTCAATTCATTAGGGTGAAGATCTGTTCCTGACTTCTTGCCAAGTATTGTCTGCTACAGAGTGGCGTTTGGAAGATATCAGCCGGGCAGCTCTAGAAAGCCTGATAAAGGTCTGTAGTTGTGAAATCTCTTGTAAAACTGTTGGCTGGGACTTCAGCCGGGCAGCTCTAGAAAGCCTGATAAAGGTCTGTAGTTGTGAAATCTCTTGTAAAACTGTTGGCTGGGACTTTGCTAGAGAGGAATTCACTTTAAACTAAATAAAAGGGGTTTTATTGGGATGAGGAGTCGGCTTCGTGCTTTTGGGAAGCCTAGGTCAGAACAGAATTATGGCCATTTTTTCCCATACGGGTAGTCCTCGACTTACAACCATTCATTTAATGACTGTTCCCAATTATGACAGTGCTGAAAAAACAACCAGCTCTCACACTTAAAAATTATCACAAAATTCTAATGGCCACAAACAAAATTTGGGGGCTTTTCAACTGACATGTATTTATGATGGTTGCAGTGTGTTGGGGTCACCTGATCACCATTTACCACCTTCCCAGGGGGTTTCCAACAAGCAAAGTCAACAAGGGAAGCCAGATTTGCTTAATGACCCTGTGATGCATGTAACCTTGGCAAAAAGACCATAAAATTGGCCATCATTCACTTAACATTACAATGGAAGCTCTGATCCCACAAGGTAATTGTAAGTCATGGAGTACCTATTGTATAGTTTTAAGTAGATGGATTTTAGAAAGTCCTTAGGATTCTGTTTGTGTGTGTAATAGCAGAGGAAAGTTCTTGATGCTTGTTTGCTCTTGTTGTTTTTTCTTCACCTATAATTGTAATATTCTTGGCTTACATAATCTAAATTACTGTTAACAGTATTTGGAAACTCCTTTCTATAGAATCACATGATTCATCTATCTAATTCTATGTTGGTTGTCTCGATAGACCAGTGTTTCTTAATCTTGCTGAGTTTAATGTATGTAGACATCAAGTCCAACGATCAATCCTCCAGCTAACTCTTTCCAGGGTTGGAAACAAATGTTTTCAGTCCCTCTAACTGGAAAAATCAAGAATTGAGCCTGGAACCTTCTTGCATGCTTTGCTGTAGAATATGCTCTTATACAAACGTTCACCTTTAGTTTTAAGGCACTGATACTTTAAGGACATAAACTGTAAAGTATCTAAACAAAGCAGAGATAGTACCTAGCGGGAAGTTAAAATTCACATGTACAGCTTCTACAATAACAAGGCTGCTTTATGTTAATTCAATTAACTTGCAGCCCCCAAATATTGAAATGTCAAAGGATCAAAGCAGGCATTTTTGAAACAGACAAATATCTTTTTACCCAAGCTTTCTTTTCTCCAGAAGGGCAAACCTTTGTGCTTAATTAGCAGCCAACACACTGAGCTAAATGAGACTGGAGCTTAAAGAATAATCGTATCAATCAAAATAATTTTAAAAGAGCACTATATTGAGCAGAAAAGTTTAAAACAAAAGTTTGAAAGACTGCAATAGTGTTACAACCACCAGAAACACATGAAACAAAATTAGTGATCCATATAATCAGAATGCCTTGTTGTATTTCCCATAATTTTTATACATGATTAAGAAAAAGCTAGGCAAAAATAAAAATCACACATTTATCAAACAATGTTTAATTTCCCATCCATTGTTACTTTGGAGATTCCATATAAGAACCTCCAAGTCCAGACCGAAAAGTACAAGTGTAGTACATTAAAATCCATTTTATGATGATCAAATTCAACACCTTTTTCTAGCTCATGTAATCAGATTATAATAGTTATTCCTTAAACTATAAAACACAGTGTTGGAATTCCATTACATAAAGGGAAAAGAAAAAAAAAGTAAGTTTCAGCATCCCAGAAAAGTGCAGGTCAACTAAGAGGAGTAAATAGAATATTAAAACAAAGGATTTTTTTTTTAAAAAACCTACTATAATAAAAACGTAAATAAAGAAAAGACATTAAAAAACAAGTTTGTTAGCAATATGTAACAAAACATGTAAGAAAATCATAGAATGGTTCTTAAGGAAGATATTTAGGAATGGTGTTCTGATGGAGGCTGCAACAAAGCAGCATCACTGAGTGGTCCCCTGTCTTGTCAATAAATCAAGTGTCAAAGGTTGATCTCAATGAACAAGAGCAGCTTAAACTTTTTCCAAGGATTGGTAATACTCTGTCAGGACAGTCCACGCTTTAGGAGCCATGAAACCTTCCGGAGGATTTTGACCTTCTCGAGCCAGTTTGCGCATGCGAGTTCCTGAAATGAATTCAAAATCTTCATGGCTAAAATAAAAAGAAGAAAGAAAGAAACCTTTTAGAAGGAATATGCAGTGAGTTTCAATTGAACTTTGCTTGCATTTAAAATTACAGGCAGTAACTCAGTAATACCACAACTGAAACCAGAATTTCTGTTGCTAAGAACAATGTTTTTCAGCAAGTTGTGCCTTTTTTTTGCTGCACTTGTTAAGAGAATCACCAAGGTTGTTAAATGAACCATGTGGTGATTAGGTGAGTCCCATTTCCCCCCATTGCCTTTGCTTTTTGGAAACTGGCTCGGAAGAGTGCAAGTGGTGATCACATGACCCACGGACCCAACAAACATCATAGATACATGCCAATTGTCAAGCGCTTGAATTTTGATCACATGACTGAGGGAATGCTGCAAGCGGTCTTAATTGTAAACAACTTTTTAACCAGTGCTGGTGAAATGAATGGTTGCTAAACAAATAGCTGTAAATCAAGGACTACCTGTATTGTAAGCCAAATTAGCATCTTACAATTATAAAGGATCACACTAGCAGTGACAGGCACTGGGTTTTTTTGCTGCATGGATGTGGGAAATATGTCATTCGACAACATTGGAATGAATGGGATGTCAGGGAAAAGGGGAGATAAGATTTTACAATTTTCTTTTAGCATGCCAAATGTGCTCACAACACAAATGAACTATTGGGAAACCCCGTGGTTTATTTTGTCCATTCAAAAATATTATACACAAGTAAAATCTGCCACAGAACTGCAGTATGGCATCATATGATTCAATTTTTGGTCAGTCTTTCCATGCTTTGCTGAAGATATGCTTTTCTATGATATGCTTTCCTGCTCTGTGCTTCCAAAAACACCTGACATCCTATGATTTCTTTAAAACAAATTCTGTTGTGTTTTTGTGAATTTAGACGGTTTTCATCTTCCCAAAGCTGCTATTTACCTTCTTCTATATGGATATTCTGCTTCCATAAACATTCTTTCTCAGAAAACAAAATGAATTATTTGTTCGTAAGGTACCGCCTATTTACTTATGTTACAGCCTAAATTAATTAGTAAAGAGCACTTTTCCCAGAAAATAAAGTATTTGCATTCAGTTGACAGCATGACACAAATTGCCAAATGGATACATAAGAAAAACAATATCAAATATCCAGGTAGCCATGAGATACACTATTTATCTAGGCTTTTATTAAGCAATTTAAAAACATGCAGCCTCAAAAAGTACAAACGCAAGACACACACATACAGTTTTCAAGTCTCCGAAGCAAGAGTGATTAATCAACAATAAAAAGAAATATTTTTTCTTGCTCTTTCACTCAGCCTGTTCCATCTATGTTTTAGTCATTTTCAATTGATCCATCTTAAATATAAGCCAAATGCTGACTTCAGTTGGATATGGCTCAAGACAGAAGAAAATGGGAACCAAATGTATTTGGGGCTAATTTGCTTGTCTGAATGTTAAACTATACGCATTACTTAGCAAATAAAGAACAAGTCTTCTCACTGTACGTGCAAAAAATTAGCAGCATAATCTTTGAACTGTATGGGTACAAATTCGCAAGGATCACTGCAATTCTCAGAAATTATCCCAGGATTTCTGTGCAATGAACTGATTAGTTAACAGTAGTGCAAAATACTATTAACAATTTAGAGCTGGCAAGCTCATGGTCTTATTCCAAATACAGTTCTGATCTTAAAATCCTTGGAAGATGGAACTGATACCCTCTCCGGTGCTAGACAATTTCTATGGCTTGGGCATATTGAATCTGGGGTGCAAAACATCAGGAAAACATTAGGTTGTCTACCTCTGCAGCTCCAATGGTGGTGGATGCCAGTTAAGTGTTTGTCACATTTAAACATCTAAGAACTCATACATCCTATCTGACGCAATCCTGGAACTCTGGGATTGCAGCACCTTGGGTGATGGGTTAACACACCTTGGATGAGTTAACAGAATAACAGACTTGGAAGAAACCTTGGAGATCTTCTAATCCAATCCCCTGCTCAAGCAGGAGACCCTATACAATTTCAGACAATTGATTATCCAATCTCTTCTTAAAAAGTCTCCAATGATGGAACATCCACAATTTCTGAAGGCAAGTTGTTCTACTGATTGATTGGGCTGTCAGGAAATTTCTCTTTAGTTCTAGGTTGTTTGTCTCTTGGATTAGTTTCTACCCATTGCTTCTTATCCTGCCTTCAGGTGCTTTGGAGAATAGGTTGACCCCGACTTCTCTGTAGTAGCCCCTTAGATAATGGAACACTGCTATCATGTTACCCCTACTCCTTCTTTTCATTAGTTCCCCATCCAAGATTAAATTTATATTCCACTATGCTTTTGGCATTTTGTTCTTTTTCTTAGCTGCTTAATGTCTTCGTTTTTTTTAATGAATTGTCCTTGGTCATATTTAAAGCTTTGTAGAATCTTTTTTTTTTAGTCTGGCCATTTTTTAAAAAAAAGAACATTAAATAAGTACAAATCTTATTGCAATAGTACTTTCATATATTCAGATTATGATTGATCATGCCATGCCTTGTCTGTTTATATTTATGACATGAACATTTATTATATTTCTATTTTATCACAGCTGGCCAATCTTGGCAGACTTCAAAATGCCAATTTAGGTTGTTTGGATTTTGGGTTAACACCTAGATGGGAGATCAAAACAGGAAAGCTGGGGATATAAACTAGGGAGAGAAGTAGAAAGCACATGCTTCAAAAAGGCAATCAAACACTTTTTTCATATTAATGCTCTGAAAACAACATGGAAGAAGTGAAGTTCTAATCTGTTTGTCCATTACTACTTGTCCAGTAATTGTAGCTGTCTGATGCAGCTGCAAAGTAATTATTTTTTTTAAAAAAGGTAAATAAAATAACATATATATATTAATAGAAAATGTATGTGCTTTAAAGTTTAGGAAAAAATACAGTATTTGTTGAAGATAAATGTCATTAATCAGTGTGAGAGAATTATCTTGAACTTTTGTCAAAGGCTGATACATAGGTACCAACTATATTTCTCTTGTGAGAACATTCCCCAAGCAAGACCTCACACAGTGATTTTCAGTATTATTTTTTGGTTTTATATTCCTTGCTTGCCCTGCTCACTTGCCAGAAATACCTCAAAACACATTTAGGCCAAGCTGAATTTTATATTTTTGTCCTTACCTATTCCTTTCTTTTATTTCCTATAAGTAAAGGTTTTCCCTATCCATTGTTTCCATCCCTAAGGGGATGCAATCATCTCTATTTTTTACCCAAGGGAATCAGCAATGTCCAGATATTTCCATGGTCATGTGGCCACCATGACTGTACACTGAGATGCACTGTTACCTTCATACTGAAGTGGTACCTATTTATCTACTTGCATTTGCATGCTTTTGTGTGGGCAAGAGCTCGGGCAAGTATCTGGAGCTCACCCTGTTGTAAGGAGGTCGAATCTTGAACCCAGGCTGTCAGCTTTCTAGATGACTAGCTCAGCAGCTTTAACTGCTGAGGCACTATGTCCCCAAAATTATTCCCTATAGTTTATTAAATTCTAAACCTCAAAGCAATAATACTTTTAGGAGTTCTTCCATGAACACTCAAAAGGTCTCTCTTCTATATTGCATTTATGATAGCAAAGCAAAAATAAATATATTTTTCCTAGGAATCAAACAACACCATTTAAAAAAAATATGACCATTATATCTCTATGTTCACTGCCAATTCAAAATAGGAAATTTTTGAAATGTTGTGATATATTTGTGATATAATTGGCAATGTTACACCCATAGATTTGTCACATAGGGAGCCTAGTTTATATACTTACTGTTAACAATTCACTAGTGCTCTATGTTCTAATCGTATTGTTCTATGCAATTTCAAGAACTGAACTTCTGCATCTATTCTACCATCTGTATTCTGTAGCTCCTCATTCCTAAGGCTGTCCTCTTTTTACTATTCTTATTAACCAAGAAAGACAACACAATGAGAAGAGAGTTTTTGCCTAAATAATGAACTCACAATGGGGTCGAATTATATGTGGTTAGTTTTAAGCCATGCCATCTTACAGTGACATTCGTACTGGATAACAATTGTGAATGAATTCAGCTCTCTGAAAAAGAAAGATTACAGGGGTCTTTCAAAAAAGAAAAAGAGAAAAGCCAACACACGCTTCATAATAAGTATTAATGAGAAACAGTTTATTTTCCATTTAATCTGGCATTCAAAATGTATTTCAGTTTGGAGAATAAACTATACTGAGTTACTCAAAAGAAGTTTAATGGAAGATCTGAACTAGGAATAAACAGTGCAAATTAGAGACATTTCCTAATTGAATCAAGTGCCGAAAGATACTGTTAATGTGTTTTTTATCAACCATTTCTGTATAACAGACGCAACAGAGCTATGGACAATCTGTGTCATTAAAACAAGTGAACCAATGTCTGGGTATTCCGCACAAATATGGAACTCTCTTACAACTTCTCAAATTACAAATCAGTTTTATGAAGCTTCAGGGTAAAGAAATAGGATGGCACAATATGATAGATAAAATCTCTTGTTACCAGATGGGGAAAACTGTAGAACTTTAGTTGGTATCATGAATATTTAAATATATAAATAAAACTCCTTACCAGATTAAAGAGAAATTATAGAGGTATTGCAACAGGGTGTGCCCACATAGTAATTCATAAAATGATGCATTTTATGACTGAAATAAGAGTTGTATAATACATTACCTCTTTGTTACCCTACAGTAGTGGCCAAAATTGTGGAAAAGTGTATTTTTGAGGTTTGATGGCTAATGATACCATTTTTTTTTTAGTTTCAAGATAATCATATTCTACTGCTGGAATGACCTGGGAATAGCCCAGACTTTAACCCAATTGAAAATCTATGGAGCCAACTAAAGAAACTTGTTAGTCAGAAGCAACCCAGCAATAAAACCCAGTTAATAGAAGCAATAATTCAATCTTGGTTTCACATTATAACAGCTGCAGAACTAAAAGATTTGGTTCACTCCATGGGACGATGTTGTTAAGGCCATAATTCATGTTAAGGGTTACCCAACTAAGTATTAATTGACATGGTGATAATTTTTGTATATCTCATTTCACTTTTCTTCTTTATAAGTGCTATTTTAATAGCAAATCCTTCATAAAAAGCTATTGCATTACATTCTTAATTAAATTATATTTCCATTGATATATAATTTTATGGTACTATTGCAAACAAAAGTGGCGTTATTAGCTAGTTTTAGAAAATACTTTTCCCAAAAGGTTTCCACAATTTTGGCCACTACTGTACATTGGAGTCCTTTTAATGGATTTATTTTAGAAAAATCAAAAGAATTGGTTTCAGACAGAGGATTTTCCTATTTTCTCTACTTGCTCCTTTTAAATGGAGGCATGCCGGCTTAAAATTCCCAAAGCTTATACTCTACCATTGACCTAAGAGCAAATCCCATTATGAAAGAACATATATTTTACTCATATTGACCTACAGACTGTTCCAGAATATATGCAATTACAAATACATGCTGGCTACTGTTGTATAAAGCCTGTCTAATAGATTAGGAAAAGACGGGCATTCTGTCACAAAACAGAATTTTCCAGTTTTCATTCTAAAAAACTTCACTGACTTACAAATCTGTGCATTTTGTTCATCATTATAAATATAATAATAAGTATCCCAACCTGCTATCACTATTGCTTTTAAGAACAAGCCTTCAAGAGCAACCAAATGTGTGAGTGCTATATGAAACAAAATGTTAAAAAGTTATGATATTTATGGAGTTACTTACCAGGCACATCTTAATTATATTAAAATAACCAAAATATCTTTACAATCCCCAAGGCATGTCACAACTTTGGAGCACCCCTAATGTTTGGATATTGAAAGCTGAAAAAGTTGACACTTCCTAGATTGTGCCAGATTTATGTGACAATTAACATAACATTTAGGCTATTGTTCGGGGGGTTCTTTGAGTCATTTTGTTTCTCCTGGAAACTGCCTGGAGTATACCCCGCAATTTTAAGGGGTAAGGCTTTAGACGAGGTTGTCCATTGTCTCCTTCTTCCTAGGGCCAAACACGAGTGAATGTCACAAGGTCACCTTTGTGTGTAAGGTAGGGCTAGAACTCACAATCTCCCAGTTTATATCCTGATATCTAAACCAGTACACCTAACCGTCCCTCTTTTCATTTGAAACAGGTGACAAAACACAATCCCGAAAATTAGGGAATAGGCTGGGAAACTGTCAGTATAGTACTCCAACACTGGAAAAGGGAGACCAGTATGTTTTCATGTAATTTATCTGCTCCTACTTCCAAACTATGACAGAAGGGAGATCCAAGAGCATTCTAATATTCTTCCCACTCCTACGGTTCTAACCATGGGAGGTCCAGCATAGCTTATCTGGGCTAACATCACTCATCATTACAGGCAACAAACAGTCAAACATTCTACTTCATTTGACTTCAACTCACTATGTATTTAAATAGAAAATCTGGCCTGCTATTTGGCAAGAGACATGGAATAATAAAAGCCCATCAGTTTGTTCGGTGCTTTTTGATTAAAAGAAAAAAGGCAGACCTATTAAAACCTTACATTCTCCCACAGCGCCAAGTTGTGTGCATTGAATCCAGGCGGCTGGTATGCCTTCCCTTTGAAGGGGGATTTCAAGAGCGGCTCCCCAGGCACCTTCTCCTAAGAACATTTCGCCCTACATCTGGGCTGCATGCTACAGACACCATCCCAAATGGGAGTTCTGCTTTCACATGTTGCCAGCCATCTTTTCTCCAATCCAACTACAGTAAACACATCTTTTCACTCTAATTAATTAGGAAGATTGGAAAAGTTTGCTCAATGTAATGCTTTTCCATGCTACGTCTCCTGATGGTGATGGAAGAATACATAGGAACTGAATTCTATGGCAAGGAGATGCATAGGTTATCCAGAGAAGAGATATTTTCTTTAGGCTTGCAAAAATGTTTAGGCTTGCTACCCATGAGCTACAGCAGGGGTGTCAAATTCACGTCATTACAGCAGGATCATGTGATGTGTCTAGACTTTTCCCCCCTTCACTAAACGGGCATGGGCGTGGCCAGAGCATGACGCATCCAGCCCGCGGGTGGGAGTTTGACACCCCTGATCTACAATAAGCTCCTTTTGGTAACTCTTGGAAGGTTCATACACTGTAAAGGTGCTCTCTCTTTGCGATAAAAATGAAAACCCTAGCAGATGCCTAACAAATGATTTATTATTATTATAAACTTTTATTCATTAAACATGTAACCCAGTCAACTGAACATTTAAAAATGTATCACAAATATTATTGAATGGGGCTGATGGTTGATATGGGTTGCTGCCAGCACCCTAGGTATCGACCAAGTACAGTCTTAAGATATACGATGTTCTGAGTAGCGCAGTTATTTGCAGTTCCGCTGCTGTTATTGCAGGAAGCTGCAATTTATTGATGTATTTTGTAAAATTCTTGGTACCAAGTGCCCCAATGACAATGGGGCACTTGGTACCATGTTTCAGCCATGATCACATAGTTTCGATGGCCAGGTCACAATATTTCATGATTTTTTTTCCAGTTCTTTTTCTTTGACTTTGGCACCTCCTGGTACAGCAATATCAATAAATTGTACTCTTGGGTTTTCGGCAACTGTGATATCTGGCATGTTGAGTTCCAAATAACGATCCGTCTGTATTTGAAAGTCCCACAAGATCTTCACCTTCTCATCTTAGACAACTTTTTCCACTTTACGTTCCCATGACTTTTTGGATACAGGTAAGTCGTATTTTTTATATAATGACCAGTGGATTAATTTAGCAACTTGGTCATTTCTAGCTTTGTAATCAGCTTGTGTGATTTTGCTGCGCTCACATATTAAATGTGAAACTTTGTCATTGCAAAGTCAACAGTTTGGATTGCCAGTGGATTTTTGTATCTTTGTTTTCATGGCATTAGTTTGTGGTGCTTGTTCTTGAAAACCTTCTGTTTGTTTCTTGATGGTTCCCATCTTAAGCCATGCCCATGATAAGTTGTTATCACATTTTCCTTCAATGGTTTTCAATTGCTGTCCATGTAAAGCTTTGGTTTTCCATCCATTTAATCTGTCATCCAGCTGCTTCACTTTATATTCTGCCTTTGCTTCTGTTGTTTTTATAATGTTCTCCATTTTCACAGCCTGTAGCAATTTTATTATTATTATTATTATTGTTGTTGTTAATATTTATTGTTGTTTTTGCTCTCAGCTTTTTCCACGTGCTGTTGCTATCAGTTATTCACATAACACAAACTGCCACCCACAAAAAAATGAAGCAGTTATTGTTTAACTACACTCAAATTCTTTGTTGTCATGAGCATGTCTAAAGGGATCTTGGCTACTACAGCCCAGACTGTGACATTTTTTGTTCTTCGTCTGTCTAGACCTACCCGCTTGGCTGAACTTTGAAGAAGCAGGACAGAAAGAATACTGACACTTTTGAACTTTGGTTTTGGAGTAGCTTCCTGACGATACCTTGGACAACCAAGAAAAGAAATAAATGGAACAAACAATTCAATCCAGAGTTCTCACTAGAGACACAAATAATTCAAATGTTCATACCTCAGACACATTATGAAAAGACTTTCTCTCTCAGAAAAAAGTTCTAATTCTAGGATTCCACTTCTCTTAAGGAAGGCATGACATATATGCATAAGGCTAGGCTGTTGCCCTTTACTTATAATTTTACTAGCTGTTAAGCTGCGTTGCCCAGGTATTTGTTTATCCCAATCCTGCATTAGACATTCACAAATATCCAGTCCAAATGTAATTTCTAATGTTGGATTTCCCTCTTACCAAAGGGAACCCCCTTGTGGAGTACTGTGAAGCCATTACCATAGCAACTCCACTGTGCTGGGCAGTAAAAGCCATTTAAGGCAGTACAGTAGAAGCCATTATAAGACACAACAGGCTGTATCTTAACAGAATACACATCCCGAGGCTGTTAGGGTGTCTTACCCCCACAGTGTTTGTTTTCAGAGAGTAAGTCATCTGTGTACCAAATTTTGTTGAAATTGCTCAAGGCGCTCCAAAGTTATGTTGGAACATACACACACAGCCATTTTTTAATATATAGATAAAATTATTGCAGCATTTTCAAAAATTTACTACCTGAGTTCCTTTGCTTTCTGTTTGCAGTTCCATCCTTTTTTTTCCCTTTTAGATCAATTGAATTATAAATCTATGGGCAGGGTTTATTATATTTTTAATTATGCGTAGTATAATACAAATGTTAAGTATTTTGTATGTTGCTAATAATCAATCTCAAGCAATAGTGGCTTTGCAAATTTCTAACTCTCATGAGAGAGGCATTTTTAAAAAAGAAACAGAAGAAAATGTTACTTAATCAATGGTAATTTTTGCACTACCTTTTTGGTTTTGCAAAATTCTTAGTTAATATATTTTCATTGTAAGAAATATGTCTTTCGTACCACTATAGTACACAAATAGCAGTCAAGATTGAATTATTAGTTTTTATTAAAACTTAAGTATATCAAAATCTATATTTTCTTTAGATTACCTCAAGTAAAAATTAATATCTCATGTAAGTCATGAAAATGGCACTGTTCAGCTGATGAGCTACTTGCTAATTTTATTTGATTCATTTTAGTCATGATTTATTTTAATTTACTTTGCTTAGCTGACTTTGATTATTTTTGTTGCTCCCTGAAGATAACTAAGTAGTCAAAACATATTGAGGAGAAAGAATTTGGTGCAGTGATTAAAATACCAGGCCGAAAACCAGGAGACCACTACTACTCCCATCTTTGACACAGAACCAGTTGGGTTAACTTAGGCCAGTCACTTTTTCTCAGCTGTAGGAAGGAGGCAATGGCAAACCACTTCCGAAAATCTTGCCAAGAAAACTGCAGGGACCAATCCAAGCAGTTGCCAGGAACAATGACTTAAAGGCATGAACACAAAACAAAAACAAAATACATCCTGAGTGTCTTAAAATTTAATACAAACCCCTCAAGAAAGGAAAATGGAACAGAGATAATAAAAAATGGTAACAGAATGAGTCCAAGATCTCAGAATCTACCCAGATCTGCAAAATGATGATTATATATCAGAGAAGAAATGTTTAAGTAAAATTAACTCTCTGTGTGTATGTGTAATTAGTAATTATTCACATACTTCTCAGCACAACTTCAGTTATTTTCATATGCTTTTAATTAACAGCTGCCTTTATTTCATATGACATCCTGCTTCCTAACCACAAAAACCCTAATTCTTTGTTGGGTTTATTCTGTGCAATTTTGTTTTCTTTGAGATGCTGAGCATAAAAGGTTTTTGAGAATTAAGACCCCAAATACCTTTCACTTAGACATGTGAGCTACACTCACTAGAACCAAAGGACAGCAAATGACAAATATATTGACTTTTAAGACTCTGGGATGAGTCTTAAAACAGATTTCTGTTGGATGTTTTTCTTGATGAGTCTCATCAACAGATTTTTCAAGAATCAATGAGATACTGTTTGATGTCAATACCATCAATACTATTTACCACTATGCTTAAAAGCCACAGGCCTTCCCCATCCCTTGGCTCTAGAAGTATGGGGCTCCCAAGAATTAAACCTTTGAATCGATTAAACAGGACTGGGGATTACTATGGTATCCCCATGGCTATGCTCGTTTAATTTAAGAGGTAGAGTGATCTGGACTCTGACTGAATTTTGCTTTAAGTACAAAAGCAGAACATGCACCAGACAGCCAGTCAAATAGCCAAGTCAATTTGTTTAGCATTGAAGTAGGTGCTGGCTTTTATAATTGTTCTTTTCTGTATTTATTGTGAAGTTAACATACAAATATGAAATAGAACTCCTTAAAGGGAGTTTAAAAGGGGGAGGAATCACAAGACAAAATGCTTCATTTTCTTAAAAAAATACTTATTTCTAAAATACTTAATACTTTTTAGTAGCAAATACTTTTTTTCTGACGATACTTTCAGACAGTCACATGTGATACTGATAGAAGTTTCCATTTGGATCTAAATTGGAAAGTGAAACCTTGAGGCAAAAAGGGATTAGCGAGTGAATTATATAAAACGCCTCATGACTTCTCTCATGGTTTTATGATATGACCAAAGTGAGCGGGTTTATTGTGAAATATTCCTTATTATATTAAAAACACAACCCAGGCAAGCTCTGAAACGGCCAGAATTAAAAACAATACCCTGATGTAACAGTAAGAAATGATGGATAATGTAACAGACCTCAACTCACAGAATGCAATATGGAATTGCCAGACTATAATTGTTTTAAAAGGTTGCATTAATAAAGTTGCAGATTTAAGCCCTGAGGAAACTTAGAGCGCTGTTTCATCTCCCCTTCTGTAGAAAGCCTTTAACAGAGTTAAACTTATGGTGTCTCAGAGGAATTAATTACTTAAACCACTTTGTTACACACACAATGGGGCAAACTGATGATCAGTGCAATCCACTTCCAGGATTATATTAATATTTTAAAGCTGTTCTTAAAGTGTTAAAGTAACTTTCTAATGCAGAGATGGGAGGTTTTTTGCAGCTACAGTTTGCAACTGGTTTTTTTTAAAAATAGTAAACTGACTTCTGTTTTATGCACTGGTAATGGTTTTCAGTCCAGTTTTAAATTCCAGTATTGAATTTATCACCCAATTTTGGAAAGACCAGGAATAGCATCACTCTGATTTTTAAATCTTTTCTTAAAGAAATAAAATGGAGGTTGTTACGTAACTGAGAGAAGAGAGGCAACACTTTAATTCCTTAACTGGCTGTAGAAAATAAAAAGCTGAAAATCTTGCCCCCCAAATTAACACAATTCAATCAATCATGTTAAAACTGCCTCCTTCTTCAGCTCTGAAAAATGTGTTGCAGTACATTAAATGACAGGAAGTATGTTAAAAGGATATATTTCAAATTACCAGACTCTATTCTCTCATCAAGAATAGCGGTGTTAAAATCCATGCAATAGATAATCAAACCCTTGTATAAAAACAGCAGCACTGCAAAGAATACATACTACAAGATAACATTATTTATACAGAAAAAATAGACAAATTTGTAGTTGTCATAGATGAGAAAATGTCTGTAATAACAAACATGCTAAACTTTAAACATGTACTTCAAAGCTTGTTAAATGGTTCAACGGTATCAAAAAGAACATTATTGCCAAATGGGGAGATTAAAAATCAAAAAACTGCAATTTGATCTACAGTATCATGACAACCAAAATTTTCTATTATAAATGTGAGAACAATCTTTGGGCTAATTCCAGGCCACCCAGAATAGTAAAACAACTATAAATCGTTTGAGGTTCAAGCTTTTTTTAATTAATTTAAACATAGGTCACAGGATATAAGAAGTTAAAATGTATGGTATGATTTTGGATTATAGGTTTCTAAATTATACAGAAAATGAACCTAATATAAGGCTTGAGAAATGAGTATTTATTGGTAAATTAAGCAATGTATGGTGAGATATAATGGCATATAAAGCCAAATCCCAAATCCATGACAGAGGTGGTATTCAGCAGGTTCTGACCAGTTCTGAAGAACCGGTAGAGGAAATTTTGAGTAGTTCAGAGAACTGGCAAATACCACCTCTGATTGGCCTGAGTCCCAGTTGAATGGGAGGGAATGGGGATTTTGCAGTAACCTTCCCCTGCCACGCCCACCAAGCCATGCCCACAAAACCGATAGTAATTTTTTTTGAATCCCACTACTGATCCATACCCAAAATATTATGTGTGACATTCATTTTTAACCCCACCTCCCTAAAACTTACTGTTCTGAGTCGTAGTAATCCATGCACTTTTTTTTCTTATTATATGCTGCCACTCTGAAAGGTACAATTTCCAATGTTATCAAACCTGGTGCCATAGTCAAGACTTTGGCACCATGGGTTGGATCATAGAGGTCTTTCCCAGTCTCAGGATGTGGCATTCCAGCTGGGTCTCGGCCCACTATATAGAAGTTTGCTCCAGCCACCATTCTCGCCCTGCAATGCCACTGAACCTAGAATAAGATTCAAGACATTAGCAAAAAGCAGAACTCAAAAAGAAGGTGCAACAGACATGAAAGATGATCTCAAACAGATTTTAAAAAAGCAGGTGTCCTCTAGGCTCATACATTGTTCAAGGGCACATCTACTATGATTGTCATCAACTTAAGAGATAAAGGTAAAGGTTTTCCGCGCACATATGTGATAGTTTTTCCCAACTCTAGGGGATCGTGCTCATCTCTGTTTCAAAGCTGAAGAGCCAGTGTTATCCGAAGATGTCTCCGTGGTTATGTGGCCAGCATGACTAAACGCACAGAACTCTATTACCTTCCCATCAAAAGTGTTTCCTATTTTTCTACTTGCATTTTTATGTGCTTTCAAACTGCTAGGTTAGCAGAAGCTGGGACAAGTAATGGGAGCTCACTCCATTACATGGCACTAGGGATTTGAACCATTGACCGTTCTGATCGATAAGCTCAGCATCTAAGCAACTGAGCCACTGTGTGGCTTAAAGATATAGACTATCAAAAATTCTAATGCACAACACTGCATAGCAGTTTGTACAGCAGTTTTACAAACAGAGGGATGCCACTTATCATGCCAGAGAATCATACTGGAAGAAAGCCTCAAAAATTTCTGTGTGAACACGTACCCATAAAAGGGAAAAAAAGAGACATTCAAACTACTAGATAGCCTTGCTCTATTGGAAGCAGAATTCCACAGAATAGCTCTCTATGTAACAGTGTTCTTTTTTAATAATAACTACCATATTTTTGGAGTATAAGACGCACCGTTCCCCCCCTAAAAGAGGGTGAAAATTTGGGTGCATCTTATACACCCAATGTAGTCCTGCCCACCCACCAGCCCCCACCCTTTGGTCTCTGCCTCCCAGCAATTTACCTCCTTACAGCAAACGGGAAAATGGGGCTTGCAGAGGCGGCAGTAGGCTATGGTATGGTAATCCCAGCAGCCTGAAACAGCTGATCATCAGGAGGCCCATGCTGAAACCGAAATTGAAAGTGAAACAGGCTGTTTGCTACAAGGAGCAAAGTGCTGGGAGGCAGAGACAGATTTTTACTTCTTCTAATCAGGCTAAATTGAAAGAGGCTGTTTGCTGTTTACTGCAAGGAGGTAAGTCAATAACTATAAATGCCTATAGAATGTTCAAAGACTAATTTTTTAAAGACTGATTTATTATTGTTCTAGACAACTTAATAAAATGAAGAAGCTTTTTAAAATAAATGCTTGATCTGAAGAGGCCCAGTGCTATTGTATCTTCTTGCAAATAACGGATAATAATGTATACTTCCAGAAAGCACATCAAGTTTAACAGCGTCTGTACAAGTATGGTCTGGGATGTAACACCACAAACAGTGTATATCGTCTCTACTGTTTGCTGCAAGGAGGCAAATTGCTGGGAAGCAAAGGCAGATTCCCCCCCCCACCTTGTTTTTCTCCCCAAAAGCTAGGTGCGTTTTATACTTCAGAGCATCTTATACTCCGAAAAATACAGTAGTTAAAATGCCTTTTAAAGTTAAAAGAATAGTGGGAGGGGGGACTTATTACTTTCTCAAAGGTCTTTGAGAAAGATAACTGGATGATGTTTTTTCCTTGAGCAAGAAATGTTCCCCCCCCCCCCCTTGAAAAAGAAGATGTTTTGCATCTCATCCACAAAGTTTCATCCGATTAGAACTGATGAAGCTTCTTGGTTAAGAAGCAAAACGTCTTCCTCTTTGAGAGAGAGAGAAAACTATTTCTTCCTCAAGGAAAAAACAGTTGCCTTTATTTTTTTTAAAAATTAATTATTTATATGTTAATCAAGGAAAAGTAGCATCTGAGAAGCTATGTATTTTCTAGGCTGAGCTTTTACATGTTTCTTTCAAACTGAGAATATATATTTCACATGGATTGTATTTACAAGTACACTAATAAACATGTTTGTCATTTTTTTGGCAATGCAGTTTCTCTGCATAAGGAATAGAGAAAACTTGTAAGACAAACCATACGTATATTTTGTTTAAGAAAGGGAGAAATCCAGAATTCATAATGAAAAAAGGTGGTAAAAAAGGAATAACAGCGCCTTAAACCTCTTGACAAGGGCTGTCATCAAAATAAACTTCTATTAAAGTGATACGCATAAATTCAATGAAAGTCAAGAAAGTTCTGAGTGCACACATCACATACTTCTTTCCATTTTAGATTATGTGTATCTGTCAGAAAAACTTATCATCCTTTATGAATTGTGGTGTTTTCCATGTGTGAAATGGAAGTGCTTCTTAGTATGTACAGTACTTGCATTTATAAAAATACATTATATAGTTCATTAAATATTTTTAGAGACGAGCACTAGATATTTAAGATGAATAAACATATTACAATTATGTTATGATATATTGTTATCATTAATATAATATATTTGACATTGCAAATTGCGAGATTTACACATTCAAAATACTATTCATTTTGGGAATGAAACAGTATTTGATGATTATTTTGTCCCTCCTAGCAGAGGTTTTCTTACCCCCTAGAAATGAAAAGGGGAAGGAAATTGAAGTCCTCAATGTTGCTAGAATTCTATTCCCATATAATGCTTATTTTATGCTAGTCAGGAGATTTCAAATCAATGTGCTTTTATTATAGAAATAATTTATTAATTTTAAAAAATAAAACAAGAATTCTTTATTCTGGAAGCTATAGCAATCACTTTTGATAAAGGACAGGCAAATACTATGAAATGGAAAAGATATACATTCACCAGTTTATTTCTTTGCTTTTTTTCTTGCAACCAACTCAGTACTATTCACAAACTATACAATATATGTTTCTAGGATGTCCAGAAAAAAATTATCCAAGAGAGATGTTTTTAAATCTCAATAGTATCATATTTACCAAACAGCATTAAATTAGCAGTACCGAAAAATGTCTTTTTATGGGGAACTCTTGATAATGGTATATTTTCTAGGTTTTCATGACAGCAAGAGTCTTTTCAGTTGTCTCCTGCACATCCAGATGCCTATTCTCCGCAAATAATGCTAAATAAGAAAATTGGTTTCTGGGAACACGATCTGAATTAATTGACTACTGAACTGCTTACACAGGATGATTGCACTTTTACAAGAGCTGCAAAGTTGATTTGGCTAAAGCTTGATCAAGATGGCTTTAAACATTTTGGTATATATGCATACTCATCATGTATTGTCCATGTATTATCCAAAGGAATAAGAAATAGCAAGCCAAAAGAAAGTAAGTGATAATATAGAAAAAGGAAAAAGAAACATACCATAGCTAAATCAGAAAGAACTATTGAGGCTAGAGCAGAACTACTCAACTATTTAGCTAAATTGTCTCCAAGAAAGAACACATTCCAGTAGTTAAATGTAAGAAACAAATAAAGAGGTAGGATTGAAGACTGAAATTGACAGACATGGGACTCAAGAATATCTACTGCATTTAACTCTAAATTTAAAACCAGCACCAAGAGAAAAATAAAGAGAAAACAAAATATAAATACAATCAAAAATTCTCTGAAAATGTCCCTATACTGTCAATCTAATATTGCCAATTCAGAACAAACCAGACCTGGAAATTTTGCAAATAAAATATATGTGCGTGGCAGAGTTGTATGTGTTGATATGTCCATATGTGTGGCTTATGTGCAAGGATATTTGCCAAGTGTCCTCAAAAGGGCACAAATAATAAAAGAAAAATAAAGAAAAAAGGAGGAAAAAAGCTACATGAAAATGAGGCAAGAAAATACATAAAGTAGGGTAGGATAAGACAAGACAAAAGAGAGAGAAACTGTATTTAGGCATTAGCAGCAAGAAGGATGAGGATAATACCTCACTTGGTTAATAATAATAGTGAAAAACATTATTTCATCAAGAGGTGATTAAAAACTGAGTAGAATTACTAATAAAATGGCTGCAAAACAGCAAAATGCAAGACCGACCGCATCATCCAAAGTATAATTTCCAAATCACGAAGTAATTATTCTACTTTATTCTTCTTTGGTCTGTCTCCACCTTTAGCACTATAGCTGATTCTGTTCACCATCTACTAAGATGAGTTTAAACACACCAGAAGAGTTTCAGAGAAGAGCATCAAGGTGATTAAGGAAGTAGAAAGTCAGTCCTTGGAAAAAATATAGAAGGAACCAGGAACATTTAGTTTACAAAAGGGAATGGTATAATAGCACTCTTTATATATCTAAAAAGGATGCCACACTAAATACTTCCTACGTATTTTCTATCATTTTAGAATGCAAGATATGGAAACGGATTTTAAAATGCGAAAGGACAGATTATATAGTTCATTATATAATGAACCCTTAACAGTAAGAGCAGTTCAACAATGAAACCATTCATTGGAAGAAAATAGATACTAGTTATCTGCCTATGATTCCTCCACTAAGAACTGGTTTTGACACAGCAGCCTAAATGATTTCTTACAACTTTAGGATTCCATGATTCAAATACAGGTTTGGGGCTTAATGCAACATGCCATCCGGACAAACCAAAAAACTGAACTTAAAAGAACTTTTAAGTGGAACAATCTGGAGAATTACAAAAAACATTTACCAGTAAATAGAAATCCCTGGTACATCAATATGCTAACATTACCACCAAGAGCTACATTATTCGCTGCCAGAGATTTCCATCCAGACCAGAGAGAAGAGTTCTGCTAATGGACAGAGGCATGTTGCAAAATAGGGAAAAACCCTATCATGCTAAAGTTTTGATTGATGGAAGATTATCTGGTAACGAAGACTCACAACTGTACCTGTTCATGCTCAGGGCATTTAAGGATCTATACTTCAGGAGCTGAATTTTTCAGATCCTTCAAGGAAAATGCAAGAAAGTTGACAATATATCTTACAATAAGCATTCAGACCCTGTGTGAGAAAGTAGTTTTGAAATGTATACAAACTTAGTGGTTATCGTATATACATTCACCTTTCCCATGAATTCTAACAAATTTGCTTTTCTAAAGAAATCACTGGTTTTTTGTTATCTTTTGCAGCTGTACTGAAAACAGCCTATCTGCTGCAAATATAATTGCCTAGTTTATTTGACGACACGTCCTACTTTATAGAAAGTTAAAAAAAAAAAAAAGAGGATAGAAAGGAAAATGTGACATGTTTAGATTTAGTCCTACAAAACATCACCATGAAATCTTTACTGACGGGAAAGCTATGTTCCAACACTCGATAACTATATTGGTTAAGCAGCTGTCTGTTGTTCTGCAAGTCATTTGCATTACAGAAACAAATCTGGTACCAATGTCTTCTAAATGACCTAAAGAAAATGATTAAAGGAAAAGTTGTCTTTTATTAGTTGGCTAAAACACAATATTGGCAAACGGTTTTCTGAGGTCATTGGAAAACTTGGCATAAATTGAAGAATGTTTCTTATTTTATTTGCAATCATGACTTAGGACTCCAAGTCCAGATTTTCTTCATCTACTCGCTTCCATGCCCTCCAAGCATAGGAAAGAATATCCACATACATGGCATGGATTATTTTCAGTAGCCACAATAAAAATGACAAATGCACAAAGAACATGAATGAAAGGAAAGGTTCCAATGAAGTTATAATTGGTTTACATCCAGATTAGCGTCCAAAGGGTGAATAGTTAACAAAAAAATATTATTTTGGAATAAGCCATCATTTTCAGACATATAAAATAGAAATAGGATTAATTCTTTCCATGCACTCTGCTCTCAACTATTATCTCAAATCTCCTACAAATATTGTACCTTATTCCAATACAAATAGGCTCCTCAAAACTTGCAGCATTGAGGAGTTGAAATTCCAAAATGCCCAGAAGGCCATAATATATATTTTGCAATTAATAATCTACCTTTCATTCAAGACGTTCAAGGCAGAGAACATTATATTCCCCTTCCAATGTAATGCAATAAGCTTTATGGCTGAATGGAAAGTTTAGTCATGATATCATACTGGTCTTTTCACTGATTACATGAAGGAACCAAAAATGTATGCAGCAACCATAAAAACAGACATAGCTCTGATCTTCCTCTACTGTAATTATAGAACAGAGCAGAATATAATGTTATAATATCATGATAATAAAATAAGACCTAGAATTATTTCAACTTAGTATTCACCCTCAGGATTGATGTCTTTAATATCATGTTTTGGTAACTCTGCCAGCAATTGTTGGATCAATAAACATTTCTCATGTTAGAATTATGGAGAAGTATCAGATTTTTACAGCTTATTCCACTGCTGTACTTCCAATCATTGAAAACTGTATCACATTTTTGAACTCTAAGATTGTGGTAAGTAAGTTGTGCACAATAGGAATTCATATGTCTATTTTGGAGTAGCCTATTAAGAGAAAAACACTTCTGCCAACTAGAAGGAATGATGGATTTCTCAAATTTGAAATTCTCACAAAGTACCAGATTTGTCAGTCATAATTCCCAGACTGCAATACCAATTTGAATTGTCTTTCTGCATGCCAAGTAACAAAGCTACAGCAAGAAGCATAGAAAAAAGACAGAAGTATATCAAAAAGAAGTTTGAGCTATTTTCAGAACCTACTTGGCAAATTGAAGGTTAGCATGATGTATAGAGTGAAGTCCTAGGGGTTGTAGCTTCCCATGAGCTATCCAGAAACCCTCTAAATGTTTTCAATTAATTTTACTTTATGATGTAATGGATGTAGAACTTTATTAATTATTGAGTAATAGCCATTTTAATTATTTTGAATGTACAGTATGCCACTCCAATTTTAATTCAAATACTATGTAAATTAAATCAAATTTAGCTTTGTCCCGATTTCACCCACATTGGAGTGCAATACCCTAAAGGCTATTCTGGCCCATGGTTTGAGACAGAGTGGAACCATGTGGTGCTGCCATGTTTTCCCTGCCTAGCAAATAGTATTGTATTGCTTCACTTGCTGGAATCGGCAAGAGGAAGCAGCAGGATAGGATTAACATCTCAGCAAATAAAGTAAATATCTCATGCTGCCTGGTTGATTTGGAAGTGACCCTCTTCCAAATGTCAGCAAAAGGTAACAATTGCAATGAAAAGAGAAATAAAAGCCAAAGAACAGCAATATTTCATGTCTGGAACACAATTGTATTTCTATTCCAACCAATCATAAAATTTTTCAGTTGCAAGTTTTTCCTTCATAAACATCTATTAATTGAATTGAATTGAATTGAATTGATTTTATTTGTAGGCCGCCCTTTTCCCTGAGGGGACTCAGGGCGGCTCACAGAAAACCAGGGAGAGGGGAATACAATACAATACTAAGACAACAACACATAATAAAATAATCCGCAACATGCATACAACATTCGGGCGGGGTAATGGTCCTTATCCCCAGGCCTGACGGGCGAGCCAGTTCTTCAAGGCTGTGCGGAAGGCCTGGACGGTGGAGAGGGTACGAATCTCTACGGGGAGCTCGTTCCAAAGGGTCGGGGCCGCTACTGAGAAGGCCCTCCTCCTTGTAGTTGCCAGCCGACATTGGCTGGCCGATGGGATGCGGAGGAGGCCTAACCTATGAGATCTTATAGGCCGTAGGGAGGTAATTGGCAGAAGGCGGTCTCTCAAGTATCCAGATCCACTGCCATGTAGGGCTTTATGGGTGGTGTATTAACACTTCAAGGTAACAAGTCCATGCAATGAATTGCTTTCTTAGCATAATTATGTACAGACTGGAACAATTCTGAAAACCATTTTCATTTCTGGACTAAGGCAGAAGTGAGGTGATTTGTTTTTTGGTTTGTTTTTTTTAGCAAATCATCTTCCTTCCTGAGTTTTCTCAACAAGATAAATCATAGATTTTAAACCTGATCTGTTTTTATTAGATATAATATCAGAAAAATGAGATAAGAAAAGTATGTATTTAATATCACATGTCGTTAACAGCAGTGAGGTTTATATGCACAAAACATTGGAAAAATGAAGAAACTACGAGATGAAGAGATAAAGTAGATACTAGACTGGGCAGAAATACATAGATTGAAATTGAAAATTAAACAGAAAGAAAACACAGAATACTATCAAACATGGAATCTATTTTATCAGTGACTAGCCGATAACCCAGTGTTGCCTGGGTATTTATTTATAGGGGCAAATGTCCGGATCAAACCTAATTTCTAATGTTGGATTTTCCCTTGTGGAGTACTGTGAAGCCGTACAGTGCAGTGGCAACTCCACAGTACCCAGTACACAGTACAGTAGAAGCCATTATAAGGCACAACAGGCTGTATCTTAACAGAACACCCTGAGGGGTGTAAGGGGTGTAAGTATTTGTTTCCAGAGTATAAGTCATCTGTGTACCAAGTTTGGTTGAAATTGCTCGAGGCGTTCCAGAGTTATGCTGGAACATACATACACAACCGTTTTTATAGAGAGAGAAATGGAAAAAAGGGGGAATTAAGAATGTAACCAACATTGTTAAGCAAATTAAATACCCAGACAATACGATGTTTTAACAAGGGCACTAAGAAATGTAATTAATTAAAAACTAGTTTAAAAAAATTGATAAAATGGCTTGAAGACAATTTAAACACAGAGAGGAATAGAAGTGACCTTGATGGATAGGAAGAAAAATGACATGCACATGTATAGAATAGTAATGGTAGAGAAGTTCAATATCACAAGTACCACCAAAAATTCCAAATAAGATCTGGAAAAAAGAGCATGATAATTTAAGCTTTTATGCCGTTTCTTCAGTCAGTGTGCTTTTGAAATGTTTACTTACACTTGTCTCAACTCCACATACAGATCTGAAAGAAAACACTAAAATGAAGAGGAATTGGGAACCAGCTGTTCAATTCTGGCTATGGTTCACTATGTTAAGAACACTGTAACTTTGTAGAAATGAAAAGATGAAGAAATAGAATAAGGAGTTTGTCTGTAAACAAGAAACTTCTGAAGATCAGCACAACAGGACCTTTCCATTAGGGCCTCTAAACCAAATTTTATAAACAACTCATGGCAAAAAAATTCAGGAGAACCATGAATCAATCATTCAAGGGTCTTGCGGTGAAGCAGCAGTGCCTAGGGGAAGCTGTATTGATAAATCAACTCAGGAAATCGGCTGAAAGGATCAAAACACATGGACGAAGGAATTAGCAAGCTGTGGTATATGATGTATTACCTCGGTTGGTCCAGCATACATCATAGGAGAGGGAAATATGGCCACAACAGTTGTTTCTGGATTCAATATTCCTTCCTCTAGCACTGCTGCATGTTGCTTCATTCGCCACATCAGAGGAACATCATCATCCTTTGTCCAGCCACCCAGAGGATGCAAAAGCAGAACTGGGCGCCTGTAGCCTCGATCCAGAAGCTGCTTGTGTGTGTCCTGCATCAACAGGGCATGTCCATTGTGCACAGGGTTGCGCAACTGGAAAGCAAAGACAGCATCTGAAGAAAGAAGGGAGAGGTGTCAACCATTCTAGAAGTAACAAATCAACAATTCTAGTAGTCAATGGCAAGAGGGCACTAATGTTTTATTCAACTCTGTTTGGCTTGTAATATATAAAAAGGGTGAGAAGGATAGCAATAGCAATAGCACTTAGATTTATATACCGCTTCAGTGTTTTACAGCCCTCTCTAAGTGGTTTACAGTATCAGCATATTGCTCCCAACAATCTGGGTCCTCATTTTATCGCCCTCGGAAGGATGGAAGGCTAAGTCAACCTTGAGCCTGGTGAGATCCGATCTGCCAAATTGCAGGCAGCCAACAGTTAGCAGAAGTAGCCTGCAGTACTGCACTCTAACCACTGTGCCACTATGGCTCATGGTCAGAGATAGCCAGTTGTAGAGAGATGTCTCAATGGATCATCCCCCTAATTATGGCTAATGTTTGGAAGATCAGAATACAACATATAGTGTTGAACGCTGCTATGATGAACTACAATTCGTCTGGTAGTCATCAAAATCCTATAGTCAAGAATATTTGGCTTTCATTTCCCTCAAAGGAGGCATTCTATCAATGCTGTGTCATCCCTGTTTCATGCGAAAGATCTATCAATCTACTGCACATAAAGTACCTTGACACTGCTTACTAATATAAGCTTGCCGGGGAAGGGGGGGGGTGTTAGTACCAGCAGGAATGTTTAAATAGCTGCCAAGAAAAGTGCAAGCTAGCACTAAGGACATGAAAGATATCCAGCCACTTAATGCATTTTCTTTGATCAATGTGATTTTTGTACGTCTTAAACTCAAACTGAACTAAATCCCACAGCTAAAGCAACAGGATTTCCCCTCTACCCTCCCCCTGCCAAAAGGAAACAAACAAAAATTCCAAAGGAGGGTTATCACCTCTTTATCAAAGTGAAGAGAGGAAGCATACATGTAAATAAGTGAAATATGGTGATGGCAACATATTCAAAAGCTATTTCTCCATCCCCTACAGCTGGCCATGGTAGGCCAACTCTACTATAAGCAGAGGTAAAAAAATATCTGTACACATGGACTGTTGATGCTGGAATAGGGCCATATTCTTCAACAAAATTATAAACTTGTTTATATTCTGCGTGCATCCATAATTGTTTGCAAGTTATTGCTTATATTTACTATGGACAATTTCAGCAGTTTTGTTCTGATTTCATGCTTGATTTTTTTGCCCTGTAAGCATTCAGGTTATGCAGAAGTCAAGTTGTTTAATTTTAGACAATGAACTGCTTCTTTAAATCAGTTTACCATCCATTTTCTGGACAATAACTAGTTTATCAATTTTAAATAAAGTAAATACTGCCAAGATCTCAATTCCAATACATCCCAAACATGAGTTTTGAGATTGTGAACTCAAATGCTAATTATTTGAAGGAAATATTTGGAGCCAAAATTCCAAGGGAAAAAATGCACACTTTAAACAGAGTTTGAGACTGAGATTGGCAGACATTTTTCCCCAGTTTAGAGATGGAGTGGAGGAGGGAAAGCATATTATGATGATGTTCCTTGAGGCCAACAAAAGTTATAAAATATAGCCATCTGTAAAGATTTCAAAAGTCTTCATTAAGCACAATATTTAAAAAATTAGGAAGAGAAAAAATAGAAGGGAAACGTGGCTATGTTTTAAGCCATATCTGCACCAGATCAGCTATTAAAATGTTGCAATAGTTTGCATCATAAAACTGGGCTCTTACAGATCCAGAACAAATATCTTTCTTTATAACATATTTCTATTTTAAAGTAGCAATTCTAACTTCAAACCCTCTTATCCACAATTTTTGAGTATTAATCTGGACAGTGGTCCTGTTTGCCTCAACTATAACAGCACAGAAAAAGAAATCTGTCAGACTACTATTGATCTGTTCCTTATTTTGCCAGCATAATGAAAACTGGAAAATACTACAGTGCAAACAAACCGACTATACTATGATCATTTTCATTACTATGTTATAAGCCTAGAAAAGTCTTTCCAAAAGTATTTTTCTGAAACATTTAAAAACCATTTATCACCCGAGCCTAATAATCCTATGTTTTGTTTCTATATAGCTGTTCCTTGGGAAGGGAGGGACAAAAATAAAGATAGCTAAAAGATGCTACATAACATAATACAAAAATAAACCAAAATCTATCCGGATTACTAAAAACCACAGTCCCAGATAGCCATTATGGAACAGGAAAGTATTGTGCAGGCAGTCAAAAAGATTTGGAAGTTAGGGTTAGTTGGAATACCAAATCAGCCAGTTCAGAATGCAGTCAGAAACAGTAAAAAAAAATGGCAAAACTTATCATTGCTGTCTGTCTGCTTCTCTCCCTTTACAAATATTGGTTTTTAGGACTGCAACCATAGTGTTCTGATGGAAATAAAGATCAGACTCCAAAGCAAAGATGGTCAATTAATTTGCCCAAGGAGCCACATGAGAAACTGGGACTGTTGTGGAGCCAATGCACACTCCCGCCAATGCTGCCCCACCACACACCCCGAGATTCCTCCCCCTACTGCTGCCCTGGGGCATCTATGCCACTGCTCTGATCCAGCCAATGTCTCCTGCCCTGCCAACGTTGCTGTGTGCCCTGCCAATGCCCCACCCCTGCTGATGCCCCCCCTCCCAACATCACGGACCAGACAGGGACAGCTGAAGAACCATAAAATGCCTGGGGTCTGCTCCACAGCATTATTCAGGGCAAATTTCTAGAAAGAGGCAGCCAAATTTTCTTTACTACCAATTATCGTTTAAAAACTCACCAGCATTCATGTCTTTGAACTTCTGCTTTAAGTCAGCCGGTGTGAGACGGTACTGGTCAAGACCATCATTCCAATAAATTCGATCCAGGACTTGGAGATCACCGCCCACAAGCCAATCCCCTTGTTCCATAACCATCTAGGAAACGTAAGAAAGCAAACTGCATCGATAGCAATATAAATGGGGACAAGATAACTTATGTGAACATGGCTCTGAACAACCTAAGAGAGACCAGGTTAATCCCAATATCTGGCATTGTTGTAACACCTTTTGTGTTGTTCTGTGCCATAAATTACTCACTTGCACTAGCATACTAAGTTGTCCTAAACTTACAACAGGTTGCTTAGGGTTACAATCTACCTGAAAAAAGGGACCTACGACCCAGAAAGTTCTGACAGCCCCTGCTCATGGTCACATGACCTCATTTCAAGTACTCACCAATATGTTTATGGGGATTTGATCCTGCAATCCTGTCACCACATTGTATGATGGTTTTACCACTTACTTCTGGTTCTGGGCAAAACTGAACCATAGCAAACAATGGATTCAATTTAATGACCACAGCATTTACATTTATAATTACTGTGCTTGCTTAATAACTGCTGCAAAAAAATTCATAAAAATCAGGTCAGTCACTTAACCAACCCACTTTATGATTGTTGCAACTTATAACTGTATTTTGCAGGCTCTATTATAGTTGTAACTCAAGGACTACCAGTATCAGGATTTCTTATTATTAACTTTCCCCAATATTTCTTATTTCCTCAAAACTTAGGTGAGTATGTCGTGCTACGGTTTTCCTACAAACTCCTGTGTTTTGCATTACTGTACATTGAAACCTGAAAAATACCATATTTTTTGCTCCGTAAGACGCACTGGACCATAAGATGCACCTAGGTTTAGAAACAGGAAACAAGAAACAAAACAATCAGGCGGAGCCTGAGAGGACCACAGATAGGTGTCCTCTCATGTGCCAGCTCTGCCTATTGACTCCTGCACTGTGGAAAACAGACAGAAGAGGCCGGCAATGTCAAAGACAGAAGAGGCAGGGTTCAGAATTGCAAAAGGATCCCACCGCCGTGACCCTGCTGCTATTCACCAAAGGACCGGCACCCTTTCCACCCACCGGGGGAGGGGAGTGTGTCTTATGGAGCGAAAAATATGGTAATCGGGAAAATATGTCTTTATACCTCTTCGAAAACTATGGAGCCATTATGAGACAGGAGGGGCATGGATAATTGCTATAGATAAGCCTATTGAGTATTAAGTATGATCAAGAAAAAACAGGAATTATATCACTGGCCCTGCTATAAATTAGCTTGAATCTAAATTTAGGTTCATCATTACAATTAAGAGACCAGCTTAATAGATAATTTAAACTGCTCGTCAAAATAAAAGATGAATTGAAGTCTGGACTCTGTTATTTTAATCTGGTCAAGGCCTGAGGCAGAAAGGGCAGATGTTTTTTTTCTGTCATTACTGCTGAATAATTCATTTCCGATTGTTTCCGCTAGGATCATGAATCTATATTTATAAACCAGATGACAGAAATTGTTGCCCAGTTCAGTGACAGTTTATGCGGTTTACGTGAATTTCTTTGTACCCAAAAGATATGCAATCACTGTAGACTTACTGTATTTTTCGGACTATAAGACGCACCGGAGTATAAGATGCACCATGATTTTGAAGAGGTAATTTTTTAAAAAAAACGTTTTTGCACTCTGACTGCCTCCCAAACCCTCTCCCAAGAAAAAAAGGGGGGTATGCAGAGATTTGGGACACTTGTAGAGTGCTTCTGGAGGGTTGGGGGGGGACACAAAATGAGCAAAAACCAGCCCTTTTTTGCAAAAAAAAAGGGGGGGCATACAGAGGCTCTAATAGCTCCTGGGGCAAAAACAAGCAAAAATGGCCTGTTTTTTGCTCATTTTTGCCCTCCCCAACCCCCAGGAGCACTTTGCAAGCCTCCCAAATCTGCATGATCATTTTTGCAAAGGGGGCAGGGTTTTGATAGGCCAAGAATGCAGTGTAAAAGTTGCACCTAAATTTTCACCCTTTGGGGGGGGGGTGCGTCTTATACTCCGAAAAATACAGCACTTCAACAGGCTAAGCACAAAAAGACTGTAGAGAAATGTTTAATGTAACAAGGTTATCTAAACATCCTATCAAGGTTTGTAGAAATTTAAGACGTGTCAAATTTTTCAACTTTCAATTTCCAAACTTTAGGGGTGCTCAAAAGTTGTGACATGCCTTGAGGGTTGTAAAGATATTTTGGTTACTTTAATATAATTTAGGTGTGCTTGGTAAGTAACTACATAAATATCACAACTTTTTAACATTTTGTTTGTTTCATAATAGGGCACAGGTAGTGGTGCAGTGGCCTAGAGGTGGCGTTCTTGCCTCACAATCAGGAGGCTGTGACTTTGATCCTAGGTAGCAGCAGATATTTCTCTCTCTGGGCACAATGGGTAAATATCAACTATGAGCTCTGCATTGGTGATAGGAAGGGCATCCGGTCAATAAACACTCAGCCCCCATTCAGTTTGCGGGGAGTATGGGGTCATTAAAAGACAAAAAAAAATAGGGCAAAGTCCCCAACCTTTCTGGTTCCACGGATCGGCAACAGCCACAGTGGGTGAGGGGGATCCCGCACATGTGCAAATGAAGCATGGTACGCTTATCCAGTACCGGTCTGAGATCCAGGAACTGGGGACTCCTGCCATAGGGAACATACTGCAACCATTCTAATAATCTTATTCACCAACTTATTTATAACCATATCCACATTATAGAAGGACTCCAGATTAATGAAAAAATCTGCTTGAAAATGCTACCTTGATATATGGGTGCTCTTTGCATGTTGTTCCCCACTGTCTGGCACAACGTTCTTCTTTTCGGTGTTCATAGAACTCCGGATTGCGAACAATAGCTACACGCCGATTATCATATAGCAAGGCGAAGGCTGTGCATCCATCCAGTCTTTCCTTGTCCTCTTCTGTAACTGCCAACACTATAGGCACTGATAAATTAATGACCCCACCTTTAAAAAAAAGTAGTAACAGCCATTTAAATTACAAGGATCTCCAATTCTCTGGGAGGGAAAATAAAAATTAAGAATTAGCAAACCAGAACAACCAATTCCAAAAATTCAGAACAATATATATCTCTTTTTGTATAATTTATTTCTAGAATCAAAGAACATGACTCAAACCTTCAGATCAGTTGGTTCTGAATGAGGAATTGAACATTTCAGGGACTAATGGAACATTTCAGAATCAGATCATATGTCCTGCACACAATTATTCTAATCTACAGTGTTCTGACAGTATATCATCCTTTGATGATGAATAGATGAAATCCGCTGCTGGTTCTATTCTTAAGGTATAGACCTGCTTAGCAGTTTCTGGATTTTCATTCCTTGCCAATGTGATTAGAGTAACAAATAATAAGCTACAGCTCTTACTACTCTAGGACAGCAAATCAGAGGTTCCTTTCTCTGCACTGCAGAGCATCTTTCGTTCCCAACATTTCATTTTCTCTAAAAAGCAAATTGCAGCTCTTGGTCAAACATTTTGTTTCAGCATTGGTTTGCTGCTGCAATCTTTTCAGGGTTCTGGAGCAGTTGCAATATCACTGAACCCAACAGAAAAAAGATCACATGAAAGGATAGATCACCCATATTCTTGACTTGTGAAGATAAAAGCAGTCAAGATTGTATTCAAGAGTCATTTTACCATACAAAAATGAAGAATGTGATCTTTGAATTCAAATCATCAGCATTTTCCAATCATATATTATTGTATTATAAAATTGATGCAATAGTAGGTTTGGCTTCATGAAATCTTTTATTTATACAATAGAATTTATAGAATTCTTTATTGGCCAAGAGTGATTGGACACACAAGGAATTTGTCTTCGGTGCATAAGCTCTCAGGGTACATAAAAATACATTCATCAAGAATCATAAGATACAACGCTTAGTGATAGTCATAGGATACTAAATAAGCAATCAAAATCATACTAGGAAATAAAACAATATCAATTGTAAAGATACAAGCAACAAGGTTATAGTCATAAGTACAAGGAGATAAGTAATAGAAAGAATGAGAAGAATAACAGTAATAAAATCTTAGTAAAAATCTGAAAGTAAACATAAGATAAATATTACAAAGACTTAATATTGATTAATATGGTAATGCTAATATTCAAGAAATCCATCAATGTCAATATTACATCAATTATAACACAGGGGTTTTACCATAAACTGATCGATGTTATTAACAGTTCAACCAAAATATGGGTTCACCATAATGATGAAAAAATATGTTTCAATAGTTTAAACTATTAATAAAATTCTCATCAAACCCAGTGAGCATTGCCAATGGTAATGTCCAAAACATCTGGAAATTACCAACTTGCCTACTCTTGGGTTGAACCTTTACTACTCCCTGTTTACTACTTCAAGTTCAACAATTGCCAAATTTCTTTTTTCATGCTTCCAAGATGTTTTTACCTGAAATTCTAAAAACGGCGTTCATTTCCTAGTCTAACATGTATTGTTAAAATGCTGGATATTGTATCCAGTATTGATGGTGACCTCTGTTTTTAAGACACCAACTCTTTTCTTATAGCTTTGGGGTTTTTTTGGGGGGGGAGCTCATAAACAATCCTGGCAAACCATTTCTCTATAACTCTTTCTTTCAATGAATTTTCCATGTAATCCAAAACAATGAAAAGATATAGTCAGAACACAGGGTCATTGAGTAAGAACAGGAATACCGATTTATATTTGGAGGAAAAGGAAAAGATGAGGAAAACAGAAAACCAAGACCAGGATCAGTAAGACAAAGCTAAAAAAAACCAACCCATATTAGACCATAGCCTGATGAATAAGCCTACCTTATTATGGTTTGCAAATTATGGATGACTAGGGCTTAGCCACAGAATTTTGCTGAAACTTTTTCGGGATCTAAACCAGTGGTGGGTTCCTACCGGTTCGGCAACGACCCAGGCCTGCCACGCCCCTGAACCAGTTCTCCTGGCAGCGCCTCATTTTTTGCTTCTGCACATGCGCAGAGCAATTTTTATTGTATTGCGCATGCATGGCCATGAGCAAACCAGCAGTAGCAACTGCCAGAACCCACCTCTGATCTAAACCCATACTGCTCTATCAGAAGCGTGTCAAAGACTCATTCTCTAAAATTTGTGGATGTGCCCAGGACAAAATTTTTAAAAATGTTTTACATATTTAATTAAAACTGAATATAGCCAACATGGTTACTCACCAGATGTGTACTTAATAATGTCCCACTTCTGTCACATTCAACTTGTAATTTTGTTTTGAAGTCTCCCAGGGCCAAATATAGCCCAGGACCTTGAGTTTCAAATAAACAAAGGCTTGATGAAATATAATGGCCCAGCTCCGAAAGAATAAGGATATTTTCAAATTTCTAAGTTGGAGTCTAGCCTAATTTTTTCACAAACACAACTGATTATTATTAAGTGCAAATGGGAGAATTATATACAGGTTCTCTGCAAGATGAATGGACTGTGTGGCCAACTTGAAATGTCTTACCATCCAGTAGACAGTCAAAATGAAGGCACTGAAGATATTCTCTTTCTCTCATAAAGCCATTAAGTGGGGTTGCCCATCCCTCTGCAAGAACTTGAACCCACTGCATATCAACCTGTAAATAAATACATGTTTCATAAGTCCTAGATTTAATGCCAAGTCTGTGCACCATCAGAATAAAAGCATCCATTTAGAAAGACAACATGTGAAAAAATTGTTAGTTATGATTCTTAGTTCATGCATAGAGATCATATCAAAACAATATTTGTAGTTGTAAATACTCCAACATTGGAAGTTTTTAAGAAGACGTTGAATAACCATTTTTCTGAAACGGTACAAGGTTTCCTGCCTATACAGGGGGTTGGACTAGAAGACCTCCAAGGTCCCTTCCAACTCTGTTATTCTATTCTATTCTATTCTATTCTATTCCATTCTATTCCATTCCATTACTATCACTATTCTATTCTGAAACTGTATACTGCATGAGTCAAAAAGAGGGCTGTGAAAATATTTAGACCCCTCGCATCCTCAACATAAATTGTTTCAACTCCTACCCTCAAAATGACGCTATAGAGCACTGCACACCAAAACAACTAGACACAAGGACAGTTTTTTCCCAAACGCCATCACTCTGCTAAACAAATAATTCCCTCAACACTGTCAAACTATTCACTAAGGCTGCATTACTATTACTAACAGTCTTCTCATCGTTCCTGTCATCCATCTCCTCCCACGTATGACTGCAGGACTGTAACTTTGTTGCTTGTATCTTTACAATTTATATTGTTATTGATTGTTTCCTGATTGCCATATTTGTACCCTAGGACTATCATTAAGTGTTGTATCTTATGATTCTTGACAAATGTATCTTTTCTTTTATGTACACTGAGAGCATATGCACCAAAGACAAATTCCTTGTGTGTCCAATCACACTTGGACAATAAAGAATTCCATTCCATTCTATTGTATTCAATCTTGGCAGCTTAAAAATGTGTGAACCTCAGCTAGCTGGGGAATTCTGAAGGTTGAAGCCAACACATCTTCAAGGTGCCAAGGTTGAGAAACACTTCAAAAGTAAGTTATGACATGTTTAAATGATTCATCATTAAGGAGAATAAGAAAGCAAAACAACTGTCTATATGTAAGCTGCTTATAGAAACAATCTAGTTCATATTTGATTGTGTTTGTTAAAAAAGTTCATTTTAAGTGTTGGGCGTCCACTCAGATATATATGTAGGTAACACTAGAGATTAATTAAACTGCATGGGTAGTTTAGTGAGTTATAAAGGCTATAGAAAGGAAGCATCAATCAAATGAATTTGTAAATCTAAAAATACAAATCAATAAGGTAGTAGAAATTAAGCTGATCAAAGATTTAAAAAAACAGGTTTAAAACACACTGAAAGTAACAAATAGCTCGCTGAAATTAAGGGAACCATTGTTGCAAATGCAGGGAAGATGCCATAGTAGAAAATATGGAAACACTGCGTGATTGGTTAGCAAAATAAAATAGGCCAATCTAATAATGCCAGTGATATCAATACTTATTAAGAAACAGAGGCTTGCCAGAATCATTGGCACTTAGGAAAATTAGATGAATTTGAGGGTGGAAAACAATTATCTCTTTTTTGTGTGTGTGTTTATCTTTCAAAACTAAGCTGGGCTCGTAAATAACAGTCTGATTCGCTCATTTCTGGCAGTAAAATAGGTGTTTTTGCAATCTGGATGACTGGGACAGTTTTTCTTTGTAGCATAAAATATGACAAAGGTTTATAGGTAAGAAAAGATGTGTGGCACAAATAACTACCGGTAAGTTAAGTTATATGTGAACAAATGAAGTATTACTTGTGTAAACTTCTTTGCAAGTTCCCCATTACCTTATTTATTTCCAGAGTTGGCAATGTTTCTGCATCTGTTTTGGCCAGCTTAAGCTTATTTTCAGGCACATATAGTTCTTTCACCTCATAAGAGGCATCCACTGGTACAATATCCTATGGGGGGGAAAAAGGATGAACAAAAGTTATTTAAGCATCTTTGATGCTAAAAAGCAATTGTGCTATTAATTTAATAGTTGAGCATTCTATTAAAAAAAACATTGTTTTGGCAGCACTATTTCTGGAAAATGTTAGCACCCAAGAGAATTCAAAGAGAGGTTAATAAATGTATTTGGTACAGACATAATCTTCAACTTACAACAGTTTGTTTAGTGACCATTCAGAATTACAAGAGCACTGAAAAAAGAGATTTTCGGCTATTTTTCAAACTTCTGACCATTGCAGAATTCCCATGGTCATGTGATCAAAATTCAGACACTTGGCAACTGACTTGTATTTATGACAGTTGCAGTGTTTCAGAGTCATGTGACCCCCCTTTTGCAACCTTATGACATGCAAAGTCAATAAGGAAGCCAGATTCACTTAATAGCCATGTTACTAATTTAATAACTACATGTAACAACTGTGACAAGAAAGCTAATAAAATGGGACAAACTTGTTTAACAAATGTCTTGCTTAGCAACCGTAATTTTGGACCATTGTGGTCATAAGTCAAGGACCTATATTCCCTTATAGTCCTAATATATTGGTAGGCAGAAAACTCTTATTGGCCAGAACTAGTGATTACAACAGAGGAAGAAGAAGAAAGAGGAGACAACTCCAATTCTGAAGTGCTCAGATACACAGATCTCAGCTATGGCATCTCCTCCGAGGTCTTCCAGGAGAATATCCCAAAAGTGTTTTTTTTCCCCAAGAGGCAATTGGACTTTCTTGTTTTCTCTTCTCAACCAAAAGCTTCTTCAGCTGTGATGGGATGGCGGGGGGAATTCCCCACCATCCAGTAGAGATGAAGAAGCTTCTTGAATGAGAAGCGAAATGTCTTCAAAGAAAAACAAGAAAGTCCAGCTGCCTCTTGAAAAAAGCGCCTTTGGGACAACCATGACCTGGATGGCTGAGAATCTCCATAGACACTCCCAGGAAAATACATACAAGCAAGGAAATACAGTTTTCTCTTCCTTCACTTTTTAGGGAACTGGGCCCAAGGAGGACTCAACCGGAGATGGGATTCTACTGCTTTGGACGGGTTCGGGAGAACCGGTAGCTCCGACACTCCGCAACGATCAGATAGGCCCACCTGCCCTCCAGCGCTATTTTCCTATCTCTATTTCTCAGCTGATTCGCGCGGCAGAACAGATTGCCGTGCAAATCAGCTGTGTTACTCCTCCGAAGAAACCGGGAAGTGAAGATTTCTTCAAACTGCATACGGACGCGTAGTGCACATCAGGCACAGGAACACACAAATCACACGATCACCAAAGTGGTTGTTAAACCGGGAGGATCCCACCACTGCTCTCAACCCACTAAGTCATGTTGCATAAAGTGCTGCTCAAATTGCATCTACGTCGTCTTTTTTTCCTCATCTGTTTTCTCTGTGCATTGAGAATGGGCAATTGTCCAGTGAGAAATACAAGTGTGAAGATGAAGCTGTTGCTCCCCAAACTACTGGCCTATAGACAATGCCACTGCCTCTCTCTCAAGAGAACGTATTTTGGATTAAACCAGTACGTACAACATAACATTTGCTGAACAGCACGTAGAAGTATGCAGACAACCAGAACAACACTCAAGTGGGAAAGGAACATGATGGAGTCACCACAAAGTTAATTTCTCGCCAATGACACATCCCCAAAATTACTTATAACTAAAAACAGTTTTAAAATTTGGTGCCTACGCAGCCTCTGCTCTCATCCCAAATAAGAGCTATATAAACTTTACAAAGCTGTCGGATTTTGCTTTGATTTGGAAACTAGAAAAATACCCTGCAGTTTCCTAAAATAATGCAGTTGTTCGCAAGTCATAACAAACGTTGTCTGGTCTTCAGTTCTTCCATTTACTGCAAGCAATATGAAGCTGGAATATCTTTAGCAGAATATTCTCAAGAGATACAAGAACTAGATGAGCTGGGAATCCTCTATCTAAGCCTAATTAGTACAGTTTGAGTAAACAGCTTAATAGGACACAGTGGGTACATCAATGAGAAATTAATAAGGGAAAGGATTCTCAGAGGGAACAGCAACTGTTGTGCTATGAAGCCAGATTGTTTATAAGCAAAACCTGATTATTGGAAAAACATCCATCAAAGCATTTAGAAATCTGTCGCAAAGGTTTGTGCTTATAACATCTGGGCAGCTCCCATTTGGTCCTCTGTAAATGCAAATGACTACCCACTGACAGATGTAAAAACAAGAATTACTGGTTTCAAAAAGTATTTTTATGCATTATTATTATTATTGAATAAAAACTATCAAGCAGCGTTGTTAGAAAATTTGGGACAAAATAATATTCAAGCCTGGTTTCAATATTGAAACAACTAAAAATGTAGAGCAGGTTCTATCACATTTTTTGCAAAAACTAGAGCTAATTTGTATCAAACAAACAAATCTAAAGTAGACTGATCTCAGCATCAATTCGGACAGTCACGATATTTATCCACTTAATTTTCAGTATATGAAAAGATGCGAAATAAAAATGGCTTCTACTTGCCTTAGAAAGAAGGTGATCAGACTGATACAAGGAGTCAATGAATACACAAATTCCATTTATCAATAATAGAAAATGCAATTGTTTCCTTGCAATATTTTGCAACTATTTAACAGTAAATATTTCTTTAACTGACAACTGTAAAAGTCCTTGCTGGATCATTTATTTTATTTATTTATTTATTAAATCTATTTATAGGCCGCCCAATCCCGGAGGACTCATAATAGTCTCATACCCCTAAAGTCAGACTTGAAAGTTATATGGTGTTATAATTAACAGTTTCAGAAACTATTCACATCATTAAACTAATGAAATGGTTTATTTACAGAACTTCAATTTTGTACTGGATACAAATTAATTATAAACATATGCCAAAAGTTATTATTTATTAAAAGCAAAATACCATGTTAATGTTTTTATCAAATACAGAAATTAGATTTGTAAAAAGAGAAACATTTATAAATACATATTGTTTTATTTTGAAAAAAAGGTGTTCTAAAGAATCTCTTACCAAGCTAATAAGAATGAGAGATTTTTAGTCTAAAATACTGTTTTCTAACATTAACACTAATGGAAACAATTTTATGGGTTAGAATATTTGCTTTTACATAACATGCTATATTTTTTTACTTTGTTTCCAGTTTGCTTCAAGGTAATTTGCTCTAAGCAAAGAATCAATCATGTCAATTCTGCTAGTTCAAACATGTGACCCAATGCATATATTACAATATTTGCATTTCAACAATGCACCATAAAGGCATAGATATATCAATAAAATTTTAAAATTAAACTTAGAAATGAAACTTGTTTCCTGAAAAGGACAAGTATTCTAAATTTTGAAAGATTTAAAGATTTAAAACGATACACACACCTGTATACACACACACATACACATATTAAATGTAATGTACCTGGTACATTTAATAATTAAATACTGGTTTAGATTAGAAATAAATCCTCAGCTACTATTAATTCGGATTGCTCCTTGTAAACACTATCTTAGAAGGCCCTCTAGTGACAATTTGAGAATTGTGCTGATTTGAGAATGAACATCATTTTTTAAAAATACCCCAAGATAATAACTAAAACACCTATTGCTCCTAATTTCAATGCCCTTATCTTAAGATTCTAACTTTGACATAGGTATAAATGCACTAAACTCACATTACCTTTATTTACCCAGCTAACAATGTGTGGTATAGTACAGGCAGTCCTCAACTTACAATAGTTCATTTAATGACCATTCAAAGTTACAACGGCAGTGAAAAAAGTGACTTATGACCATTTTTCACACTCACAACAATTGCAACATCCCCAAGGTTACGTGATCAAAATTCAGACGCTTGGCAACTGACTCATATTTATGACGGTTGCAGTGTCCTGGGGACATGTGATCAGCTTTTGCTGACCTTCTACAAGCAAAGTCAATGGGGAAGCCTGATTCACTTAAAAAACATCTTACTAATTTAACTGCAGTGATTAATTTAACAAACTGCTGCAAAAATGGTCATAAAATGGGGCAAACTTCACTTAATAATTGCCTCTCTTAGCAACAGAAATTTTAGGCTCAACTGTTGTCGTGCATTGAGGAGTATTTATAGTAATTGACAATTGGGAAAAAAACCTGCATACTTTCTAAGAAATTGTTATCAGTTATGAAATCAGTGCCAGCAAATTTACTCTGCAAGGGCCTAATAATAATGTCACAGCAAGCTTTTGTGGATTCCAGTATCACTGCCTAAACTTTGATTAGTAAAAAAAAAAAAAAAAAAGAAGCTGTGTGCTGGACAGTTCATGAGGATGCAGTAGAGCTAGATATTACATATATAAAGTCTGAAGGGGGTTAGAAAATTTGTGTATAAAGATTAACTTCAAGACATTGAAAACGAATTATGAATCGCTATCAGCCTGCTGAGTGGAAATAGTTTGATCATTAACTTCGTATTTTTTTCCAATGAACTGGTTTTAACTTGTTATTCTTTGACATTCTCCTCCAACAGTGCTGGTTTTGAAAATATTGCAGGGATGTTGTTTCCAGCTATTTTTAACTGCATAGTTCAGCATGTATGCTGTAGTTGGAAGTTGACTAGTATGTGAAGATGTATACTGGACTGATTTGTGGAGTCCTGTAGAATACAGCAAAGTTTACTTGAATGAAAGCCAATTATCTCTAAAAGGTGCATCACATATTATAAAAAAGATTTTTTCCCAAATCTGATAGTCTGAATAAATAGGTAAACTCTCCTTAATCACAGAATAGAAAATAGTAAATTAAAGTCAACCCTATTTATAACTCTGATAAGAACATTTCATCCAGGTCTGTTTCCTCTCCTTTGAAATCCACTGTTTCCTCTCCTTTGATTCTAAAATTGTAGTTTCTCCACTGAAAACAATTTTTCCCATGACTGTATAGACCAAATAATGGAATATATATTACCAGTCAATGCTGCAAATAACTTAAAGAGCAACCAATAAAACCAGGATATTCTTTCGTATTGATATACAAATTGTTAAGGTTGATCACATGCCAACTTTGGGAATCTTTATATCAACAGATACTTCGTGGCTTTAAGGAATAGAATAGAAAATTTGAAAAATTAAAATGCACAAAAGTTGCTCTATAGTCTAGAATCCTGGGTTTCAGTTCGCAGAAATATCATAAATCCGTGATAGTGGACCCATGGCAAGCGCGCCTTCTCTGCAGGCATGCCAGCTGTTGCCCCAGCTGAGCTCCACCAGACCTTTGTGTGCACCTTCCACCAGCCAGCTGATTTTCGGGTCTCTGCCGTGCATGCATGGGGGGGGGGCACAGGTGGGGGGGTTATATTCGCATGCATGGGGGGGTCACACGTGCATTGCATTATGGGTGTGCGCACGTTTTCAGCATGCCGCGACGAAAAGTTTAGCCATCACTGTCCTAAATGTTTGGGGAGGATTTCTCTCTGAAGACATATCCCAACACCAAGACCGAGGTGAAGATTGAAGGGAAAGCCATTTTGAGTACAGAAGTTTAGAATTCAATATTTAGAGCCTTCATACCCGTTCTTGTAGAAGTTCCACAACTTGTTGAACGCAGTCATTGACATCACAGGAATCAGTTTTGAGTACCAACTCGGGAGCTTCGGGTTTTTCATACTCTGAGTCAATGCCAGTAAAACCTGCATGAAAAACAAAACTTAACACACTTCAACACTTCAGGTGAATAACCAGCCTAGGGGCTCACACATATATTTTAGTTTAAAATAATAAGGAAGTAAACAACATGCTATAGACTTAATATGTATATGTACTTTGATTGCTTTGGCAACTGCTGGTTGTTTTTTTTACACATAGTATACAAAGCTGGATTAAAGTCTTTGCAATAGTACACATTTATTTAATTCTTATTTATCCTGGCAAATAACCTACCTGAATATTTACTAATATGCACAAATTTGAAGATCAAAATAATCCAGGCAAATTAAAATGTTGAAGTGATATCAGCAAAGATTTTAAAGGAAAAAAAACCAAGCAAGCAAATGTTAAGCATTAATGTACAGGAAAAGAAGTAATTAAAACTTTTACCTATATCTATTTGTTCTGCAATGACTAAACCACAGTTCTTTTTTCAATGATGAAATCTTAGAAGTGCCACAGTGTTCTGGTTCAGCTAAGGTGTTTGATTTGCAGTGTCAGATAATTATAAAGAATCACAACTTGTATGTACAATTAATGGACATTTGTATCACCTGCAAAAGATCTATTATAATCCAGCTTGATTCACTACTCCAATGACTAGAGTGAGATAATATCCATGTAGTGTTCTATCTTAACAAAAAGTCAACTAGACAGCATTTCTATCTGCGGACTATCTCCATCTGAAGACAGATCAAAATAAATAAATATTTACAAAAAAAGAAAACAGATGCTTCTAAGCCATCAGAGCAAATGATATAAACTTTCTTCCACAGTTTTAAGAACTGTGACTTAGTATAGCATCTAAATACATGCAGTGGTGGCTAACATATTAGATCGTGGTTTACCTTGTTTTATTGAAGAAGGCATATAGCACACTGGTTAAGCTGGAAACTTTGGTCTAGAAATCCCAATGATTAGATTTAAGTATCATTTTAAGCCAAAAGTAAACAAAAGATGTTACAGCACGAAACACGAACTGAACAGCTCTATATCATAAGATATAAAATAAAATAAATATAAAATAGGGAAATGACATAGCAGCCTAAGTATTCTAGGAAAAAAAGTGGTAAAATCCTGACCCCCAGCCTCACCTTTAATTTCACCAGCACGAGCTTTTTTATAGAGGCCTTTCGCATCCCTCTGTTCACAAACATACAATGGAGCATCCACAAATACTTCAAAGAAAGGAAGATTTGCTACTTCATGAATTTGTCTTGCATTGTTGCGGTCCTAAGAACAAGAAAGAAAGAAAAATGCTGTAAATGTATTACAATACTGTAAGATTTATTACAATATATCTAGCCACAGCTCCATTACACATGTGATAACGAAAGATTAATACAGCCACCTTCCCTTGTAAGCTTCGTTCAAGTAACCAAATTTGACTGCAATTAAATTAGTTCAGTCCACTAATCTTGATTTGCAAAAATACAGGCTAGATTCCCATTTAAACAATGTATAGTTATTTGAACAAACCATAGCTGCTTGGGTCACATAGAACTATAAGGCATAACCCATGGTTTACAAGCAGCAATGTGGGATTCATATTATCTGCTGAACATAGCTTAAACCATAAGCAGAGCTTATGAAGTCCAAACCCTTGTTTAGTGCAGTTTAACAAGTTGTTTAAGCCCTGCAATAGTCATGCTCTAAGCCATATTGTTGCTCAGAACATGATTGCTTTGGCTTAGTAGTATGACCAATCAGGTCATTCTAGCTTAAAATGTGTGAACCACAAATCATGTAACAGTTATTTAGTAATAGCAATAGCACTTAGACTTATATACTGCTTCATAGTGCATTTACAGCCCTCTCTAAGCGGTTTACAGTCTCAGCATATTGTCCCCAACAACCCACCTCAAAAGGTTGGAAGGCTGACTCAACCTTGAGCCGGTGAGATTTGAACTGCCGAACTGCAGCTAGCAGTCAGCTGAAGTAGCCTGCAGTACTGCACTCTAACCACTGTGCCACCTCGGCTCTTTAAAATCAAACTTAGCAGCCTTTCTACCAAATAAAAAACTAAAGGGTAACATTTTTTTTTGTTTCAAAAGTTTTATTTCTTTTAAAGCAAACATTTCATCATTCCTCAATCAGTAAAACATCGAAGTACAATTTCTTGTATATCAAAATAATTCTAGTTTACCACCAAATTCTTGTCTAGCCTAATATATACCCCTCCCCCCTCTCCCCCAACCCCCCTCCACCTTCCCCCCCCCCAACTTCCCAGAACCCGTACACGGTATCGATTTCTAACAAACACAGTCTAAAATCTATTGAGAAAAAAAAAAAGAAATAAACAAGAAATTAATAACATTCTACATTGACCTTAGCTTCTTCTTGCTAAACCAACTTTAAACAATTTAAATCATTTCTGATCTTAAGCATAGGCTAACTGGAATTTCTTGGTCCCATATTTATTTTGTATATAGTCAATCCATTTTTTCCAGTCTCGTTTATATCTCTCATTTGTGTGATCTTTAAGATATGCTGATATTTTTGCCATCTCGGCTAAGTTTGTAACTTTCAATGTCCATTCTTGAGTTGTAGGCAAATCTTCCTTCTTCCAGTATTGCGCCACCAACAGTCTTGCTGCCGTTATTAGATGCAAAATCAAGTTAGTCTCTACCACTGTAAAGTCCGTACATATACCTAGTAAGAATAGCTGAGGAGTAAACTTTATCCTTCTTTTAAAAATATTTTGCATAATCCACCATATTTTTATCCAAAATGCCTTAACCTTTTGACAGGTCCACCATATATGAGAATATGTAGCATCGAGAGAGCCACATCTCCAACATTTAGGCTGTAAGTTCGGATACATAGAAGCCAGCTTTTTAGGATCTAAGTGCCATCTATAGAACATCTTATAAAAATTTTCTCTCAGATTTTGAGCTTGTGTAAATTTCACATTTCTTACCCAGATTCTTTCCCATGTATCCAGCATTATTGGTTCTTCAATGTTTTGAGCCCACTTTATCATACAATCTTTAACTAATTCTGTTTCCGAATCCATCTGTATTAATACATTATATATCCTCTTTATATGCATTAAGCTTTGATCTCTTATTTGTTTAAACAAATTATCCTCAACTTGGATAAAACTAATTTTTTGCTATTTCCATCTAGCCTGTAATTGCCCATACTGGAACCATGTTTGAACTACCTTCTCCTCTTTTAATACCTCTAAAGATTTTAATTGTAGTACCCCCCTTTCCGAGGTAAGAAGCTGTCTGTAAGTGATTCTGTCCTGTTTTTGTGCTATATTCATATTTTCAATTGCGTGTCTAGGAATTGCCCACATGGGTATCTTGTCATTTAATTTATATTGGTATTTTTTCCAGACCCGCAGTAAAGCATTTCTTAAAATATGACTTTTAAAATTCTTGTCCATTTTTTTGTTGAATAACAGGTAAGCATGCCAACCATATACCAGATCGTGTCCCTCAATATTCAATATTCTATCATTAGTTAAATGAGTCCAATCACTAATTACAGATAATGCCACTGCATCATAATATAGTTTTAAATTAGGTAGTTTCAAGCCTCCTCTCTCGCGTACATCTTGCATTATTTTCATCTTTACCCTCGGCTTCTTTCCTGCCCATACAAATTTGTTAATACCCTTCTGCCATTCTAATAGATTCGCATCTTTTTTAAGTATAGGTAACATTTGGAAAAGAAATAAAATTTTTGGTAAGATGTTCATTTTCACTGCCGCTATCCTATCCAACAAAGATAGTTTCTCCCATTTTTTCATCTCTGTCTGTATACTATGCCAAAGTGGTTCATAAGATCAGATGGTCAAGATCTTTTGGGATTATTATTATTATTATTCCAATAGAAGATAATTGTCTATAGCCCAGAGAAAATTGTATTATGGTTGTTTGTTCTTTGAGCCTGGTTGGTTGCTTGCAGACATTTCATTACCCAATTTGATAAAATCACAAGTATGAGTGAATGTAGAGTTTGTTGCTTATTTAGATGTAGTAGCTCGTGACCCGTCAAAACCGCGCTCGACTAAACCGCGCCCGATTAAACCGCATCGCTGACATCATCAACAGGGCGACAACAGCCAGCGCAGAGAAAGAAGGGCGCTTTAAATAGCGCTTTGAAAGCAAGCCGATTCAACTTAAGGTAAGGGTTAGGTTTAGGGTTAGCTTTAGGGTTAGGTTAAGGGGGGTTAGGTTTAGGTTTAGGGGTTAATTTTAGGTTTAGGGTTTACAGCGTGCTTCTGTCTCTGCGCTGTTGTCGCCCTGTTGATGACGTCAGCGACGCGGATTAGTCGGGCGCGGTTTAGTCGGGCGCGGTTTAGTCGGGCGCGGTTTAGTCGGGCGCAGTTTTGTGGTGGAACCGTAGTAGCTTGCTCTGCCAGTTTTGTTGAGGGTGTAGTTTCCTTCTTGATGGTTCCTTGATTTACACATTGTTTTCTGTTTTGTTGCTTGCCTGGTGCTGACCCCTGCTTATGAAAGTGGGCTACTCGAGGAGAGTTGTGGTAATCTTTTTATTTCTTTCCTAGGAGGAAGATGAATATGATGATGATGATAATATTGATGATGATGATGATGATTTCATATCCTAAAAAAGGGATATGGGAGAGCCTATATTGGGAGAGCCTTCAGTCTTGCAAGTGTCTCTAGTTTTATGCTGTTTTCACTTTTGATTGGTAGCCTCCCAGAGTTGGTTATAAAATGGAGGGCTATATAAATGTTTTAGATTTTTAAAAAAGTAATGCTGTAGTGAAAACCTATCCATTCTAAAATATGCAAGAGATTCCACACAAAATTTAACTTGATTCTACTGTCCATTTTCAAGAATAAATTATTTGATCATATTGTTCTGACCTAGGCCTCCCAATAGCATGAAGCAAACTCCTTGTCCTGACAAAAACACCTTTTATTAATTTACTGTGAATTCTGCTCATTCGCATACAGCAAAGTCTTTCAAGGGAGGATTTACAGTCACAGACCATATCTGGCGTGCAGAACTGACAGGCCGATATCTGCAAAAGGAGCTCGGAGAGTCACAAACCAATTAAGGGAACTAATTGTCTCCTGCAAACTCCACTTCCCTTTCACTCCTCTTTTATTTCCTCTGGGGGGGTGGGGATTCATCATCCACCTGTAGCCTTATTCCCAAGTCGGCCCCTGTTCTTTAGCTGTTCTCTTCGACTGGCAACTCTGTGCATGCACACACTGGGAATAGGCTCCAGCTGTTCATCTGCCTCACTGATGTCTGCCTCTGAAGTCAGATGATAACTGGCACACGGCAATGGTCCCCTCTCTGCCTCTGACACAGAGCCCTCATCAGAGCCTTTCCCAGACTCCAAGACTGGCCCATGTTCCTCCCCAATCTCCTCACTGTCTGAATCTGCTGCCAGCTCTGCTGGCTACTGGCGGGCTACAACACATATCCTAGGAACTATCAATGGTAAAATGGAAAGTATGCAATAAAAATTAGGAAAATATGCTCACCTGGGCATAAGGAGAAATAAAGCTAGTAATGCACACCAAGCCAGCATCCGCAAATAATTTAGCAACCTCAGCAATCCGACGTACATTTTCTTCTCTGTCTTCTGGTGAAAAACCTAGATTCTTATTGAGGCCTTGTCTGATGTTGTCACCATCTAAAGTGTAGCATGGAATGCCATGGCATACTAGATATTCTTCAAGTGCCATACTAACAGTGGTCTTTCCAGCTCCAGATAGTCCTATGTAATTTTCAAACAAGCAAAGTATTAATTTGTTACACCTAGGCAGACAACTATTTTTGCAAGAATAAGTTCCAGTGTTCGAAAAAATGGAAAGACTGCCATTTATGCCTCTTGAAAATTTCAGTCAGCCTACCATATTAGCATAATAGCCTCATGATCTTTATTATATTTATGCCAAAATTAGCCACAATGTCCATGAAATAAAGGAACATAAAATCTGCATAGCGCATAAAAGACATTATGCAAAATATATATATTGTTTATGTATCCTGTATCATCAATTATAAGCAACAAATTAAAACGGCTCATAGAACAGCAATCGTAGTCCAACTTTCTACAGTGTTCTTTATCTAAATTCATGTACATTCTTAGCCAAAAGACTTTTAAAATATAACTTTCAATTTTGATAAGAAAGTGATTATTTATACCGACTCACCATGGGTTAAGATTTACCAGTGCAATTCTGCTTGAAATAAGATCAAGAATAATAAGTCACAGGTTTCCTACCAGTATTTTCTTTTGCCAGTGTAACTGAGCAAATTTATCTTATCAGGTGCATGCAGAGATGTAAAATAAAAGAAGTATGATCACTACACAATATTTTTTTTCTTAAGACAAAGGAATAAAGGAATCCTAAATTTCCTTTTTATATTTCCCAGTGTTTCTTCTTCATTTATATAAAAGGGAAGGATATGCTCTACCTACTGTTTCTGATTCTGAAGTCTCATAATCACTTGGAAATAATGCAAAGGAAAGATATGATTTGTTTAAAAAATGAATGTAACACAATATGTCCTAAACTGCAATAACACATTTTTCCTCTTTCCAACAGAGTGATACTATTTGCCCAGTGGGCAATAAAGTAGCACACAATATCAGTTTGTGATACATACACAAACATACTCACAAAATACAAAATATAATACAAGTAGCAAGATAAAACAGCAAGGTAGAAAAGGCGCATCAGATTGAAGTTGATTTGAGATTTTATGCTCCTCGGACTTGTTAAATTACTAACTGCTCATGATGTTGAGAGAAAAATGGAAAAGTTAAAAGTAAACATATCTGTTAGGCAGCAGTTTTGTACCTGTTAACCATACTGTGCATCCTCGAAATCCACTTCTGGTCCCCACCACCTGGCCCCTCTTATTTCTGCTAACATGGTGGGCTTGATAGGTGACATTGGTAGCTCTCTGCATCCCCTGAAATAAAGAAAGATTAAAGGATAAAATGGCATTGCTTCTTAAACATCCATTAATGCTTGTAAAATAGAACAGGGGTGTCAAACTGGTGGCCCCCGGGCCAGATGCGTCACACGCAAACCACACCCATCCTGTAAAATCATGATAGATCACGACACATCATGTGACGCGATCGACTTTGACACCCATAAAGTAAGAGAAAAAACTGGAAAAATCATTATGTGAACCCCAGTATAGAACACAAATCTTTTCATTTACACAGTGTACAACCTCAAAAATCCTAGTGGTGAATATAGCACAGTTTGATGCATTAATGAAATGCCACAAGGCACAGTTTACAAGCCACAAGAACCGAGGTTCATACATCAGGCTATAATCAGAATTTCAATTATGGTTTGGTGACCAACTTATCACAGTCAGATTCATACACTGAGCTAAAATGTGTGAATGAAGTAAGTGAAGTGAAGTCAGAACTATGAAAGTAGATTTTCCTGATATTTTTATAAAAGTGAGTATAAAAGTAACCTAACTGTGACAATCATTCAACCTTTGCTTTGTTTTCCTTTAGATGCATTATATAGCATTATTATTATATAGCTGCCCATCTCCAAATCATGACTCTCGGTCCGTTATGGCAAACCTATGGCACGCGTGCTCAAAGTGGCACACGGAGCCATGTCGCCTGGCACGTGCAGCATCACTCATTTCTCTTCTGGGTTTCTGGGGTGCATGAGTGCGTGACTATCAGCTGGCCTTCATGCATGCGACAGTGCCAGAAACTCGAAGAGCTCGTCTTCCGGCTAGCAGATCATCAAATGCACATGTGCGCCAGTAACCAGAAGACTAGCTGGCCAGTGCAAATGCACGCACCGGAAACCAGAAGTTCATTTTCCGGCACATGCATGCCCCCTGTGCAGCTCCTCTTGCAGGTTGTGGCCCAAATGAGCATGCACGTGTGCTCCCTTTTCAGCACTCGGTGCCGCAAAGGTTCGTCATCACTTTTGTAGGTGGGTAACAGTGAAAACAATAACACTCATGGAATTCACAGCCAAAGTAGAAAACAAAACCACTAGAACAAATCGGCACAATTATTGCATGAACTCTGCCATATATCTTCATCTCTATTGACAATACCATGCTTTTAATGACTTGGGAAAGGATGACAAGGTTTGGACCCCTCTAAGCTGGGAGGAATGATGTTCTAAAATGCAGGTACCACTACACAAAAAGTCTCTTTTTGGGCCCTGCTAAATAACACTTCCTAACAGAACATGGCTCTTCTGCCAGATCTAATGAGACAGATAGCCATAAGAGAGAAATCCCCTGAAACAACTTACCATATTTTTCAGAGTATAAGACGTACCGGAGTATAAGATGCACCAAGATTTTGAAAAGGCAAATTAAAAAAAAGGTTTTGCACTCTGCAAACCTCCCAAATGGACCGTTTTTTGCAAAATTTGGCCCCTTTTTGTCAAAAAAAGGGGCATGCGTAGCCTTTAGGAGGCTCATAGAGTGCTCCTGGGGGCTGAGGAGGCAAAAACAAACAAAAACGGCCCATTTTTTGCTCATTTCTGCCCTCGCCAGCCCTCAGGAGCACTGTGGAAGCCTCATAAAGGCTATGCACGGCCATTTTTGCAAAGGAAGTGGGGTTTGGGGAGGCCAAAAATTCTGTATTCAGTGTATAAGATGCACCCAGATTTTCACCCTCTTTTTTGAGGGAAAAAGGTGTGTCTTTATACTCCAAAAATATGGTAGTTAAACTCTGATTTATGGCTGGTCTGTTGTTCACTAAGTTGTTACTGGCTCTTCACAAACCCACGGATCACAGAGCTCCTATGTCCTCAACTGTCTCCCAGTTTGCGTTAAATCCTGACTGGTTTAAGACAACCCAAAGACCAGGGTTGACCCAACATACTATAGATAATCTCAAGGAGCAATCTCAATAGCCAACTTTAAGGAATCACTGGAACAAACCATGATCCTAAAACTCACAAAAATGCTGATGATTACCGTCAAGACTACATCTCTAAAATAAGTTAGAATACAGGGAAGCAAAACTCCAAACCCAACTGCTCAAACTAAAACTCGGAACCAAAGAGGTACCTGAACTTAAATGGGTTGTCAACATCAAGCTGCCCACTATGCTCCACAGAAAACAGTATCCTACAGAAAGGCCTCAACTATAACACAGATGATGCTAAACAGTTAGAATTCTTTACAGTTTGGCCACAGCATTTAAAACCACAGAACTTGCCACAGTGACAACACAAAAAGCTTCCTGGCTAAATGAGGAACTGAACCTTTGCCTTTCCAGACATTGTGTCACTCAAATCATTAAACCAAAAGTTATCTGTGAAAACATAAATATCTAGAAAACCATGCATCTGCACTCCTGAACATGTTCATAAAAAGCAGGGTACAATACTAGAAAGACAACCTCAATTAATATTGTTTTATACAAAATGCAAGAAAAAAAGATAAAGATATACAAATTAAGGCAATACGTTTCGGTTTCAGCTGGCCAAAAGATACTTTTATACAGATTTTTAAAAAGTGATTGACTGGAATTACTAGAGAATATAAGAATCTATTAAGATGAAGTTTCTAAAGCAGGGGTGTCAAACTCGATTTCATTGAGGGCCGCATCAGTGATGTGTTTGACCTCGGGGGGCCATGGGGTACGTGGCCAGCTTGAGATCACTCATGTCAAGGGCAACTGTAGTGGCTGGAGTGTTTTCCCAAGGAAAATGGTCTACTGAGCTCCATTTTCGGCTGTGTCAGCCTCCTGCAACCCTCTCCAGTGAAAACGGAGCTCAGGAGGGCTACCCACAGGCATCACAAGCTTCATTTTTGGCTGTGCTGGCCTCCTGCAACCCTCTGTCAGCTGGTAGAGGCACCGTGAGCCACTCCTTCGCTGTATCCAGGCGGGCCCTGCGAGCCAGATCTAAGCACCCCATGGGCTAGATCCGGCCCCCCGGCCTTGAGTTTTGACACCCCTGTAGATCAGCAGTTCTACAGACCTCAGTTTTGTAGACCAAAACAAATTTCAAGTCAAAATAAAATTCAGGATAAAGAATCTTTATCTCACGGAAAATGGAGAGAATCCAGAACGCTGTAGTAATACCCATTTCCACCTTCATAAAACATCTATACAGCATACCCAGCAGCAAGAACAAGCAATCAACTGCATACTAATCAGCTCTCCCAAAAATAGATTTTCTTCAAAAGTTATTCAATTCTATAGACCTCTGACTATTCATTCAGGATCAAGCCAAAAAGTCACAAACTGTCAAATACCTTGGCTTAGTTCAGCAGTGTTCCATTACAATCTAAATAGTGTTTCAATGAAGACACCATTAATACTAAAAAATAACATATTCAGTAACTTATGAGAAAAGGGAATCAACCTGCATTTCAATAGCTTCAGTGATTTTTTTTCTTACACTCACATTTATATGTAGCAACCTCATAGATTTATTAAGAATCATTTTTTTCACTAAATAAATGAATCAGTATGTTTTTGACTCATTATTTAATTAGGTTCAAAAAGTTTCACAAACTTTTAGCCACCATTGTATTTCAATTGTACATCAGCTACGCAGAGCAAATCAAATACTTGGTTAACAGTGTAAACTTGTCAATGAAAAGGTCACCAATCTAGTCACTCCTCATAACGGCTAAAAATGTGTAAAGATTTGTTCTAGTCCACTTCAATACCCATGCAGAAGATTTGTAGTAACAATGTATATAAGTGGGTGGTTTTTTTGCAGAATATTTAATATTTTCCAGACTATGGGATGTATATACCCTTAGAATTCCTCAATGGTCTACCCAAATGCAAATCTGATCTATATTTCTTGAATGCAAATAAATGATTTTTTTAAATGGTAACTTTTACAACTTGTTCAGGGGTCAGCAACCTTAAACACTCAAAGAGCCATTTGGACTCATTTCCCACAGAAAAGAAAACACCGGGAGCCACAAAACCCTTCCGGCACCTGACTATTTCCTGAGCGGCCACAAAACTACCATATGTAGTTAAATTAAACATTCTGTTTTCTTCTGAAACTATTCTTTTCTTGGATTTATCCTACTGGGGGTCAAAAAGCTCAATAAATTGTGTGCCAGCACAATTGGTGGGTGCGATGCATATTTTGAGCAACAGGGAGCAGCAGCAGAGGGACAAAAGAGCCACATGCAGCTCCAGAGCCATAGGTTGCTGACCCCTGAACTTGTTCCTGTAGTTTGGTTATAGGTTAATTAAATGAATAGCTCTAAGAGCCACAGAATTATCCTGTACTAACTTAAAAGATGCAAAAGTCATCATTTTTAAGTACTAAAGGACAGACGACTGAGCCAAGAGCAGCTCCCACGGCATCGTGTGGACTGGAGTAGGGGTAGACAAAGCTCACGCAGTGGCGAACATTTCGGGGCCGCAGTAGTTCAGAAACACCTCTCTCTTCCGTTCCACAGACAGTTCAGTCAGGTCGTGAGCCTGGAGGAAATACTCAAAGCATTCAAGGAACGCATCCCACGACTCTGCCTCAGGGCAGAAAGCCGCGAAAACAGAAGCGGCAGCCATGGTAGGAACTTGAACGGGGTCCGTTTCACCTGTCCTCGTCGCCAGTTTTAAGTACTAAAGGACAGACGACTGAGGAGCATTGCTTCAACAACTGTTTATTGCCAAGTAACATTAAGAGCGAACAGTGCTAACCAGAACAGAACGGAGACACTAAAGAGCTGCCTGACAGCTATTTATATGGGCAGCTGTCAGGCGGGGAACCAACAGCATTTCTCCCGCTGGCCGGCAACTGCGCCAGAGCCAATCAGGGCTCTTCTCTGCTCTGACAGCGGTAGCCAGCCGTGTCTGGGAGGACGTAACAATCATTGTTTACAATGAATTTTAAAACCACAAACTAAAAACATATTAGCTATCAATGTTGACGAACATCTTATATGCACCGTCTAGGGTTTTCAGGTACAACCTGAAAGCCTTTAAAGTGAGGGAATGACAGATGCCACTTCTATATTTAATCCTAGTCTATTTTCTGGCTCAATTTGCAAATGGGAAACCATGTCCAATGAATTTTTCCTAGGTCAGAATAATACAGTATGCTTCTTCTTGTATGAACTCCTCGTTCCTATACATTTTCAACCTACAGAGATGCTTTGTTCCATGTCTGTTATCTCTAGTAAATATGACATCTGGCTAGCTACTCCATCCTCTATTGTCTCCCTATTCTCTCAGCTACTATGAGAGTGAAACATTTATGGGTGGATTATATGGACTGCACTATGACCACTAACCAACAGCAAAGAGTCCCACAACATTTTGTTACCTTCTAGTGGTCATTTCTGCAGCCCAGATGTCACTCAGGTTATCTGATTCCAGGACACATTTATTTTTAGATAGCTGTCAGATATCCGTTTTCCCCACTACACCATAACATAGGCAGCATGGGACTTGTAGTCCACCACACCCAAAGAACACCAAATTGGAGAAAAACTGAATGCCCTCCATTGGCGTCATTATTTTGTGTCTGGAAAGGCACAATGACAGGGACTGTCAATTTTCTAACCTTTGGCCAGTACTGTAAATTTAACCTATCAGACACACAAATCCCATGGATAAAATTCCACATTTGTTCAAGCCCAACCTCGAATGAGTGCTCTCATTCAGAGAACAGCTCCACAAAGTCTCTCAGTCTCCCAAGACTTATGAATAGCCACATTGTATACCAGAGATTTCAGCCTCCACCCCCTTCCGCCTCAACTGAAATAAAGTGATACTGAAGGGTGTCGATTCAGCATTTCCTCGGATTTCTCAGCCCTGCAATTTTTTTGGCCACTGGGCAGTTTGAAAGGAGCAAACGTGATTCCTGAAAACGGATCCCCCATCACAAAGCCATCCGAGAGACCTGTAGTGAGCAGATTCCTTCCCTCTTTGGTGGTTTGCCCCTTCTTTGGTTCTGCAACCCAACAAGACAAACACAGACTTCAGAACTGCAGAAAAAACAATTACCATATTTTTCGGAGTATAAGACACAACTTTTTATCCCCCAAAAGAGGGTGAAAATCTGGGTGCTCCTTATACTCCAAATGTAGCCCCACCACCACCACCTGGTCCATGCGTCGGATTTTTGGGTGGTTTCAGGCAGCAGGGATCCTCACTTCCACATGGAGCCTGATTCCCGAAGCGGCCCAGGGAATTGCATTGAAAACCTTTTGAAGACCCCCCCTCAGGAGCCGCCAAATGCTTTCCACCCCTCTGACACCCGCTGAGCCTCCTCCCACCGCAGACGCACCTTTTTTTTCTCCTGGCCAGATCCGCCACTTGAAACATGAGGATCATGAAAGAAAGAGCTTTCAGTTGGCAGCGCCTTACGCATGTATCGTTTTTGGAATCGGGGAGGGGATCTGCCCCCTGAAAAAGCTTTCCTCCACGATCCTCACAGGTGGTCGAAGGGCGGTAAGGGCTTGGCGGCTCCTGAGGGGCTTGAGCCTTCTCCGCTCGCAATGTCATCACCCTGTGGGCATCACTGGCAGAAAGCTCAACTCAGGAGGCTTAGTTCAGGAGTTCAAAGGCAGCTTTGAATGAAGCTTGATTGTACCCCATTCCAGGTTTTTAACTTCCTGATCTAGCATCCAGAGAAATCTAGCCTCTCTGAGGCATCTCTCATTTGCAGGAGGAGGAGGAGGAGGAGGGCGGCATATACAAAAGGCTCTGAGTAACTGGGAAAGAAAGCCACGCTTGGGACCTGCCAGAAAAGTGGATTTGAGATAGATAAAAGTCTTACTCTTTAGCATGATCAAGCCTCCCCACCATTGCATTTTTGCCCTCCCCGCTCCCAAACTCTCTGCATGCCTCAGTTTTCAGAGGGTTTGAGAGGCCTGCAGAGTGCTGGGGGGGGGGGGGAACCTTTTTTTACAAAATTACCTCTTTAAAATCTTGGTGCGTCTAATACTCTGAAAAATACGGTACTGCCAATCTGTCTTCCATTGAGGACCTGTGCCCTGCAGGAGTCAAAAAGAGGGCACCAAAGACAAATTCCTTGTGTGTCCAATCACAGTTGGCCAATAAAGAATTAATTCGATTCTATTTTATTCCTGAAAGCACAAATAAATAAATAAATAAATAAACGAACAGGGCAGCTTATTCAATGGATGCAACTGATCTCCTCCTAAGCGGTCGAGCCTTTGCAATCCGAATTATTCCACCTTCCACGCAGACGCTACTGTTTCTTTCCCTGCCCATTTCTGGCGAGACATTCCCCGGTCAACTGCTTGCTTTCGGGCAGCAGAGGGCTTCCATGCCCCCCACCCCACCCCCGGTTTCCTTCGCCTCCGCTTTCTCGGTTGGGCGCTCCCACCCACTCACCATCCCTGTCGAACCTACCCAGCTCTGCACTTTGTTGCTCAGCTTGACTTTTTTGCACTGGCTGGTGGGCAAATCCATTCGCGGCGGGCGCGGTTAAAAAAAAAAAAAGCAGGAGGCAGGGGCGGCGGGAGGGATGCCGAGAGGACAAATAAGGCAGGCGGGGACTTTGAACACGAGAAAAGCGAGGAGCGGCGCTAAAGGTTGCGAGATGCCGGCTTGGCACTTTCAGAGGATCTTTCCCGGGTTGCTGCCGACCAGGGTTGGAGAGATGCGGAGAGATGGAGGGAAGGGAGGTGGGGTGCGAGTGGGTGGGGCGCGCGCCGCACCGAGCGGAGAACCGAGGCTGCGCGCGCACCCACCGTTTCCGTCCGCTTTCTCTCCCCCCACCTCCGCGCAGCCCAGGGTCCGCCTAGCCGGCTTTTCAAGCCGACTCTACTGTTAGACGGGGGAAACGACGTCTTCCAATTCAGGAGAAAAGGCCGGGGGCTTCCGGTTGGCCACTCTAGCCTGCACGGGCTCGTCTCGTTCGTGGGAAAAATGGCCTTCGCAGAGCTTGGAGCGGGGCGGGGGGAGACGGGACTGAGGGGAGAGTGAGGGATTGGGATTCCCCGGCGGATCTTAGGGGGAGGCAGGGAGGGATATTTTTTTCCCCCGGCTGCCTCAGCATGTCTTCATTTCTCTCTTCTAAATTAGGATGGTAGTTAAGACGAACCTGACACCCAGTTAACTGGATTACTTAAGGAAAGTGTTTGCTTCTCGTTTAGCTTCCATGGCTGTAACGCAGAACCCCATATAGTGCTGAAATTCAGCTTGGAAAAGCTGTGTTTTGGAATAGACAGCACTTTTTAAAAAATAAAACAAAGTTTGATAGGTTTGTTTTTCTTTCCAGGAAACTAGATGGAAACCCTGAGATCCTCCCAAGGCAGAGATCTTCAAACTTGGCAACTTTAAGACTTGTGGACTTCAACTCCCAGAATTCTCCAGCCAGCTCTGCTGGCCAGACACTGACCAGGGTGTGAATCATCCCTAAGTATCGTCCTTACTCTGCTGAAACAGAGAGACCTGGCAATGTCATCCAGTGGTATTTGGGGGCAACCAATGGTTTGTTCTGCCCAATTAATCACTCTCTGTAGTGATTATGTTTTCAGCAGAAACAATTATTTTGAAAAAATTGAGATGAGTCGAACAATATTTTTTTTAACTGAGTTTGGTAATAGTAGTACTTGAGGAAAACAAATGGAAAGAATAGTTGTGTCAGGTTTCCAGAAAACAAAGTTGTTATAAAGCTTTAAAAAAAAAAAAAAAAGCTTTATTTTGCTCACCTAATACACTTTGTGAAGCATTTCTTTTGAATGCTGTTGTACTACCATATAAAATCTGCCTGTCTTCACCAAGAAAATACAGCCAAAAACAAAGTACTGAACAATGACTGAGCTTGCAGTTAATAAAAAGCCATATTATTGTTTGCTAGGTTTGATTTAGTATGCATGGTCTTATCCACTGTATCTTCTAGAACATGAATTATTGTTCCGTGAGAATTTATCAAATTAAGTTTATTGAGTAAACCAAAATCAAATCATGTTTTAGTTAGGCATGATACAATACAATTAAAGTATTCCACTCTGCTAACTCTCCATGTCCTTCCGCTGAACTAATATGCTGATTCTACTGCAGCTTCCAAAGACAATCTGATTTCTTTTATTTTTAAACTTAAACGTTTTGCCTGCTTAAAAATAAATTAATTTGGAAGAAAAGTGTAAACAATTCACTTTTTGGTTTAAGACAAACCAAAAAGTGAATTGTTTACACTTTTCTTCCAAATTAATTTATTTTAAGCAGGCAAATAAAATTATTTGTAGACTATATTGGAGGCTGAGCTGTTTCTAGAACAGGGGTCTCCAACCCCTGGTCAACTGACTGGCACCAGTCTGTGGCATGCCAGCAACCAGGTTGCACAAACAAAGCTCCATCCACAGGATGCAGGCAGCATGTGAAACCATGCCCCCTCTGGTCCACAAATAAACCTCTCCACGGAAGCAGTTCCTGGTGCCCAAAAGCTTGGGGAGCACTGTTCTAGAATACATATGTGCTCATTACTTGGGGGCTTGCACCTGTGCTGAGCAATGGCAAATCATACAGAAATAATATTGTAGTTCTGGATTTTGCCACCAGAGGCCTCAGTAAAGGCAGCTTCTTGCTTTCACTTTAATCATAAAGGAATTAGGAAGTAAGCCTGAATTTTCAAAGCATTTCTCTTCCTGCTTTCATCTAACAAAGATTTTAGATGTATTAGATGATAGTTCCCTTCTCCAATCCAGTGTAAACTCTAGGCTTCAGAGAGCAGGAAGAATAATACATTCCTTCTAACAGATGCTTTCAAATCAGCCTTTAATTGTGTCTCGTTCAAAACAGTTTGTTAGATCTCCATCAAAATGGGAAAAAGAGCTGTCTCATTCATGCATCCTTGTATACAACTGAGCAGATTTAGCAGAAATGAGAAGAAAACAAAAATCCAAAAAGGCGTGATCAAGAATATTTAAACTTTAAATAGTTGCAAAATAGAGCATTTTGTGAGACAACAGATTAATATGAAAAACAGCATAACAAATATAAACTCCAGCTTGCTAGAAAATATTTTCCCTTCATTTCCCCGTTAAATGAATCATCACTAATTAAACAAACTGCTTTTGCCTGGCTGGGATGATCATAAATGGCAATCACAAGAGCCCAGGCGCTGCATTAAATACTGTATAAATACTGTACAAGATGGTTGCCAAGTGCTTGCATGTTGTTCATTTGACTGTGGAAGCTGCAACAATCATAAGTGCGAGGACCAGTCATAAGTGACCTCGATGCCATTGTCGCTAAACAAACAGTTGTAAGTTCTAAGCTATAAATAAGGTAACCCCCCAATTGGGTGGGTTCCGGATCCCATTCCAACCAGTACAGTTGGAACGGGACTAGCGGCGTCCACATGGATGCATGCGCACATGCATCTTAGCGCCTGTATGCAACGTGCGCGGAAGCGTGAAAGACTTAAAAGACCAGTTAAGAGCTCAGGTGGGTGGGTGGGCCCTCCGGAGCACTGTACCGGAATGGTAGCCGATGCTCTGGGCAGGCTCCGGTACGCCTGTACTGGGGCACACCGCCTGCAACCCACCACTGCCCCCAATTCAACAATTTGTTTACTGACCATTTGAAATTATAACATGTCACTGACAAAAGTGCAGCATCCCCATCATTCACGTGATCAAAATTCAGGTGCTTGGCAACTGATCTGTATTTATGACAGTTGCACTGGAATTATTAGTGTGGAAGATGTTAAATATTTATAAAGTAACCAAACTATCTTTACAATCCCCAAGGCATGTCAAAACCTTTGAGCACTCCTAATGTTTGGAAATTAAAAGTTGACAAGTTTGACACGCCCTACGAGTAGCGCACTAGGGAAAACCAAATCTTTTAAAGTTTTACAGAAGGCTAAAAAGATACAGCCTGCCAAACTTCAAAGGGCGTAAGGAAGCTTCCTAGCTCCCATTAGACGACAATATTTGGGCAAAAGAACCAGGACCATGCCCACCTTAGGGAAAGCCAATCCTGCAAATAGCCTGGCCCTGGGCCATGAAGGGCTTTAAAGGTGATGACCAGCACCTTGAATAGCACCCAGAAAAAAACCTGAAAGCCAATGAAGCTCATTCAACAAAGGTGTTACATGGGGAAACCCATCACTATGCACATTGCCACATTCTGGACCAATTGAACTGAATCTTTAGTTCTGGGTGGGGTTGTACAACCTCTGGGTTCTCCTAACCAGTGATGGTGAACCTTTTCAGCAGTGAGTACCAAAAAGGTTGTGCGGGAATGTCACACGCATAATCGTCAGGGCTGTGTTTCGGAAAAGTCGAACTTCCAGGTTCTAGCGCTCCTGCACCCGACAATCAGCTGGCCAGTGCACATGTGCATACCAGTTTTTGTCACTGCCACACATGCAAAGGACAGTGTCAGCCTCTGCTTTGCTGCTGCTTTGGCTGCCATTGAAACGGGGAGGGGGGGCATGGTATTTGGGAGGGGACTAATTGTTGTGCTGGAGGAAGATTCTGGAGTTTCAACTGTCCACCTTACTGCGCATGCGGAGGAGGGTTCCCGCCAAGGCCAACGGCACCAACATTCCATCTTGGTGATGCCTTTCGAAGTTATCTCGCACCTGACACTTGGGAGAATTATGATTGGACTGTACATGGGATGCCAAGGGGAGGGGAATGGATTATACAATATATCATTCGCTTTCACGCCTAAATAATCAGACTTCGCTTTGCTACGCTTCTGTTCATTTATAATTAGTAAAAGTACACTTGATTTCTATCAATGGAGTCTTGTGGTTTTCTTTCCTGATTATCCAATGAAGAAGTGCTGACAGACAGCTTATCTTCGTCTGTACATGTACACCAGAAACCCGGAAGACAAACAGGCAAGGCCACACGCGGCAGGCGACATGGCTTTGCGTGCTACTTTGGCACGCGTGCCACACGTTCGCCATAATGGTCCTAGACTCATGACTCCTGGCAGTCAGTGCTAGGTGAGCATTTGTGCAACTTGGTGTTATACACCATGTAAAGTGACACCCTGCACTCACTCATCTTGCCCTACTGCAGTGCACTCTACATGAGGCTACCCTTGCAAAGTATTCCAAAGTTACAACTGGCATAGAATGTAGCAGTGCAGACAGTTTTAGGGGCACCTGAGGTGGCCCACATTACAACATGAATTGCACTAGTAGCCACTTTGTTTCCAGGTCCAGTTTAGGTTGTTGGTTGTCCCCTTAAAGCCCTTCATGGCATGGGTCAAGACTACTTGAGGAACTATCTCACCCCAATGGAATTGGCCCACCCACATCCTGTGGCAGAAGAGACATGCTGCAGACCCTGTCAACCAAGGAATTTTGGTTGATGGAGCCAGGAGAAGAGTCTTTTCTGCCATGGCTCCCTCCTTATGGAGCATCGTGGCCCCTCAAGGTGTGATCTTCCCCCATCTTCTTGGCCTTCTGAAAGGGCCTGAAAACCTAGCTCTGTCAACTAGCTTGCTGCCTCAGAGAGGATGTCCCATTTTGGAAGTGATTAGTAAATGAGAAGACAATCTCACCTTCCCTCTGTTTTTGTAGACTTTTAATCCAGTTTATTGTTAATTTTAGGGTTTTAACTTTTAATGCTCAATATTTTAATGCTTTTAATGTTCTAATTATTTTATATTGATATTTTACACTGTAAGCCATCCAGAGTCTCTTGAGAAGAGAGATGGGAGGCATATAAATGTATTAAATAAATAAATATTTGTACCTCTTGCCATAGTTAAAGTAACCTTGGATCAGTTACCTTATCCAGTTTTAAGGATTCATAAAGTACAGTCAGTCAAACTAACCACAGACTTGGTTCACATAATATGCTGAGCTGATCTATGCTTGAGTAACTAGTGGCTCGATATGTTAGTCAAACAGACTGTAATTTACGTTCATGTTGCTAGGCTTAAAATGTAAGTAAAAAAACTTAGAATCTTAAGAGTTCCAGGACCAATGGGGGTTTCAACTTATTTTTCTACCTGTTCACTCATGCATGCATGCTCGCACATTCAGAAACATCGTCTGCAGCTTCCCGCCACCGCCACTATCAGTCCACCAGGTCTGAGGCGAACCGGCAGAAACCCACCTCTGTCCAGGACATTTTGTGAAGAACCATATTGAAGAGACATCAGGAGGGAGGGTAAGCTTCACACTGAACAGCTGGAATGCTATAATATATTTGCAGATATAAATATCCTTTCCCAGGCTGATACTTTAAAAAAAATGGACTTTAACTCCATAATACACAGCTAGGCTGCTTTATCAAAACCTTCTCACAATTTAATCCTGTTTGTATCTGGGTGTGTGAGTGTGAGAAACAGAAAGATTTTTCTTCAAGGATTTTTTTAAAAAGACTTTAATTAGCTTGTTTTCAAATGTTTATAAATTCCACTCCAAGTTGATTTTAATTTCATGGGATTTTTTTAAAAGATCCCCTGAAAACGAGATAACTGATTTACTGATAACTGAGCCAAAGGAATTATATTTGCTTTTATTCCTCCCAGGGCAACAGTTTTGACAGCATTTTCTATTTCAGGTAGACATAAATCAATGTGAGATGCTTTCCAAGATTATGTTATTTCACCAAGCAAGTACACAATGTCCTGTTAAATGAGATGTAGAAAACAGTCATTAAAAAGGGGGTTTACAAAATGGCTCCAAATTCCTAAGAAAAGTGTCTAACAAATGCTGATCACAACGCAGCAGTAGATAGATATATTAGACAAGATTATAAAGTATAAGTATAATCTTTATTGACCACTTTTTAAATTTAGTGCCTTCATTCTATCTTGAAAAACTTTCATTTCTACATGGGATAGCTAGCACATTCTATTGCTGTGAGTTAAAGCAGACATAAGCAAGCTTTTTCCAGCTGGGCAACTGCCCTTGTTTTAATAAAATAAACAGACCTTTTGCAGAGGCAGATCCAGCCTGGCCAGAGAGTACAAGTCGAAAATGTTTCTATCCTTTTGGTGTGAGTGTGTGTGTAGGGGTGCAGTTTGATTTAGATTTGAATATTTTACAGGTGTTTAACATTTATTTTTAACCTCTCAACTTGAAGAAGGTTGCACAGACAGCAACACAAAAAAGTTCAGTAAATTTGCAAGAGATTGGTTCATTTCTATTGAATTTCAGTGGCCCAATCTCAAGGTCCATCAGGGACAGTGTGCACCGCATTGCCTAAACTCTGAAAAGTGGGGCTACAGTTGTCCTAAATCCTGAGAGGAAATCATCATGTTCTATCATAGTACCATATACTGTATGTGAAAAATGGCAGTTGCCAGACACCTGTGATGGCTAACCTTTTTGTTGTGACGTGCAAAAAGCGTGTGCACATGCTCACTCCCATAATGCAATATATGTGTGGCACCGCATGCACTCCATCCCCTGCACATGTGCGTGCTCCACCTGCCCCCTGCACATGCATGTGCGATCCCGCATCCCATTTTGAGCCTAGCAGGAGGGGCTCTGCAGCCTCCAGGGACCAAAAACAGGCTGCAGAGTGGTGTGCCACTCCCCTTCACGTTCCCCCACCACCAACCCTCGTCCATGCATGCACATCTCCGCATGCAAACCCCCCACCTCCCGTGCATGCGTGACAGAGACCTGAAAATCAGCTGGCCACCATGTGTGCATGGTGGAGCTGAGCTGGTGCAACAGCTTGCATGCATGCCATCTTTGGCACATGTGTCATAGGTTCGCCATCACGGCCATAGACCTATGAAACCATTTGTATGTTTTTTCTCCTTTGCAATATTGTGTAATCTTTTTTCACTTTGCAAACCACAGGTCAAATTTCTCAGTTGCTATTGCTGCTGCTACAGATGTTACAGTAAATGCAATTACCACTATGAACGTCCTGAAATATTTTCCAAATCTATTGGTGATGATCCCAATTTGAAAATTTTATGTTCATCCTAATGTAAATATAACAAAAGTATTAATAACTTTAGGCTAAGTTATTGGTATAATGTACAGTTTGATCCTGAGATTCAAAATAGCATGTATTATTTAATGCAGCTAAACCTGGCCTGGTTTGATTCACTTAACAGTGGTTGGATTTGTACAACAAATTAAGATAAAACCACATGTTATACTTTAGAGCAATGTGTGAATTCATGTTGTTTCAACAAGCTTTTTATGAAATTCCCCATATTTCAATGAATATAATCATGGGGTATATTAAAAACAGAATCAGAATATCATCTACAAATAATTTATGAAGTTGGAAATGCGTGACCTATTAGACTGAATTCACCAGCCATGATAATCATAATTAATTTTACCTATTTAGTTATTATATTTCTAATTGCCCATCTCACCTAAGTAACTTTGAGCAGTTTACAATAAAAAAATATAAACAGAGACATAGTTTAAAACAATCTTAAAAACAGAGTTAAAAAATTTAAGAATGACCAAAATTTTAAAAGGTGAAAAGGGTACCCTCAATTTGCCCCCTCCCCCCCCCCAAAAAAACCCACTCTTAGACTTCCGTTCAACTTGGCAAAATGCGGTTTTGGTGAAAATAGTAGTTCCCTAAAAATGCATTTAAGTGCTTCTGTCTTTGTTGCTTTCGTAATATTATATGCTGCCTACTTTCCCAACTGTGAAAAGGTAATAATAGTGTAAACAACTTCCCTAAAATAACTAAAAATCGTAGGATAGGATGGTATCTCTCATATCTATATTTTTCACTTATAAATTTACAAACAGAACAAATGTGAAACAAATTGTCTCTAAAACTAGGAAAAGATAGTTCCCATTTTTTAAAAAATCATCTCTTTATTAGGATGTAACAATATCAAAGCATAGAGCTTATTACAGCAGTTCCAATAATCATCTTAACACAAATATGATTAGACCAGTGGTGGAGTCCCACCAGTTCGGACCCGTTCGTCTGAACCGGTAGTGGTTTGGTGGCCTGGGTAGCTAGAACCGGCAGCAACCCTGGTTTGCCACGTTCCCGAACTGAGTGACACCATAGGCACCACCATCTTGTTTTCCGCTTCTGCGCATGTGCAGAACAATTTTTATTGCACTGCGCATGCAGGCAAAGCGTGCACGCGCAGAGCACTCACAAGCAAACCGACAGAAGTGCCTGCCAAAACCCACTCCTGGACTAGACAATTGTTTTCCCATTGGAGTAGCTTCGTTAACCAAACAAGATGGTTTAACAAACATGCAAACATACTCTGTACCTAACTGTTTGCTAACATGATAGCTGGATTTCATTTCATGTGATTCACTAAATGAGTTCATCCATTGTGTTTTCAGGAAACCTTATTGTGTTTGAACAACAACACCTCAAACTGGAAACATGATTTAGAAACTGTAATAATGTGGTTCACCAAACCACATTATGTCCTAGCATGGTGTGGGAAGGGATGTATATAGGCTTAACATATCCACTACATACTTCATTCATTCATTCAAAGCGTTTAAATTTGAGCAGGACTCCGTATTTATGATAACAGGCAATATACAGGCTAGAACATTTATAGAACAGAAGCAGAGATCTTTGAAACCTGAATGGTTAAAGCTACAGTATTATGCATGCTTACCTAGGAATAAATTCCATTGGACTCCATCTTCTTACAATTATACATGCAGAGGCTTATTTAGGCAATCTAAGCACCAGCATAACATTTCATCAAGTACAAATTGTGCTGTTTGGTTTCCAGGCATATTAAACAGGATATAAAAAAGTATCTGTTGGAACTAAACCTACCTCCTAAACAATGCTAATTATTCTCCAAGTGCACGATTCTTATTTTGTATGTGTGTTTCTTGCCTTCACTTTGCACAGCAACAAACAACATTCATTGTAATAAGATGTACTGTGGTTGCTTTGATTTAGATGTCGTATTCCTTCAAGATTTGGGCTGAGTATGATATGTAAATTCAGCCAGTTCTTTTTATTTTATACGTTATGACTACGTTATTCATGATTTGATATGATTGAACTGAGTTCATTATTACAAACTAAGCCGCAAAGTGGGAAAAAGGATTAATTTTGCCTAGGTGTGATCTTATCAAGTTATAATTATATATAAAAGATAATTTTCACTAAGTGTGCCTGTAAACCAGGCTTCTGTGTAGTCATACAATAAACTGAGGTTCATAGTTTCGATGATTTATTTATTTAGCTATGTATTGAACATCTACAGCTGCCCACCTCAGTCAATAACTCTGGGAAACTTACAATTCAGAAAATACATTACAATTAAATGTACTAAAAACTTTTTACAATTTTTCTGTATTTCATTTTACTTGGACTTCCATGTTTGTCATCCCCATCCTATCCTCATGGGTAGCACATACCAGAGCCAGGAAAAATTGTGACTCTCCATATCTGTATCGATGAAGTACAACTTGAAGGATCCTTCATTGCTGGACATGTCATTCAAAGTTCTCCATTTCAAATATAGAGATACTTGTGATTTGGCTCTGATGAGCTGCATTCCACAAACATTTGTATCATAATTAATATGTTTGGACTGTATGTAAAGGCCACTTCTTATGTTGCTCTATCAGGCTAGGCTCTTCATAAAACAGTGAAGTCCCTTTTGGGTTTGGATTTTAAGCACCACATCTCAGGTAAATACTTTCTAAATAACAAGAAGTGCCTGGTGGACAAGACCCTGGAGAGTAAGCATTTCTTTGTTTTTGAAAGCACTCCATGGACAACAGCCACCAGAAGGTGTTGTCCTAACTAGTCCCAATGGAATTGGTTCAAATGAGATCCCTGCACAAGCACACATGAACCCACAAAAGCAAGTTTTCATATATAGCACCATTTTCTAGGGCAAGAAAAAGCAGAAGGCAGACAAAATGAGAGTAGTTATTTATATAATAACACAGGTTACTTCTTGAGTTTATTTGTCCCATTCTTTTTTTGCATTCTGCACGATGCAGGTGAATAGGTTTAGTCAAACTTCCATTGGAGTCTGGCTTCCACTATTTATTTATCATCTTAATCTATGTTTCAATCTTTACTTTTCAGAACATCCTGTTTCTGGCATCATTTCTTGTTTATGTAAAGCAGAACACCTCTTAAAGACCTATTTATCTTGGAAGGATAAACAGTTAATTCCCAATCCCTTTCAAGAGATTGGGAAATGCATCCATATTACTAAGAAAATGCAATGAGAAGTGAGGGCAGGAGAAATACAAGCAGCACAACTAATCTTCATCTACAATATTTCTGAATGTTTAATTTTCAGTTCCTTTAAAAAGTTATCCAGAAATATAATAACCTATGTTGTCCAAATTTTTTTAAGATTTTGGAATTGCAGTCAGTTCTCATTAATGGGCAAAAACTGCACAAGCAATCCCAAATCTTTTTAAAAATTGGACAATCTGAGTTACTATATTTCTAGATATTTTTTACCTGATGAATGTAATCTAATTTTAATTTAATGTATTATATTTATAACTAGGGCCATCAATTTTACTTCAGTGTTTTATCTAATTAGTTTGCAATATTCTGTATTTGGCTTTAGCATAGTGCATTGTGTGATTCCAGTGACTATCATTTGTAAAAGAAGCCAATTATGATTCAGTTAATAACTGAAATGTCTTCAAATATTAGTAGCTCAGGTTGGTAGTAATGTTGTTGGTTTGAGCTCTGAGCTTGGAGATTTGGTTGCAAACATTTTATCCCCATTCGAGGAGATATCTTCAGTGCACTTTGAATTGTGCGCTTTGACAATCCAAAGTGCACTGAAGATGTCTCCTTGAATCAGGATGAAACATTTGCAACCAAATCACCAAGCTCGGAGCTCAAACCAATAACTCAGTTAATAACTGATTGCTTCCCTATGGCTTGATATGGTGGCCAATCAATGGGTCCTGAATATATCCTCGTGTCTTTTTCCATCTTTATATCTCAGGGAAAGTGCAGTAGATCTACAGGTAGTCTGAGAGTTATAGTGCATTCAGAAAGTATTCAGACTCCCTTAACTTTTGTCAATTTTGCTATGCTGCATTCTGATTCTAGTTTTTGAAATTCATTTTTTTTTCTCATTAATCTACACTCAGTATCTCATAATGACAAAGTGAAAACAGAATTTGAGAAATGTCTATAAATGCATTAAAAAGAAAAAAAAACCCAGAAATATCACACTGGCATAAATATTCAGGCCCTTTGCAAAAGCACTTGAAATTTAGCTCCCAGTTCTCTTAAGCATTGCTGGCATCTTATTACCCCTGTAGCAGGGGTGAAATTCAGTAGGTTCTGACAGGTTTTGGCGAAACCTGTAGCAGAAATTTTGAGTAGTTCGGAGAACCAGCAAATATCACCTCTAGCTGGCCCCAGGAGATTGTGCAATATCCTTCCTCTGCCACACTCACCAAGCCACGCCCACAGAACCGGTAGTAAAAAAATAATGGAATTTCACCACTGACCTGTAGTAAATTAAATTGATTAGACATGATTTGGAAAGGCACACACCTCTCCATAGAAGGGGGTCTGAATACTTTCTGAATGCACTATATGATGGTAATTGGGAGTGGAATTTATATTGCTAAACAATGTAATTGTAAAGTACAATTTTTCTGACAATCTCAGCACTCCCTATTGCCATTATTTACCAAATCCTACGAGTCATTCGTCCAGGACCCATTCCAATCTTAGACATTCCTGGCTTTGTCCCTCCCAGGCCTTGGCCTTGATAAGGTAAGTGTGCTGTTTTGAGTTTCATTTACATTTACAGAGTTCCTGTGGAGATTAGCAATTTACTTCAAAACTAAGCAAATAACAGCAGACAATGCGGGGATCATAAATCAACACAAAAGTCTCTGAAAAAGCAAGCCTGATTAAATGGTTTGGCTTTCAGCAGGACATCTGAGTTCAGAGAGCCAAGTCAGGTTAATCAGCCAGTCCAGGCTCAGAGTTTCATGAGCAGAATCCACAAGAACATCATCATACAAGAGCTCGAGATCAGTTAGTTGTTTCCAATGCAGAAATGTGGGTCAGAGCTGTCTCTGAAGTCAGGCTGCAGTCAGCTGTCTTCAGTTAGAAGGCCTCTCCCTCTACTTGGCAAGAAGCCTCTTTGAATGTTTTTGTCCTGCTCTGCACTCAATGCACTATATATGGGGATTTGAGGACCAAAGACCAAACTCCAATCACTCTTGCTGCCCTGTGCTCCACAGGCTCTGCCGTGTTCAATTAACCTTTGTCATCTTCTTCCCACTGCTAACAAGGAGTACCCTGTCTGGTCCTGTGTGAGGCAACTGTTGACTGCTCCAGCCACTCTTCCTGAAGGTGTGACAGGGCTTTGGAACTCAGGCTGGCAGAATGGCTGGGGATTGTGCTGTGGCAGTTGGCTGCAGCATGAATCTTGATTCAATACTCTGTGCCTATGTCAGAAGTAGCAACCTGGCGGTGGTAGCTGATGGCGGAGATTAGTGAAGGCTACGGGCCTCAACTTCGGCCCAGTACACTACTGCCAAGTACAACTGTGTAGAGCAGCCAAAAGGGCAGAAATAGAGGGACAGGGGAGTGGAAGTGTCCTATGGTCGTAAGTGCAGATATACTGCCAAGTACATAAATTTCGATCACATGACCATTGGGGGGGGCTGCAATTGTTATAACTCTGGGGATGAACATTTGATTAGTTGTCCAGTGCCTCTATAATTTTGAAAAGTTGCTGAATGAATTGACTTATTTGTTTATCAGTGTTTATAACTAATCCTGGTAACACTTTTCAAATAATCACACAGTCTCAAGGGCAATAGTCTCATGTCCAATTATTTTTCTAATAAAAGCATCCAGATATGCCCACTGTGCTTTAGGCATGCAGGTCCTTAATTTACCGATCAGTTTCTAATAAAATTTTTATCTTGAATTAGATTGCAGGCTTTTGCTCTAAAGAAACAGAGGTTGAAAAAGAATGTTAATAGAAAGCTTTTGTTCTCCAGAAAATTATAATGTGGAATCAAATTTCAAAATACATACATTATTTTGCCGGTAATTTGTAAGAAGAGAAAGGTATAGATGTTAAGTCCTAAATAAAAAAGCAAACTTTGTAAGCCATTTTTTATTGCCATCAGGAAAGAGGGCAAACTTTTACTCTGTATTTCTTTTTTGTCCAAACGTACTTTAATCTGAACATAATTAGATATTTCCTCATATTTGACATTTAAGGGATTTGCACTATTCTTTCTTGACAAATATGTGCCCTATTATTATTGGCTACTGTATATTTTTATCGTGACCATATTTTTCTTTTGAAAAATAAAGGACAAATCAGAAAAAGGGACAAATCTGAAAGAGGTTAATATGGATAAAAAAGTCTTTATTTATAACTTTGCTTTACAAAGGAAACTTCGAGCAAAACTAAGAAAAACTTTACAAAAATGTATATTCAAATAAAAATATCTAAAATCAAACAGTATATGTAAATTCATTTTAAAAAGATAATTCAGTTTCTATATTTTCCACATGAATGTAAAAGACTGCATTAACTGGTAGTATTTGTAGAGTAAATGCTAAATGACAAAAAGAACAAATAATGAGTTTTGGAAAATTAATCTAAAGGATAAATTAAAGATTTCTGAAATAAAGGACAACCTTTATAATAAAAGACATAGGGTCACCATATATATCTTGGATAATGTTGATTTTAGGGATTTCTAACACATATCTTTTTTGTACAGTTGGGGCTTCCCAATTCCTTCTTGTGAAGTTTTGTCCTTAAAGAACTCCACTTTCAGGGACAGCAATAAAATGCCAGAATTTTGTGGTGCACTTAATCACATACTATAATTCAGTGAATGAACTGACTGTATGAGGTAGCATATCTGTGCCTATTTGGAAATTCTGAAAGTTTTGGTAGTATTCTGGAGAAAGATACAAATGTAATTCCAATTAAACAAGAACAAATAAATTCAAAATTGAATAAGTTTTTATTTATTTATCTATCAAATTTGGAGACCACCCATTTCATGGAGTTGTGATGACCTTTCACGTATCGTTAATAGAATGTATGTAACCAAGTCTTAAACCATATTCCTTTCTCTTTGCAGACTCCTGAAATCATCTACCCCAATCTTTTTATTTTATTTTATATGATACAACTATTTCAATGAACTTCTAGACAAAACCCATGTTTTGTGTAATGGTCAAAGGAAATTAGAGTAGAGTAGAGTAGAGTAGAGTAGAGTAGAGTAGAGTAGAGTAGAATAGAGTAGAGTGCTTTATGCCAAGTGTGATTGGACACATAAGGAATTTGTCTCTGGTGCATAACCTCTCAGTATCCGTACAAACAACAAAGTAATACAATAATAAGATACCAATAGGAGAAAATAGTAAATGAAGATGAGAAGGATAATAGTAATAAAGGCACACTACATGGGTAAATATCCTTAGACATAAGACAGTACTCTGGTAATTAGGTCAGCAGAGTGGTGGCATGATGGAAAAAACTGTCCAGCTTTTATGTTTCTGATCTTAAATTACTCATTCATAAAGGGGGTATCTCAGCTGAAGTATAACCTATTGATTTTGAAATTCACATTCACAGAATTAAAATAGTATCTAGAAAAATGAAGATATTTATAAGGATATTTTATAGTTTCCTTTATAATAAGCTCTTTGAATTGCATCTGCATAGTAAATCAAGTATTTTGTTACATGAGCAAATGTTTGCAATTACGATTATAATATTATTTGCATACTGTATTAAAGTATGGATTGCAATTAAAGATTCTTTTGCTGTGGATTGTTTTCTCAATTGGTACTAAAAATATTAACAATTATTAGGATCGCAATGTTTGGGAGTTTGATGAGTTTGATTAATTTATCATTCATGTGGCTGAAGACTTTTATTGTGAATTATTTAAAAGGTGGCAAGCATCACTTTAGAATATGCATTTCCCTTTGTCTCTCAAAGGAAATACTCTGAAATGGTATTTACTAATAATTCATGTATAATCTAAAATATTTAAAGTGTGCATAGTACTATGTTGCATTATATTAATTTATTATGTAATTTGACTTGTTGCCTAAAAGACACCTAACGGTATTATAGCAGTTAATTCTACATTGTTGTGTGTTGTTTGCATGCAACATGCAAATAGTATGAGTTTAAATTAGACTATCTGTTAGATTATATCAGTGATGGTGAATCTTTTTGTAAAGGCATGTATAAATTGTATGCCTCCAGAGCCTCGGGAGGGTGAAAAATGGACCCAACGCGCCAACCAGAAGGCCAAAAACCAGCTGGCCAGTGTGTGCATGCCCACTGGAGCTGACAGCTCTCATGCCAGCAAATATGGCTCCACGTGCCAGCTGTGGCATGCGTGCCATAGGTTCGCCATCACAGGACTATCTCATGGTTTAAAAGTAATGACAACCTGCCCTATCCCTTTTCAATGTAGGAAGAAACATTTTTAGAGAAACTGTCATTGTTGCAGGACAGTTTTGTTAGTCTGTGGCAGCAAAAAAAAAAATCAAGTATCTGAAAGCACCTTTCCAACCATCCAACATAAAATAAAGCCTTTCTTGTGCCTTTTAATAAAATTTGTTATTTGGAATGATTCCTCCTGATTTTGTACTCCCAACATTATGCTTACTATTAAGCATAGATTGTTTAGCTATATGTTGAATAAGTCATGCCTGGCTGCCTTTGATGCTATGCTGTACAATAAAACTGGCTGTCAAATCAAAAGGGCTGAATTCAAAAAGTAGGTAAAACAGGCCGTATAATCTTGCAGCAATAACCAGTCAGTGATTATTAGGGCACTTTTTATTTGTATCTTATTCTTTCTCTTTTTTTTTCATTACAGAATTCTTACAAGCCAAGACTGTAAGGCCTAGGTATTACAGACTTTTCCCCCAAAGAAATCCAAATGCTGTGAAACATGTACACAGCCAAGGTATAAATAATTGGGAGGGTTGGCAATCTCCAAAATGACAGAAGATATAGACCCAAATTCCAGTGGAATACTAAATCATCATTATCATCATCATCATCATCATCATCATCATCTATAGGTTGATAAAAATGCCAAATCTAGTCTGCACATCTGGCTGACTCTGAGACAAACCGTAATAATAATGCATATCAGGAGAGCCTGATTCTATAGTAGAAAGAAGAATCTTATTAGAAGATATAGATGGGTAAATATTATTTCTGAGACTGCAATATAATTAAATTATTTTAAAAACGTAATAAAGGGAAATGTTAGCAAAGTGCTTGTTACATGCTAATATATTTGAAACATGGGCAAGCAGATATTTATATTTTGTAAGGGTACATTTCAAGCAGAGTGAGTCTCATTAAAAGGAAAAGAAGTAACAGGATTTTTTAAGATATGTATGCAATACTTCTCTTCCTCTCCTTACTTCATATTTGTATTTATATTTATTAGTTTGTCAAACATGTACAAGATAGCTGTTATAAATATAAACATGGATATAAATGAAAGAAATGAACACAAATAGATGGGGACAGTAAGACAGGGATGTTAGGTATGCTGATGTGTTTATGCACACACACCCTCTTTACGGAACTCTTAGGAATGAGGTAAGGTCCACGGTAGACAGTTTAAAGTTGAAGCTGTGTGGATTTGAGGATATAACAACAGAGTCAGGTAAAGCATTACAGGTGTTGACCACTCTGTTGCTGAAGTCGTATTTTATGCACTAGAGTTTGGAGCGGTTTACCTTGAGTTTATATCAATTGTTTGCCCATGTATTATTGAGGTTGAAGATGAAGAAGTCATTGACAGGTAAGACGTTGCAGCAGACAATTTTGTGTACTGTGCTTAGATCATATCGCAGGTGGCGCAGTTCTAGATTGTCCAACCCTAAAATTTCAAGTCTGGTAGCATAGGATTTTGTATTGTGAATAGAGGAACGGACAGCTTTTCAATTTTGAAAAATACTTCAGCATAAAGTCTAATGGATTTTACCAAAATTTTTCTTAGCAGGGGCAATAATTGGGATATAAGTACATTTCAGACATTTTTTTCAGACATTTATTACGATTTATAGGCCGCCCTTCTCCCTGAGGGGACTCAGGGCGGCTTACAATCACGGGGAGGGGGTGCAATAATACAAGACAAACAGTGAGTAAACAAGATAGATAATAAAACACCAACTTGCATTCAACAGTCAACCAACACTCGGGCGGGTAATTTAAAAACTTATCCCCAGGCCTGCTGGGAGAGCCAGGTCTTAAGGGCCGTGCGGAAGGTCTGGATGGTGGTGAGGGTACGAATCTCAACGGGGAGATTGTTCCACAGGGTCGGAGCTGCAACAGAAAAGGCTCTCCTCCGTGTAGTCGCCAGTCGGCATTGACTGGCGGATGGAATCCGGAGGAGGCCCAGTCTGTGCGATCTAATCGGTCGAAGGGAGGTAATCGGCAGAAGGCGGTCTCTCAAGTACCCAGATCCACTACCATGGAGTGCTTTAAAGGTGGTCATCAATACCCTGAAGCGCACCCGGAGACCGACAGGTAGCCAGTGCAGCTCGCGGAGGATGGGTGTAATGTGGGCGAACCGCGGTGCGCCCACTATCACTCGTGCGGCTGCAGTAATAAAGTAATTTTACATTATCTGAAGTTGAGCCAAAGTATTAATTTTCCATAGAATTCATAGTTTGGGTGTGATCACTTGATGGACTTGTCCATCATTCACCCAACTGTAGTTTCTTCTGATAGCATACTGAAGCACTAACTAAACAGATTTGTTGGTTTCTATATTATACTAAAATGAGCTTAGTTTGTCAGTCGTTGTATTTCACAGAACCAGTAAATGACAGCTTCTAAGATGGGGCACTGTGAGAAATTAAAATGACAACATGCCAAATTAGTTTTTCAATCCACTCATAGATATGTGAACTGATGGACCAAAACAGTTATAACTGAATATAACTTCTGCTCTAAGATGTGTTTCTTTGCTTGATACATAGCAGGAACATAGCACTTAGAAATATTTCTTTGTTCTTTTCCTTGTATGTGTACTGAAGTAGTTTTTATGGGCTCTCAACGTAAAACTCCTGGATTTCCACACTGTGTGTGCTTCCATCACATTTAATGCTGCTACTTCTTCATTTTCCATCTACCCCTACCCCTTTCAAATAAGTTACATTTGAAGTCTATGTGAGGTTCAATTCTTGCATTCCACTTATCAGTTTCATCCCAATAGGCCTTAGTAATGCTTATTAATCATATTAGACTTCCTTCATTAAGACTTTTAGATCTTGTTTTTTCCCCAATAGTCAATGTATTTGTATAGGTTCACTGGAATCCCTGAAAAACATAACATGAGCTGTTCTTCCCTGTATTTATGTGTTCATTATTGGGTGCATTTGCAACCTGCGAGCCTATCCCAGTTCCAGAGGCATGAACCATCATGTGTTGACAAATTCTAAATATTGCAGAAATATCCAAGAAAAATATGCAGATCAAAATTTAAAAAATAATTGCTTTATTGATTAACAATGCTCATTTGATATATCAGTTATCAATACTTAATTTAAAATATCAGTAACTTCATTTGATAAAATATTCTAGAAATTAGCCCAAAAGAGATTGCAAGTTAACAGGGACAGATTGATGTTGACTATGTCTTCCCATGAGGTTTTGGTATTAAGCGTATTAGATGTATCAGGCAATCTCTACAGAGAGATTCACATGGTGTTCATATTATGGTCTTCCTCGTACCAGTATCAAGACCATCTCACTTGATACCTTGATACTCAACTGCTTTGATACTCATTAAATTTGGTGCTCAAGACATTTTGACATAAAAATTTTTTCCTGGTACTCATTGTTTGTTGGTACTCAAAGCACAAGTTAGAACTTGTCGGTGTTGACTACCTTGTGACTCATCACATTATTCCTTATGGGAAAATGTTGATTGGTACTCATCATTTTTGGCATTCATCGCACCTCCTGGAACCAATTAACGATACATACCAAGGCACCACTATATTTATGTTTAATTCTGGGTTTTTTCTATAATTATTACTTTGCCATCAGTTTTATTCTGGTATCCACTCTTCATTTTATATTATTCTTATAAATGAAGGCAAATATACATATCCTAGGATATTGGATCTTCCTATATTACTTTTGTATTGAATTTTCTGTTTTAATACTTTAGACTAAATTATTACATAATTTTCATTGGGCAATATATACACACTAAGGGAAAAAAGTAAACATTTTTGCATGTTTATGTTACATCAAGCTTGAATTCAGGTATTTTGGTGCTCATAAATATTCCAATGAACTTTTCTACAGTCTTTTTTATTTTAAAATGGATGATTTGTTTTCTTTTCATAAAAACAAAAACATAAAAATAAAAAATGTAATGCCAATTTTAATAAATACCCTCAAAGTTACTTCTGCAGAATCCATTACTTTCATTCTCTACACTAAAACTATAAACTGCTGTGTAAATTTAATACAAATACTCCTTAAAAGTATGTATGAATTTCTAATTCTTTAACTTCACCACTGCAAGAAGGATGAATTGAGTTATGTCAGATATAATCTTAATGATATCATGAAAACAAATCCATTACGGTATACTTGATTTCAGCTCCCCAATCTGGTACTTTCCAGTTGTATTGAACTACAACAGCCATAAATCTCAGCCACCATAACTATGGTAGTTGTAGGTATATGCATTTTTTCCCCAATCTAGTACCTTTCATTTGTGATGAAATTCAACTCCAATAATTCCAACTGTGAACAATATTGATGAAATCTGATACACTGGGTTACAATTTAATTGCTGTACAAGACATATATTTTAGGACATTTATTCCACAGCATCATTCTGTAAAGAGAGGAAAATATGTTAACTAAATAGCATGTTATTACATACCCCACATCAAAGCTGTTAAAAAGAGACCAAAACACTACTTTTTATAACAACTATGAAGAACTTCATTTGATGTCAAACACACCTGCTTCTACTTATGGAATTAAGAGAAGAATACAAAGTGTGTGTGTGTGTGTGTGCGTGCGCCCATATGCATACACACACAAATATGCCAATCACAAATTTACTGATCAATATCTCTTTAATTTTCTAAGACTTGTTCAACAAAGCAAACAAAAACAAATACAAAAGATCAATTTACTTAAATATGCCTCCCAAATGCCATCAAGCATAGCTGAACTGCCTGAACTTCCTGATTTTCCCATGCTTGACATTAGGATAAACACTTGTCCATCATTCAACAAAAGTTAAAAATAAAATAAAATTAAAAAATAATAATAATAATAATAAATAATTAATTAAAAACAAAAGAAACAAGCAAACAAAAACCCTCAAAGGACAAATTGGATGGACTACTATATCTTTTTCTGCTATCAGTTTTCTCTGTTTCTCTTCTAACCAGATTTATAAATTAGGACAATATCACTCTTAATTAGGTACCAAAAATATTTGTAAAGTGTGAATTTGGCAGTTTATAGAATAGAATATGGTTAAGTAGAAATACATAGTTTGGCCTCAAATACACTAAATGGTTTGAGATCAATGTAAAGATCAACTCTTCCTATAATACAGTACCCATAGTTTACAAAAATATTTTTACAGTTTCTGGTTATTAACCAAGAGCGCCTCGAGACAATCTTAAAACATAAGCCATAAGATAGAAGAAAATTTGATTTTAGAATATCTAACGTTTATTTTCCATTTCCTGTTTTTATTAGTATATTATTTATAATTAATTATTCCTGCCTCCTGGTCTGCTATAGCTGCCCAGAGTCACTATACTAGTTAGACAGGAAGTATAGAAATTTAATTAATACAAATTTCATATCTATCCTAATACATTGAAACATTTCACCATGTGATGATCCTATTATCTTGGTAAAATATCTTTTAACACTCTGATATATTTTTGCATGTATATATCTTTTGTTATAGTACTAATCACAACAGTGGAAAATATGGTATTGCTAAGAAAATGAACATCTGTAAATGTGACCGTAATGTTTTATTTTTCTTTATTTGCAGCAAAAATGTTAAGAGTTCTGTATTACCTTGAAGGCAAACCAGTTTTATCATGCTAAAATTCAGGAAAGTTTATATGATATAATAAAACTGATTTTTTTTTTACTGTTTCTCAAGACTTTTATAAAGTTTTGTTATATTATAACAACATTTTTGTTTTTATTCTGAAGATATTGCATCAAATTATTTTTCTGGATTTTTAAAAGATGGGTAAAATGATTTATTTAGTCATTAGTTATTGATGTATATTTTCATTTGCTGTAAATGAGCATGAGATATCATGATTCTTAAATCACATAAAATATATTAACAGTTGGATGACTTATTTTTGAAGCACAACATATGTTTCCATAACACAGAAACCCAGTGAATGATTGGAAGATTCCTGATATATAATTCAAAAATAATATAGAAATCCAACATTGAATTATATGTGGAAATGATAAAAATGGATTTGCATTCCAGTGTTAATGCACACATTAAGACAATAATGGGAAATTCATACATAGTTGGAATGAATATCTACTATTAAGATAATGTACATTTCCTACTTTAGCTATATAAGAAAACATTAAATGATAAGCTACCTCAGGCAACAGATTTTGAGCACCATTGAAAGGCAATAAATTGTCTTTATCTAAATATTTTTAGATGTACAAATGTACTATTTTTATGGATACCAAAGATGTAATAGTATTTAAAAATTCTGATGCCCATTTTGGCTTTGGATATCATGGTAAGCCAAAAATGTTAATGAGCTGAGTGTATTAGGGGTTAAAGTGACAAAGCAGTTTTATTAATATGCTCTGCAGCTTTGTGATTTGTGCAAACACTGCTTTTTACTATTGTATGCACATTTGCTGTTAGGATTGCAAAGCCTGTTAGTAGCTTTGGGTCCCTTTGTCCTCAAATATCACTGATTATTAATATATTTTACTTTTCAATTGCCAGTCAGCAGCTACACATTGCTGATTCATCCTGCTTCTTTACAGTACATACCAGCAGAAATAGGATTGCAGCTCTTGAGAGAACATGTCTCAGATGTAAGTATGCAGCATTCATTGTGCTAAATTTTGCAGGAGAGATACTTAACACATTTTCTTGTGGGCAGCAACTGCGATAAGGCAGAATTCTTGTTCACTAAAAGACTTGCAAACACTAGTAACTTAGCTAACAGAGATTTATCTCAAATTCCACATGGCTTTTTAACCAGTCTTTTTGAAACTAAGTATCCTGCTCTGATTTGAACTAGCCTCTATTTCTGGTTAAGACAAACAAAAATAGATTTATTCAATCTCAGATAATATCCATACTCTAAATCCATGAATTCCAATCTTTGCCCAACCAGAGCTGATGTTAGTTATCATCAAGATTCAGTTTAAACATAATTATACAGATCAGAAAATGAAAATTATTTCATTTTAGCCTTCTTGGTTATTGCTCCGTCATTACATTTTTTTAAAAAAAAATATACTTAAGAAAATTGTAGGGCAAGAACTTTAGACTTCATGTCCAACCTACTTACAATTTAAATTAATAATTCTTGCATAGACTTATTTAGTTAAAAGCATTGGTACATTTGGGAAAAGCAAGTGGATCAGCTGCAGAGCACATATGAGCACAAAGGAAGTGATCAACCTTACCAGGGGTAATATCACATGGTAGGAATCATGGAGAATTTAAAAGGTGAGACAGGCAGGTGAATAGGTTTGCTAATTCTAGCTGCTTTCTTCAAATATAGATTATAGCTGAGTAATGTTTTACACATTACAACTACAATTCTCTATAAAGATAACCTGGGAATTCCTCTCACTGGGTGTGTTTGTACAGAATGCTAAACCAGATAGAACCATGGTTTACTGTATTAACCCATTTGGCAAGCTGTACCAAATACACTGAAGCATGAACACAGTACTGCTGTTGTCTCTAAATTCTCAACCATTGCAGGAAAGGCATATGGAAAAGTCTTAACTTTTTGTTGTCATCTAATGGTTGTCCAGAGTTCTACAACTGTGATCTGTTAAAACTAAACTTAAGTAACTTGATTTGGAAAGCACACTAAACTATAAACCAAGCACATTTTAACCATGGATATTACACAAACCCAGCTATCTGATTGGATTCTGATTCTGATACATAAACCTCTGGTGTCTAAGCAAGAGCGTTGTTAAGTGAGTTTCACCACATTTTACAAGTTGGCCATGCCCACCTGGTCACATGGCCAGCAAGCCATGCCCACAAAGCAGGCCACACCTACAGAAGAGGTTCTAAAAAAATTTGAAACCCACCACTGCCCCACCCCCACCTCCATTGGATGTAAACAACATTGTGGGTAAAGCTGCATTCATGATGGAACCATCTCATTTTGGAAGGTGTCCCTCTCTTCCAGCACCACAATCTAATTTAGTAAAAATTATTTAGGTCTTCTTTGTAGACTTTGAGAGAGAGCTGGAAGGACTGCTTGGGATGAACAAACCAGAAAGATAAGTGCTTTACAAACATTATCTTCTTTAAATGAATGGCTGGTTCTCCCTCAACAGAAACTAGAATTTGAAGTTCAATGCTACTTGAAAACTCCAGATTATAGAAGGTTGACTTAATAGTTCGACAATGGACAGTGCTTTATAGCATTCCTTTTAATTTATTATAACAGCAGCAATAAGTAAACAGTTTAAATCTTCAATTCCTTCAATTCCTATTGGCTTTATATCATTGTGAATGTCCAAACCCATGTTAAAGCTTTTATACCTTGTCCAAATAAAGACACATTATTTTCCTTTTAACATAATTGTACTTCTTTGATTTTTCTGTGTAATACAAGAGATGACATTAAATATTTTGGAAAGAGGATCTAAATTTACTGTAGTTGATATAAGTGTAGGCTAAATAAACTTATCTATTCTGATCAATACATAGTGTTTCATATGTACAGCTACAAACGATATTTTAGTAACAACAAAACACCTAATTGAGAAGTGCAGTATTTGTTCAACAAACATCTTTTCAACACTGGATTTTCCTTTTGTATTACAGAACTGAATGGGCAAAAAGTCATCTATCATCTTTCTGTCTACCATCGCAATAGCACTTATATATCGCTTCACAGTGCTTTTACAGCCCTCTGTAAGTGGTTTACAGAGTCAGCATACTGTCCTCAATAATCTGGGTCCTCATTTTACAAACCTTGAAATGGATGGAAGGCTGAATCAACCTTGAGCCCATCAGGATCAAACTCCAGGCTGTGGGCAGAGTTAGTCTACAATATTGCATTCTAACCACTGAGCCACTAGTGCCAGGTATTTCTTGATCACTGTGGGGAAACCTAGTTTATTCAAACACATGTTGTATAATATGTTTCAAGTTTATACTGTTTGGGGAAATAATAAATTTCATTTAGATCCTTAATTCATATTTAAACATTTGTATATTTAGATTGTATACTGAGGTTTGATCTTTTGATTGATATTCTGGTTTCCTTTATGCTTATTTGTCCTTTGAAGCATCTTAGATGAAGGAGGTAAAGCTATATTCTGTCTCCTACCAAGTCAAATTGATCATGAAGGACAAATTGATCATGAATAATTAAAGTTGTATTTAAGAATATCATTATATGTACAGATAATATAGGATATAAACTTTTTTAAAACAGTATTTAAAATTTAGCAAAATTCCTTATTCATAGTTAAAGCACAGTCACTTCACTGGCTCTACCATACTTCTTTTGACCATTGGTAAAACTTGTCATCAGGGCCTTGCAAAAAGCCAGCAAGTTTGGGCCAATTTGATCTTCTGATGATGTTCCACAGGCTGGGTGCCATGGGTTCTCTACCATGGAAGCTCTAGCTCATTACCAGCACAATATTAGTGGGAAGAATCATCATTTAAATATGTGACATACATATGCAAGTATATGTGGATATAGATATTATAGATGATGATGGACGTACCATGCTTTATTTATATCCTAAATGAAAGCAGGATGGTCAGAACAGTTTAAGCGAAATCTTTGTATTTCATTACTGGAAAAAAAGTGAAAAAGTGTAAATATGAATAAAAGTCACAGAATGCTTGTAGCATAGTGTAGCAGTATGTGGGGATGACCTTGAGAGATATGGGAAAAACACACAGTGGAATGGTCAGAAGAGAAACAGCTTAACCTGTAGAAGGAATGTGGGTATGGCAATCATTTCATAAGAGACCCTCCCTAGTTTCTTGGACTGCAAAGACCACACAGAAGAAATATGTTTTATTTGCAATTTAATCTTCTAATAAAGTAGAATTAGTTCATCTGAGCATGCTTCCTATCTGGACTAGCTCACAAAGATGACATATAGCCCTTTTAGGTTACATATAGCCTTAAGCATTAAAAACCCCTTTGAAGTACTGTCCTGACATCCTTAAAACTAACTTGTAAAGTAAGCCAGATTGGGAAGAATGAGAAGTGACGTCAAAATCTACTTTTGACATAGTATGAAAACTCTCCTCACTGACTTCCTGATTCTGGCAGATAAATCATAAACAGATAAAAAAGAGCAAAGAGTAATTTGAGTAGGTTGGATTAGAATGTGGGGGGGGGTCAAGCTGTTAGCTGTAATGTGGATTTATTTTATGGTCTTTGTCCTCTGATTCATTGTTTATCTTAAGGTGGGGTTGGGCAGGAATAATACAGTATGTATTTAGGTGACAAAACTATTACAAGGATAAAAGTCCATTAATCACGGGATGCTGGGTTGAGAGTTTCTGTTAACTATTTAATGGAAGCCGTATGTGAGATGAAAATGTATGTCTGGTTAAACATTTAAACAGAAGCTTCTAAAAATGGAAGTGGTGTAAAATGCTACATTCTGTGATATTTTTCTGAACTGATGAAGCCAGCAAAAATGAAGTCACAACAATACAATTGTTAATTTCATTCTCAAAAAAACATGGTACTTCTCCTGCATTCTAATTTTGGTGTTTATTCAAAGATCAGTCTAATATCTTTCTGGAAGTCTTAATAACTTTAATGCACCAATTGTGTCCATTTATAGTATTGCTCCAGTTATGCCACTCTGATTTCATGAAAGAAATGCTTTATAGAAAAATAATTTCTATTTGCTTCAGTATAGACTAATAAAGAAGTTTGCTCTTGAAAAAACTGAGAAAAAATATTTAGACTGAAGATTTGGTATAATAAATATGTTTTGCTTTTAAAAACTTGATAAGGGCTACCCTTTAATTTAATTTCATGTTCCACTGGTATATGATATTCACACTAAGAAAAGTACAAATTCCGGTAATTTAATAACAATTTATTTTCCTTGGCTTGGAAGGCGACAAGCCACATTTTTTTTAAAAAAAAAACTTGATAACATTTTTTTCTTTTAAAATTATACATGAAATTTCTAATACTAGTTATAAATTGTACATGTTATTTAGTGAAATATTATTACTTGTCGGGAAGACAATTAAAATCCTTATACTATGAAAAACAAGCAAATTCTAGCCACTAAATAATTGGCATTTGGGGTGGGGGTGATTACTGGCCCCCAATTACCCTTTTCAGATATTATTTTCCATAATCTGCTTCCAGAGTTTGGACAAATCCAGTAGAACAACATGGGATGTGTAGTTAAATGTGTAGTAGTTAAAAATGATTACAGTAAATGATTGCTGTTTAGAGAAAGAAGACCTTTCCAACTGATCAAACTAGTCCTTCTGATTAAGAGATGATGGTGAGAATACAACTTTTTGTGCATTAATGTTGGATAATTAAATGGATATATTTAATATCTCAGCCCATATTATCCAAACATAATTTTAAAGACTATCAATTAAATTTATGAACAATTGCCATCATGTGACATGTTAGAATTTTGCCTATATACCGGTACTTGACTCCAAACATTTTTGTAACTTCCATGAACAGGTTTCTAACACAGGCAGTGCCAGGAGAGGAAGCCTACATTTGCAATTAAAGGGACATTGCAATTAGTTAATCCACTGTGTTTTAATACAATACCAGAGTTATACTGGTTGGCCATCTCAACAAATTATATAAAATAAATACAAATTAAATATTCTCTTGATACTGTGCAGATTAGGCAAAAAGTTTAGGTCATGATATTATATGTGTTTGGTTTCTTAACATGTTGCCTCATCCCAGGCAATTGTGGTTTTCTTCAGCGATATCTGAAGTACCGCAACTAAGTGTGTGCAAAACAATCAATACAGTTAGTCCTCACTTACTGACTACTATTCCAATTTATTTTATTTTATTCATTTATCAAATGTATATGCCACTCATCTCGCAATGCGAGGCAACATTGAGCAGCTTACAACATATGACCATTCATATGACCATTCAAAGTTACAATAGCACTGAAAAATGAGATTTCTGACAGGTCCTCAAAAGTTGTGGCCTTGCAGCATTTCCATGGTTATGTGATTAGGAATCAGGCACTTGTCAACCAACACATTTGATCACATGACATTGTACTTAATGACCACAAATGATTTGCTTCACAGCCACAGCTGGAATTGATATACCTACGTCAGCATATAGTTATGTGACATTTCATTTTAAAGATGGGTCATTTAGTTTTGGAGTTGCCAGTCCCAACTGAGGTCAGTAAGTAAGAATTAGCTGCACAGATAATTTTCGACTTACAACAGTTCATTTACTGATCGTTCAAAGTTACGACGACATTGAAAAAAGTGACTTAACCGTAACAGCATCCCCATAGTCACATGATCAAAATTTGGACGCTTGGCAACTAGCTCAGATTTATGACGGTTGCAGCGTCCCAGAATCATGCGTTTACCTTTTGCAACCTTCTGACAAGCAAAGTCAATGGGGAAGCCAGTTTCACTTAACGGACGTAACACTAACTTAACAATTGCAGTGACTCTCTTAATAACCGTGGCAAGAATGGTCATAAAATGGGGCAAAATTCAATTAACAAATGTCTTGCTTAGCAACAGGCCAATTGTGGGCTGAATTGTGCTAAGTTGAGGACTACCTGTATAAAGAACACTGTTTCTACAACCAGCAGCCTCAAATCTAAACATATAGGTGACTGGTTCAGTTAGGTTTACTTCCAAATGAGCCACCACTTTTTGGGAACTTGTTTGAATTATCCTGGTGACTAAGAAAGCTGGCCCTCTTTCTCCTGAGGAAGCCGAAAGGTGATTCTGCTATTCACTACAGGTAAAGAAGGCTCCCCTCTACCTCACCCAGATTGCTATGATCACCCATTCAGGTTTCAGAGGGAAGGCAGTTGAGGTAAATCCTCTGGGGTTGCTAAGCAACCAGGAGGCACATGCCCTGGCCCTCTGCAAGCAGGCCCTTGGTACTGGGCCTATCCATCTGCCTCAATGGCCGCCACAGCAGGGCAAACCAGAGCCAGCTGCGACACTAGGAAGGCCACAGTAAAAGGACTCTGTGACCCACTGAGGGGTGGGTATTTCCAGTCCTTAAAACCCCAAAACCACATTTATTCTTCTCACTTTCCATTTTGGGGAACTGAACTGTAGTTCTGTACTTTACAAATTGTGCAGAATGGCTGGGCCGTTTTTAGAATGCCAGGGTTGCGCTGTAATTTTAAAGTGTATATGTTAATGGTAGCATGTTTCATTACAAAAGTTGTCACAGCTGTTTTATTTAGCCAGGTTCTCTTCATTGCTCAAATGAAGTAAACATTGAGCAATATGAATGACAATGAATAATAAAATGAAATTCAATGGTGCAAAAAGTAAGATTCTGCATTTAGGCAAGAAAAACCCAAATGCAAAGGCACAGTATAGGTGGTATACTTGCTCAATAGTAGCAACTGTGAGAGGGTCCTAGTGGACAAATTTAAATATGAGCCAGCAGTGTGCAGCAGCTTCCAAAGAAGCCAACACAGTTCTAAGCTGAATAAACAGAGAGATAGAATGAAGATCACATGAAGTGTTAATACCACTTTATAAGGCCTTGGTAAGGCCACACTTGGAATACTGCATTCAGTTTTGGTCACCACGATGTAGAAAAGATGTGGAGACTCTAGAAAGAGTGCAGAGAAGAGCAACAAAGATGATTAGAGGAGGCAAAAACATATAAAGAACAGTTGCTGGAACTGGGTATATTCAGCTTCATGAAAAGAAGGACTAGGGGTAACATGATAGCAGTGTTCCAATATCTCAGGGGCTGCCACCAAGAAGAGGGAGTCAAGCTATTCTCCAAAGCACCTGAGGGCAGGATAAGAAGCAATGGGTGGAAAACAATCAAGGAGTGAAGCAATCTAGAACTAAGAAGAAATTTATTGACAGTTAGAACAATTAATCAGTGGAACAACTTGCCTCCAGAAGTTATGAATGCTCCAACACTATACATTTTAAAGAGATTGGATAACCATTTGTCTGAAATGGTATAGGTTTCCTACCTAAGCAGGGGGTTGGACTAGAAGATCTCCAAGGTCCCTTTCAACTCTTCTATTCTATCCTATTCTATTTCAACAATGCTCCATCTTTTTATTTTTTTTAAGTGGGGGAGGCACCATTCCTATACCTTTTAAAACATGGGTTTGGCGGTCTGGTGATAAAATAACAGTGAGAGCTTAATTTAAATATCCAAGAATAGTCCTAACAAAGTAAAGAAGTAGTATCGGTATCGCCTCTACTATATATGATATTCTCATGTTTGTAAAAATAATTGAATAAATGCAGTCTTATACAAGCTTACCTAAATTATCTTCTGCTATTCAGTGGGGTTTATATTCAAGTAAGTATGCCTGGGAGTGTATCACTAATTTGTTTCGAATATAGTCATTATTTTTTGGTTTCAAACAGCTTTGTCATGTGATGCACTTTTCTTTTGGATTCCATAATTAAAAATGTAGGCTAGAGGAAGGGCAGCATTCAAATTGTTCAATACTACTCTGCAAGCAGGATCTAAATGGCCATTAGGTACATCTTCTGAGCCCTACAGCTAAATTATTCCAGAGTTTTGATGGTACAAACTTATTTGTAGCTAAGGAAGTTTGAAGGACAGGGAAAATACACTGGGACTGGGGTGAACCCTGAGCTGGGATGCTGAGGGACAGAACTTTTCTGGAAACAAAGCAGCAGCAGTCTAAAGTTCAGATTCTGTCCCTATTTCATGCCAAAAAGTTTTGTCTCTTTAAGGTGGCTTGTCAAACGGTAAAGAATTTTGCAAACAGGCTTCTCCACCGTCCTCCCCTAACTCGAATGGTTAGGGGAAAAAAATGAAGTTTTTCCATTCGACCTAATTTTAATAGCTATGCCAAATCTTCCTCCTCTTCTGCTTAAAATGGGGCTTCCCCCGCCTTTATAAATAAAAATAAATAAATATCCACTCCTGTAGAGGTTTTTAACCGGTTTTTCAAGCCCAGCCTTTGAATAGCGACAGCGGCGGCGGCGGCGGCAATAGCAGCCAGGGCTCTAAGAGTGAGTCACTGTTTGGAAATGGAGTGGGCGTGTGTTTGAATGTAAGAGAATGAATGATGTCAGGAAAAAGGCTGTGGTAGACAGGGAAGGTGGGGACAAGCAAAGAGCATGAAGCTGGCTGAAAACCGAACAGTGGCTTCAGAAACAGAAACGGCTTGCTCGCCTTTGGTCTCGTGTCTTCCTCTCCTCCTTCCAGGAGCCGCCCTCAGGCCGTGGAAAGCTCTCCAGCTGTTGCACGGCCGGCCTAACGGTCCACACGGCATTCCCCAGAGGCGGGGAGGGAAAGGTGTCCCGAATATAGAAGTAACGGGGTGGATGAAAACTGGGAGCGGAAGACGGAAGGTGGGCAAAGTTTCTTCTAGCTGTTTCTCCTTGCGGCTATTAGCCCGGAGATAGGAGTGTCCCTGTTCGTAGCCAGACGGAGCGGCAAGTACTAAAGAAGCCTGGAAGCTCTAAAAAGAACTAGTTTATGCTGGGTGTTGGAAGGCTTTGAGTTCCTATTCTGAGGCTGTTGCCTTCGTTTAATCGAGAGAGAGCGAGAGAGAGAGAGAAGAGGTAAGTTTAAGAACTTGATGTGTCAACCAGAGGTTTAGTTCTGGATAAGGAAAAATGATGCTTCAGTTGCTTAGTGTGTTTTCCTTTTAAAGAAAAAGTCAAAGAGCAATTCTTAGGTTATTGGCAAAGAGCAAGTTTTTTTCTGCTGTAACATATTTAATAAGAGGAATTCTCCTAATGAAGCTGACTTTCAGAGAAGGTTTTTTTTTTTTTTTTTTTACAATTTTCTGTGTAGGTTAAAAGTTGTGAAGTACTGTCAAGTATGTTTTCATTAAGGAACTTCCAAAACAGCCAGAAACTTCTTGTTTTGATCTTATTGGTACAAAATATTATAAACAGTTAAATATAGACATTTCCTTTGGAAACATCTCTTAGAAGTAGAATTGTTCATTTATTGTGAACTATTTCAATTTATTTTCAAGATCTTGGCAAATAAAGAATGTGTATATTTTAATGGTAATGGGACAATGGGAAATAGCGATTGTGAGCATTGATTTTTAGTTTGTTAAAATATAAGCACTAATAGCAATGTTTGCCATATTCCCATGGTTTTTTATATATTTGGAATATATAATGGTCCTAGAAAATAACCATGTGTCCTTAGAATAAAAACAAATGACTCTATATTTTCATGTTAGAAAAAAATATAATTGAAAATAGCTAGTTGTTAGAATTTTCTGTAGATTGATTTGATAGACTCCTGGAAAGCACAGACAATGAGTTTTGATAAATGTTATTTGCTTGAAGTCAACATGTACTTAGTGTACTATAATGTGCATCTGAGAAAAGAATCTGGAGATAATTCATTCTGTAAAAGTCAATAAATGGAACTTTGGAATGGCTGGAGAATTGCAGCCTGTGTGGTAAAACCAGCTGTATGAGGAAGAACACTATAAAAATAGGTACATATATAAAAGCAAATAGGTTTCCTGTTACTTTGATGTGTGTACCTTGAAGTGTTATCAGGCTATTCCCAGAAACAAAAAATAGCTTGGGGAGTGCATTCATGATGTTTAACTTATGTTTAATTTTGGCTGTTACATTCTTTTGCTAACTTCATTTAATTATTTTAAAAATATCTGATAATGCAAATTATGCATGATTGTTGCCTTACTCTGTACTTACTTTGTGGAAGATATAAATGTTCCAGTCTACAATGTTTCTACAATGGTTATATGTTTGTAACAGTTAAGTGCAATATTGTTAATGCTTCTAGTCATTATTTTTTAATTTGATTGTTTAAGTGCATTATATAAAAATATGGCATTTGTTTTAATTGAGAATCAATTTATTTATAGATCCTCTCAAATTTCCCAGTTTGATTTGTGCAAACATACAATAGATTCAGTAACAATTGTAATGTTTGTCGAAGTATAAATATCTTTAGATTTCATTCTACCCTCCTGCAGAAATAAACACCACCCTTTTATGAGCAGAGGTGAAGCTATCCAACTCACTATTTTCTAAAATATTTTTATAGTGGAAAATTAAAAACCCATCGGTTACGGAAGTAGGATACAATTATGTCCTTTTTATCAATAGAAACACTAAGAGATCAAAATACTTTTCCTCAGGTCCTCAAATCTTTTGTGGAGGTTTGGGAAATCTGAAGCAGGCCAAGAAAAACAAGAGAAATTCAGATAGGGAGAAAAAAAAACTTCCTTTCTCTTCTTTATGCATTCTGGATTCTCATTCTTTTTAGGCCAAAAAAAGCACATTTGATTCACGTTTCAAAATTCATGGCTCAGTGTAAAAAAGTCATCTGACGTATATGAAAGGGTAACATGAGAAGAAGCCCATAAAGGTGTAACCACTGAAAGCAATCATAGTTACAAAAATGGATATGTTCCTGGATAAGTGGTTTGAATACAGCAGCCAAGTACACACTCTAATGCTTTAGTTCTGCCAGCACCAACTGCTCAGAAAGAATGGAAGCATAGATAGTGATGCAACTTTATGTAGATTCCCCTTCCCCCCCCTTAGAAATATATATATTCAAGAAAGGGAGAAAGTAGATGAATTACCTAGAGAATAACTCATTAACTATCGTCAGCAGGAAAATGCTGATACATGAAATCAAATCAGTTAAGGCTTCATGTGATCGTTTCTGCCATCATGGGATCACTTTCTGAAAACACATTTAGAATTGATTCTAAACTTCACTGTAATCGTTAAATAGCTAGTACTGTGTTCATTTTTTAGCAATTCTATTTGTTTTTCTTGACAGTTTTAACAGTTCCAAAACTCATTTATTTCAGCAATCTAATGAAAGTGTGAAGTATAAAGAAAAAGACTTTAAGGTCATCTTTTCTGGCAAGCATTCTGACATCTAAGCAGACATTAGATGCAAAAGAGTAGCTCAGATGAAAAGATTTAGGCAAAAAAATAAATAACAGAACACTCAAAAATTCTCAGTCCAAGAACGTATATTTAGTATCACAACCAAGTGCAGAAATGTTTTTTCATGCAAATACTTCCTCATCAAGCATTTTCATTTAGTTCCTTATTTAGTGGAAAGTAGAATAAACAGCTTAATTGTTTTTTTAAAAATCTTTCTAATCTTTTGTAAATCACCAGAGTTGTATTTGTAGATTGTAAGCCACCACCTGATGCTCTGGATTTTAATGTATCAGAGATAAACCTGATAACAGTTTATTCATAAACAAGGTATTTATTATAATGTCTTCCTATTCACTGATAAAATAATCTCAAAGCAGGGAAACAACAAATTTACAAAAACAACTATTTTATAATTAGAATAAATGTCAAATTGAACTCAGCTAGTAATTACATGGTCAGATCCACATTTTTTTTTCTTGGCAACAATAAGGAAGTGGTTTGTTACCATTCTCTGAGATGTTTTTAGGTTTGCCTGCCCTCTTGTATCTTGATGTTCTCCCATCCAAGAACTGCAGGTAGTCACAATTTTGTCATTTGTTCAGAGATCATTTGAACAAATGACAGTGCTGAAGGGTGTAATGACCAGTCCCCAAAGCTATGATGGTTATAGCACCCCTGCATTCACATGATCAAAATTCAGGCACTTGGCAGCCTGCTCACACTTATGACATCACACTTCAACTCCCCCTATTGTCCTAACTGTCTCCTGTCTATGACCTTTTAGCTCCCTGCATATTGTGACACTTGCTGCCCTGGATGATATTCACTGTCATCTTGTTCCAACTGCTGATGAGGCATCCCTGCCCTGGCCTTTTGTGAGGCAGATAATGGCCGCACAAGGCTAACTTCCTCAGGTTGCTTGCAGCAATTTCCTTGTGGGGAAGATGGCCTCATGTGGCCAGCAGCTGCCTTTTGAAGGGCCAGGATAGGCATATCTTGTCAGCAATGGGAGAAAGAAGGTGGTGAATGATGACAGGAGTCTTGGTGTGGGAGGCAGTGAGGGAGGCTGAGAGGTAAAGTCACATGATGTTGCGCTTCATAACTATATCACTTAACAATGAAAATTCTGGTCAATATTTTGATTGCAAGTTAAGGATTACCTGTAACCAGGTCCAGCCTTGCCAAGGTGGCGCAGTGGTTAAATGCAGCACTGCAGGCTACTGCTAGATCAGCAGGTCAGCGGTTCAAATCTCACCGGCTCAGGGTTGACTCAGCCTTCCATCCTTCCGAGGTGGGTAAAATGAGGACCCAGATTGTTGGGGGCAATATGCTGACTCTCTGTAAACCGCTTAGAGAGGCCTGAAAGGCCTATGAAGCGGTATATAAGTCTACTGCTATTGCTATTGCTATTGCTATAAATAAGTTATTTATGATTAGTTAAGTCATCTGCTGTAACTATAATTAAAAATTCTTTAAATATACTCCCATCAAAAGGGAGCTCAGAAATAGGTGATTTTGGTAGCAGCTTCAATGCTGTGAATAATCTTTCCACAGAGATATAGATTTTTCAATATTGTTAACATTTAGAAAAACTGCAAATATGAGTTTTTCAGTGAGCATTTAATACCTTCTGCAGCATTGAATCTTGTTTTGGCTTTCTTTGATATTTGTTTTAATTATTAACAATTTAATTAATAATTAATGCTATATTAATAAGTAGGTATTCATTTAATTATTATTAATTGAATGTTTAATAATTATTATTAAATATTGGAAGCTATTTCCAAGCTCCCTTTCTACTCTGTTATTATTCTGTTATTGTCCTACAGTTTTCTGGTATATGAGCTGTCTAGACTTTTTTTTCAAAATGACGGGTATAAATATTGCACAAACACCCCCAAAAACTTTGTGAGTTGGCATTGAAGACTCAACACCAACCATAACCAGGTAATTTAACAACTGTTCCATTAGTAGGATATGTCTTCTTATCTGGGTAGATGCATAGCAAAGAAGGCAATGTAAAGCTTTATAGGCAACCAAAAACACGTTGAACGTAACATAGTAGTACAATTCTAGCACAATTCAGGTTTGGAATATATAAAGATATTGATATAGTTGCTCCTTGATCAACTATATCAAGCTATTGATGCAGACATTTTGCACTAGTTTCATTTTAGGGACTTCTGTAAGTATTCCTTCCATTATAATAATCTCTTTTTAGGTTACTTTTGCACTGATTAGTTGACAGCTGGTGGCTAATGAAGCTCAGGAAGGTACTGTTTGCCACTGAAGCCATGAGACTCTATTTGTGATGGGGGTTCTAGAAGTACCTCTAGATTATCTGTCTGCTCCATTGAGGAGAGCACAGCTCTGTCCAAAGCTGGTTGAAGAAATCTCTTTCCAAAACACTGGGATTTCAGCCTCAGCTAATTTTACCATTTTCATCACCATCAATAGTTAGAATGCAGTACTGCAGGATACTTCTGTTATCTGCCAGCTGCCTACAATTTGGCAATTCAAATCTCACCAGGCTCAAGGATGACTCAGCCATCCATCCTTCTGAGATTGGTAAAATGAGGACCCAGATTGTTGGGGGCAATAGGTTGACTCTGTAAACTGCTTAGAGAGGGCTGTAAAAACACTGTGAAGTGCTATGTTTTAGTGCTATTACTATCATCATCATCATCATCATCATCATCATCATCATCATCATATTTTATCTCCTATATTGTATTGTCCTCATAATATCAATATCTCTATCTCTATATTACACATACACACACACATATCTATCACATGGCATACTCAGAGGTCATGCAATCACTGATATACAAATTTAAATAAAGTGTCATTATATATATTTTATTTAAATTTGTATATCAGTGATTGCATGATATCTGTGTATGCCATGTGATAGATAAATAAAATAATTTGCAAATCTGGTGGGCTTCAATTTGCTGGATTGGAAGTATTCATGAGCTATATTATAGTTTAATTTTTTCCCCTCTTCATACCATATACCTGAGTGTGCTTATGCTCTTATGCTCTAATTATATAGTTGCCTAAGTATTATTATTTGACTGTAGGGATACTGATGTCTTAAAATCAAACTTTACTTTCTTTAAACTGATTTATGCTTTCAGTTACACTTCAATTTCTTAACTGGCCTTAAGTAGTTTCTTTTATTTTATTGATTTAATTTGCAGATTATTTATAGAAAAGCTTTCTGGTTTAAAGTAGATAGTTATGTAGTATATACAGATATTTGTGAACACTATATAAATGTGGAATACATGACACTTCATTTTAATATGGATACAGTGCTGCTATATGCTAAGCAGATGCTGGGAGAATGACTTGGAGGATGACTTTTAACAGAGATGCTGCTGTCTTTAAGATCTCAGCCTGTTAAAAGGATTATTGTACCATGGACGCTACTGTCCCAGATTATTTCAAAAGACGTTAAGAATCACAGACAGTACTGTCCCAGCAGATGCTCTGCAATTTATTTAGGAACTGAAACAGGCATTGATAAGAAAGTTTCTACAAGACAGATAAACTACTGTTTCCTCAAAGCTGCATCTGTTCAGAAAGCTATTTAACTATATTGTTCATTGCGGTTTAACTGCAAACTGAGTCTTAGGCTGGAATCATTTTCAAGCTTACTGCACAATCCTATTGAACTGAGGAAACCTCTGAGTATGTATAAATCAGATAGAAAGCAATTCTATGTTTATTTTTGAGGAAGTCCCTATTTTCAAATAAGACAGCTGATTTTACAATTTTGTAGCTCATTTTTTTTCGCATGTCTGCCTTTTTACTTCACATTTTCTCAGCCCTAAACCTTTCTCTCTGAATATACAGTGCAAACTAATTTATCTTGGAAAATAATTCATGGGGAGCTCTAGCTTTAAAAGTATGAGCTAGGCCAGTGATGGCAAACCTTTTAGGTACCAAGTGCCCAAAGTGTGTGCATGCGCCCAAACTGCAGGGCATCCTGTGCATGTGCAGCAGAGACCCGAAGACCAGCTGGCCGGTAGGAGGTGTGCGCACATGTGTGGCAGAGACGCGAAACAGAGCTGTGTCCGCGTGTCCATAGAGAAGGCTCTGCGTGCCACCTCTGGCATGCGTGCCATAGGTTCACCGCCACTGATCTAGGCACTCCAATGGAGCACAGGTAGTGCTGTAAATGAATACTGAAGTATAGTTTTTAGGATCAGGATTATTTTTAGAATTAATTTACAAATATACAAATGTTTTATTCTTCCAGGCAAAAGTAACTAATTATTATCAGTCTGTTGATCAGTTTAGATTAATGATGAATGAGTTTAAACAGGACACAAAGTGAGGATTTCTATGCATGGTCTGTTAAGCAATGTATAATATCTTGACTTGCACTTAATGATACTAAGTCCTGATGAGTGCAGACATCATGCAGAACAACTCAGCTAATATATTTGGTCTTGAGATTTGAAAGAATGTAGTAAAATATGAAGTGACACTCTTTCTGCAACTATTCAAAGTTACAACCAGCACTGAATGACAGCACTGGTCCTTGAAGTTCTGACCATCACAGCATCCCCATGGTCATATGACTGCGATTTGGGTGCTTGGCAACTGGTGCACAATTATGGTGGTTGAAGCATCTCATGGTCACATGATCACCATTTACGATCTTCCCTGCTAGCTTCCAACAAATAAAGTCAATGGGGAAGCGGGCAAGTCTCAAGTCACAGTATGTGATGTGATTAAGAATCACACATTATTCTCTTAAATATTGTAACTGGACTTGCTACTCATAAATCAGCATAATGGTATGAGTTTTTGCTTATACCATTGTTGTTTACCAACAGAGTTACCACTCCCAATTATGATTGAGGAGTATATGTAAGGGGGGGGGGGGAGATAGGCAGGCAGGCAGGCAGGCAGATAGATTCAGATCCTTATTTCACTAATAGATCTGAAAGAATTGCGCTGATTATATCTTATTGTAGAATTTACATTTAATAAACGTTATGTATTTATATGCACAGCAAAAGTTTTTGGATCTGACAAAAACAACTTTTTTTACTTGAAATAATAAAAATTAGTGGCTTTGTTCATGATCCACTGAAATTCGTTTGAAATTTGATTCATCAAGAATTCATAAGTATGTTCTCAATTTCTGTCTATTACCTTTTTTGCAAGTAGAAAGGTCTAAAGCAGGAAGTCTTAATTTGAATTACCTACTTTATTCCTTAAAGAGGCAGAGGTTTATAAGTAGTGGGAGATTTTTAAAAAGTCAGATATTTAGGACAAAGCTGACAAAACTTAGAAGAGAGACAACATTTATTTATTATTAAATTTATTTGCCACCAATCTTGCCATGTGGTTACCCTGGGCAGCTTGCAACATTAGAATGTTTAATTATAAAATATGTAAATATAATAATAGTAAAACAATAAAACAGTGAAAATAATGAAAGTATAGCAATATGAATTAAAAAATGGTGGGGTGGCAGCAGGATATGAAGGGAGGGGAAATGGGGTCCGTCTAATAGCATTCTCTCATGTGGTACTCGTCCATTGAATTCCCAGGCCAATCAGCAGAGCCAGGTCTTCCTGGACATTTGCTAAAAGGAGCAGCCACAAAGAAAAATTGGAGTAGCATTACCATATCATCCATGATTTAATGTTTTAGTATAAAAAGGTTTTGTTGTGGAATATTTTGAAGTGGATGGTTGCCAGTGACCAGCTGATTTGCATTTTGATCTCATATTTAGCACAATTGGATTGCTTGTTGAATTGAATCCAGCTTTTTGTCTGCAAAATGTAAATGATGGTTGCCTATCTATGGCACAACTTTCATATGGAGTACAATTGGATTCTTTCTGGAAACTTGCAGTTTCTAAAAACTCTTCATTTTGTATCTTATTACGTATATTTTAAATGCTGAAATAGTGTTGGTGACAGGTGAAGATGGAGATATCGATCTTAGTACTTGGCTTCTGATTAATATTATCCCTTATTCTAATAAGATTAGTCCCACTAATGCAAGTGTCTATCTAAGTAGGACTCATAGTATACCTACTGTGCTAGATATGGTGGATTAGTCAATCATTTGGAGGTAGGGGGTCCGACAAATAATCTGATCCTATGTCATGAATTGCTGTTCAGTTGATAACCAGCATGTTGAATGTATCAGGTAGGCTACTAAAAACCAATGCATCTTGTGAAATAGTGCACCCACAACTACCTATTCCATTGTGTTTTGGACCACTTGCAATTTCCAGGTGGTCTGCTAAGTTAGCTCCATATAAAACACTACAACAGTAATATATAATATATATAAAACAGGAGTGAAATCAACTTACCTTTGCTACTAGTTCGCAAATGTGACTGCTCACTTCTCTGCGCATATGAAGGACCTTCCACGCATGCACATAGCATCAAAAGCAGGACGTGATGACGTCCGGGTGGGTGGGTGGAGCCTCCCGGTTATAGAATCGGCTGAATTGTACCACTGATACAATATATAAAATAATGATAAGCAATTAAATGGCAATTGTCTTTTTTCTGTAAGTCAAGTATTAATTAAAATGTCTAATGTTGTTCATTCAGTCACCTATGTTGTAACCAGATTAATGGAATATTATCCTTGAGGATGTAAACATATATGCATTTACTTTGGAATAAATCCTCTAAATCTCTTTGTATTTAAAATTATCGGCAGACTCGGTATAATTGGTTATTAAGGGTAGATTTTTAAAACTTAGTTAAATGAACTGCATACAATATAATTGGTCAGTGATTAGAACATACATATATTTTGTACATAGTCCATCTGTGGCCTAATTCCAGGCATTTACACTCAGTGTTAACCAAACTGATAGGGAAAAATGTGAAATGTGAAAACCAAAATTGGTTACGTTTACATGCCATCTTAATTTATAAACCATGGGTTACAGACTATATTGCTTGGATTCAAAGAAGATGTGATACCAAGCAAACCATCTATTTAGATAGATGCAAGGAAACACATTTATAAGCCAAATAACATTTTCAAATGTTTGTTCCTAATGAAAATGAAAGACAGTTTTGGAACTGTGTTGTTTTCTCTGAAGTAATATTTCAATAATCATTAAGTTTTATAGAACAGCCTATTAGTCTTCCTAATCAAATATATGACTTCTTGAAAGGCAATGTGTTTCTTAGGAACTGGGGAAAATCATTAGCAAGAGCCATAATAAATTACTTGGGCCACAACCATTTATTTGAAAATAAAAATAGGATAGTTCTTTGGCACCTTAAAGAAAAACACATACATTATGATATAATTATTTTGTCGACTATTGTACACTTGCTTAGAAATTGATATCTTTTAGTTAATGTATAAGATCATTGAGTTCAATTTCCCAGATATAGGAGTTATTGAATTAATTCATGTATTCCACATAGCTTATTAATATCTTTTGGAGCATCTCCTCCATCAGTTTTATTAAAGGCTGATATGCCTTCGGGAATATTCTCTCGAGACTTATCTGAACTAGGCAGTTGTCCTGTTGCAGAATGGACCAATAACCATTTTTAGAGAACAGCAATAGATGATATTGCCTTGTATTCATTGTATTTAATAATAAATGCAACCTTAGGCAGATTTTCCTGTTGTATTTTAGAAATACTCCTTTCACCATTCTTGCAAGTCCTCCTTTCTGTGCAGTTATCTTTGCTATGAAAGCTGTAGTAGCAGAAGGGCTATAATACTTGCTTTACAAATGTTGCTGATTCAAGATCCAGCAGAAAATATGATTTTTTAATTACTAATTTTCACTCCTTGAGCTAGATACTTTCCCTTAGCCATGTTATTTTTAAATGTCCAGGAGTTTCACCTCAGGGAAGTTGTCTCATGGAAGTCTAGTGTACATGTTAGCCTACATTGCAATCTGAATAGCATTTGAGCTGTTGCCAAAGTGTCTCAGTCTGACCAAAATCTTTCCAAATTAAATTAGAGTCAAGCAAACAAGAGCATAGGACAGGAATAGTTTAAGCATGTTGTGTAGACATGCCATAAACTTCTGACAGTTGGCCTTCTAGCCACATTAAAAGCTTGATTTAATATCCAATGTTGGCTGTTTGCTACAAAATTTATGAATGAAAATAACTTGACACAAAAATTAGTATTTTGTGAAAATCTGAGTCATTTAAATCAGTGTTTTTCAACCACTGTGCCGCGGCACACTAGTGTGCCGTGACATAGTGTAAGGTGTGCCGTGGGAAAAACACTTTATATATAGTCAATATAGGCACAGAGTTTAAATTTTTTAACATTTTCTAATGGTGGTGTGCCTCGTGATTTTTTTCATGAAAAAAGTGTGCCTTTGCACAAAAAAGGTTGAAAAACACTGATTTAAATGGCAGTGACTGCATATCTTGAATTCTGTAAATAGATACTTATCAGTGGATAGAAATCGATACAAATTTATATTTAAATATATATTCCTTTTATTTGGGAAAGTTTTGAAAAGGTTGCAAGTAGCCAAAGTATTGTGTAAGGAAATAACTGTAAAAACTATTTTGATCTGAAGTTTATTGCCGATTATTCCTATATAGAGGACCCTAAATTTAGTTGTGAACTTTCTGAACAAGTATTTCTGAAATTCTAAAAAAGAGTCACTACGAAATCACTATAAACAATACTTCATATGAGATGAATAGGTATGTAAATCTGATTCATAAATACATTAAATAAATAAACATTTAAGTTGGGATAACTGGGATTTATTATGAAATTATTACTACTAGTAGTATTATCTATATATTTTGGAACAAAATACCATTCATAATTTACATTTAATATTAAACCACAAGTCAACTTTATTTAGAAAAGTAGGGTATATAGGCTACTTAGAATCGGTTTCAATTGGAGCAGAAAATAAACCCTGGAAAGAACATACTATTTTTAAATAAGATTTTCAGTGAAATCTGTTGGTTCTGAACAGTGACATATAAGGGAAGAGCTGAACTTTCAAAAGATTTATTTTTTCCACTTGGTTTAGTGTTACTATGAAAGATTCAAGGAACAAAGGTTAAAAAGGGCATGGTTGGTACTGTGTAACATTTTTTGGCAAAAATTAAATAGAGCATCTTAATAATATAAAATGGTAGGAAATACCATTTTTAATGGTATAAAAGGAAATTCTTTATAATACTTTTAAAATTGCTAATCAGACTAGGCAACTCAACAATAGTTCTAACATAACAAAAATTCCATACATCTGAATTCATCTGAATAATGACATCATAATCAATTCCAACTGAATTACCTCAGACCACTCCTGAGTATATGCACCTTAAGGGAAGTTGTGAAGCTGGGGCATTAAAAAGAGTCACTTGTTAATCACAACAAGCATAGGATTCAGAAAAAAGAGCATCTAATACAAGGTCAGTAGGAAAATGAATATTTTTTCTTAGACAATATTTATTTGATATATTTTAATCCCCCCAAAATTTGAATAAATTATTTTAGTATATCAGTATAAACTACGTATAATCTCTAAGTTTTGCTATAGTACTTACTGGGGGTTTTAAAATATTTTTTCTTGTCTCTCTTGCTTCTCCTATTTCTATTACCAGAAAAAATAAGCAGATGGTAGAAATATACAACTTCATTGTTCTAATTATTATCGCTTGTATTCTTCAAAAATTAGAAAGAAAACAGCAACTGATACACTTTCAGATGTTAGTTCTGCCAGAATTCTTAAAGAGCATATTGTACTGTATATTATTGGACTTTGTCAAACTATGATCATTTCACCTTGTCTCCTCTCCTCCTTTTTTAGATTTCTCATTTAAAAAATACTCCCAACATTAACTTTTCTGATGTACAAGAACAAATGCAACTATCAGTTCAATTATAAACATACAACCTGAAACAGAACTAAACCATGATCTTCTTGGTCTTCAGTGATATCATAAAATATAGTTTGAATAGAAAGGCAAGCTATAAATAATTTTGGAAAGATTTGTTCTAATAATTTTTTTAATTACTCAGTCCTTGGAATTGGTTGCTAGCAGGCTTGCAATTCTGTTTTTAAAAATCCTGTTTGAATCAGCTTTCTTTCTATAGAATAGAATTAGATAGCTTTGGTGCAGATACATGAATAGGAATTTTCATACAATTTTTTACAAGCAGGAAAAAGTGCTTGTTTGTGGGAGTATCCAGATTTATTCTCAAACCTATTCCTTGCTACTAGGTTAATATTGAGTGCTACATATAGCACACTCTTCAGGTTTATTCATATATTTCTTCCTCATATATCTGTCTACTGCTGTCTCTGTTTTACACATACACACTCAAACACACCCATATATACCCATACCCCCACACAGACACATAAAATACACACTACAGTATTTCTTTTGTGATAAGCAGTGTTATGTAAAGTATAGAAAGCAAAACAGAAATGAGAAAGCAATCTAGTTTATACCAAAATTATTTACTATCCCTTTCCATGCTTTTTGGTTCTTATAAATCATCCATGCTTCTATCAAGCAGATACACTGCTTCAGATTGTATTTTGTAATCAGCTGCATTCAACCTCAACTTTCTCAGTTTTTCCTTTATGACTATTTACTCTTTTTCATATGTTTATTTTGCAGTTCCTAATTCATTCTTCATGCTGCATGCTATGCTGTAGAGTATAATTTTATTTATTTTATTTATTGAATTTATTGGCTGCCCATCTCACAAGGCTAGCATTACACATGCCTGTTCAGATCCAGTATACTGTAGTTGTTTTACTGTATTTAGACAGTTTCTAATGTAGATTTTACTTATATAATTCAGCGAACAGATTGGGTTTTTATATCTAATTCATTATCTTTGTAAACATTTAGTTAATAATTGCTAATCTTTGAGCATACAAGCAATTTATTTTATTATGGATACTTTTATGTCACTTCATTCAGGTGAATATAACTGGTTTACTGGTAGTCCTTGACTAATGACCATTCATTCAAAGATCTTTTGAAGTTACAACAGCACTCAATAAGATGACTGGTCCCCAAAGTTATGGCTGTTGCCGCATCCCCACAATCACATGATCAAAATTTGAGCACTTGGCAGATCACCTGATTTACAATCACAGAGGCGCTTCATCCCTCATTCATGAGTTGGTGGTGGGGAACTATGAGTATGTTCTTTTGGGCCCTGCACTCCATCGGTCCTGCTGCCCTACCTGACCTTTGGTATCTTCTTGGTCCCACTGCTGAACCAGCATATCCAACCTGGCCCTTTGCAAGGCAGCTGCTGATCTAGGAAAGTTTCTTTCCAAAGTTGTGCATGGAAGTTTTCACATGAAAATTGAGGAATAGGCCTCAAGAATATATTTGTACTACTATATTACTTCTCTACTTATCACTTTGAGGGTTGAGGGAGATACAAAGTTCCAGTTCTTCCTCTTCTGGCAGCCTTAACCTTTGTTATTTGATGCTGTTTATAATAAAATATATAATGTATGCCAGACTAAATAGCAATGCAATCTATAAAATTATATTATACATTCCAATTAATTCATAAAGTCAAAATAAATAATAGTCCCATATATTTCTTTTTTATTTAACACATTCCTAGTTCCCAAATATCTGCTTAAAGAGCCAAGATTCTAACAATTTTTAAAAATATTAACAATGAAGATGCAGCTCCTATTCTTAAAAATAGCTGGAGGAAAGAAAGTTTGTATCTGGTATCTTCCTACCACATTTAATGGACAATAGTGTCACTTAAGAAGTACTCTGTAGTAGCATATAATACCTCTTTGATCTATTTATAAAAAATGAAGTGATTAATGCAGGTGCTTGGCAATGAATGTTAGGTGTTGTGAAATTTATAGGAATGTGCTATATTCCTATGTGACTTGATAACATCCCATAGCAATAATAAATATAAATGACACATCCTAAAAATAGTTCAGTCACCACTCCTTTAACAAAAATGTAAGTGACAACTATTCCATTCACTGGTTGTTGACTCACTTTTTAGGTGAAGTAAATGAAAGTACATATTACTCAGCTCATGTTCCTCCTTTTAATGATTATGACTAATCTAACTCTTCTCATTTTTCAATTAGGTATTATTGCAATGCTGATCCCTGTAGCCATGAAATAGTAAAGTAGCCCAATGTCATTTAAGGTTGAATTATTAAAACTATAAGAAAAAAAAACGGAATGAATTTTTCTAAAGCAGCAACTCCAGAAGTGGGTTCCTACAAATTCAGACTGGTTCAGATGAAAATTGAAAATTAAATAGAACATCCAAAACAGACCTAATTAAGATTAACAATCACATTTTTTTAAAAAAAATCGATTAAAATTAATAATAATCAATAATTTGTTTTGTTCTAACCACTAATGATTTGCTTTCTAGGGTCAAGAAAACAAAGATTGCAGCTAGAGTCCTTTCGGACCATAACCCAGTTTGGATGGAGTTGGGAAGGGTAGTGCAGGCAAGAAGGTTTTGGAGACTGAATGAAAATTTATTTAGATATGAAAACTATATTAATGATTGTAAAAAATTACTATCTGAATATTTTGTTTTGAATATGAATAAGGGTACATCTATGGAATTTGTATGGGATGCAAGCAAAGCGTATATGAGAGGAGTTTTGATGAATATAAATAAAACACATAGAAATAAGCAAGGGTTAAAACGAACAGAACTGGAAGAGGAAATTAAGAGAAAAGAGCTGGAGTTAACAAGGAAACCAGACGATACAAAGGTTAAGGAAACTATTAACATATTAAAATCTCAATTTGACATGTTGATCTCTGACCAGGTAGCTACTAATTTATTATATGCAAAACACAATACTTTTTGTAATGCAAACAAACCTGGCAGATGGTTAGCTTATCAGATTAGGAAAAAAAGGAAAACTCGAAATATATCTAAACTGATTTACAGAGGGAAGGAGGTGTTCCAACAGGAAGAGATTCAAAAGGCTTTCTGGGAATTTTTTACAGAACTGTATAAAGGGGATAAAATTAATGGTTTAGACATAGACAAATATTTAGACAAGGAGAAAATACCTTCAGTTAGAGAAGAACACAGGCAAAAATTGAATCAACCAATAACCTCGGGGGAAATCCTGCAGGTAATTAAGCAATTAAAGCCAGGGAAAGCACCAGGTACAGATGGCTTGACAGCGGTTTACTATAAAAACTTACAGTTAGAAATGGTAGAACCTCTTAGAGAATTATTTAATATGATTCAAACGGAAGGTAAAGTCCCTCCATCTTGGAAGACAGCGTTTATATCTTTGATACCCAAAGAAGATCAAGATACTACTCAACCCAAAAATTATAGACCCATTTCATTACTGAATGTAGATTATAAAATTTTTACTAAAATATTAGCAAATAGGTTAATGTTGGTCATTCAACAATTGATACATACGGACCAAACAGGTTTTATACAAGGGAGACAGATGAAAAGTAATGTCAGATTAATTATTAATGCATTAGAATATTTGGGAAAGAACAACCAGATCCCTGCTGCGTTTATATTTTTGGATGCTGAGAAGGCCTTTGATCGAGTTAACTGGCAATTTCTGCTGAAGATATTGCAAAAAATGCAGATAGGAGATAATTTTTTACAGTCAATTAAAGCAATATACCAACAGCAAACAGCACAAATCATAATCAATGGAAGTTTAACAGACTCTATTCAAATTGGAAAAGGTACAAGACAGGGTTGTCCTTTGTCCCCATTATTGTTTATTATAACTTTGGAAGTATTGTTGAATAAAATACGGGGCTTGGATGGTTTAAAAGGGATCAAGATTAGGCAGCAAGAATATAGAGTCCGCGCTTTTGCGGATGATTTGGTCATAATATTGGAACAACCGCAGGAATCCAGTATGGTTTTAATGAATACGATTAATCAATATGGTCAAGTGTCTGGCTTTAAAATAAACTTAGGAAAAACCAAAACATTAGCTATAAATATGAATATTAAACAAAAGGAAGAATTAGGAGTGATGCTAGGATGTGAGGTAGTTAAAAAAGTCAAATATCTTGGAGTTAACATCTTAATTTCAAATGGGAAGTTATATAAGCATAATTATGAACCACTTTGGCATAGCATACAGACAGAGATGAAAAAATGGGAGAAATTGCACTTATCTTTGCTGGGCAGGATAGCGGCAGTGAAAATGAACATTTTACCAAAATTTTTATTTCTTTTCCAAATGTTACCTATACTTAAAAAAGATGCGAACCTTTTAGAATGGCAGAAGGGTATCAACAAATTTGTGTGGGCAGGAAAGAAGCCGAGGGTAAAGATGAAAATAATGCAAGATGTACGTGAGAGAGGAGGACTGAAACTACCTAATTTAAAACTATACTATGATGCAGTGGCATTATCTGTAATTAGTGATTGGATTCATTTAACCAATGATAGAATATTGAACATTGAGGGACACGATCTGGTATTTGGTTGGCACGCTTACCTGTTATTCAACAAAAAATTGGATAAGAACTTTAAAAGTCATATTTTAAGAAATGCTTTACTGCGGGTTTGGAAGAAATACCAATATAAATTAAATGACAAGATACCCATGTGGGCAATTCCTAGACATGCAATTGAAAATATGAATACAGCACAAAAACAGGACAGATTTACTTACAGACAGCTTCTTACCTCGGAAAGGGGGGTATTACAATTAAAATCTTTAGAGGTATTAAAAGAGGAGAAGGTAGTTCAAACATGGTTCCAGTATGGGCAATTACAGGCTAGGTGGAAAATAGATCAAAAAATTGGTTTTATTCAAGTTGAGGATAATCTGTTTAAACAAATAAGAGATCAAAGCTTAATGCATATAAAGAGGATATATAATGTATTAATACAGATGGATTCGGAAACAGAATTAGTTAAAGATTGTATGATAAAATGGGCTCAAAATATTGAGGAACCAATAATGTTGGATACATGGGAAAGAATTTGGGTAAGAAATGTGAAATTTACACAAGCTCAAAATCTGAGAGAAAATTTTTACAAGATGTTCTACAGATGGCATTTAGATCCTAAAAAGTTGGCTTCTATGTATCCGAATGTACAGCCTAAATGTTGGAGGTGTGGTTCTCTCGATGCTACATATTATCATATATGGTGGACCTGCCAAAAGGTTAAGGCATTTTGGATAAAAATATGGTGGGTCATGCAAAATGTTTTTAAAAGAAGGATAAAGTTTATTCCTCAGTTATTTTTACTAGGTATATGTACTGATTTTACAGTGGTAGAGACCAATTTGATTATGCACCTGATAACTGCAGCAAGATTGTTGGTGGCGCAATATTGGAAGAAGGAAGATTTGCCTACAATCCAAGAATGGACATTGAAAGTAACAAACTTAGCTGAAATGGCTAAAATATCGGCATATCTCAAAGATTATTCAAATGAGAGATATAAACGAGACTGGAAAAAATGGATTGACTATATACAAAATAAATACGGGACTAAGAAATTCCAGTTAGCCTATGCTTAAGATCAGAAATGATTTAAACTGTTAAAAGTCAGTTCAGTAAGAAGAAGCTAAGTTCAATCTAGAATGTCATTAATTTCTTTATTTCTTTTTTCTCAATAGATTTTAGACTGTGTTAGTTAAAAATCCATACCGTGTACGGGTTCTGGGAAGTCGGGGGGGGAAGGAGGAGGGGGGATGGGGGGGGTGGAGGGAGGGAGGGGTATACACAATAATTTGTTTTGTTTTGTTCAGGCCAGGCTGGCTTGCTGGAAAAGCCAACTTTTTAGGGCGTGTCAGGAGGACCAGAGGTCGGGGATTATACGAAGCTCCGGGGGCAGCTCATTCCAGAGGGAAGGCGCTCCCACAGAGAAGGCTGTCCCCCTGGGGGTCACTAGCTGGCACTGTCTGGCCGATGGCACTCTGAGGAGGTCAACTCTGTGGGATCACACTGGATGGTGGGAGGCCAATGGTGGCAGTAGGTGGTCTTGCAGGTATCCTGGGCCTAAGCCATGGAGCGCTTTAAAGGTCATAATTGGTACCTTGAATCATACCCGGAAGACAACCGGCAACCAGTGCAGGCCGTCTAAAAGGGGTGCAACATGGGAGCACCTAGGTGCCCCCATGATAACCCACGCAGCCGCATTCTGGACCAGTTGAAGCCTCTGGGTGCTCTTCAAGGGCAGCCCCATGTAGAGAGCGTTACAGTAGTCCAGGTGAGAAAGAATGAGGGCATGAGTGACTGTGCACAGAGCATCCCAATCCAGGAAGGGGCGCAACAAGCTTCTGGAGTTAACTCACTCGGAGCTCGCTGCGGGCCTGCATCGAAGTCAGATAAGTCTTCCGAGATTCTCGGGATTGAGTTGGACGTGGAGGGGTTGTTATTTTGTTTTGTGCGGCTTTGACTATCGTGCAGGAGTTACTGTTGTGTTGGTTGCCTAAGTTTGGAATTGGAAATCCGGCTATGGAGTTGGTCAATGTGCCTTCTCCAATTTCTACCATCCTCGAGTTCTACTATATACAATCGAGGACGTGTCATTCCGATTACCGTGGCAGGAATCCACAACGTTCCCCCTGTGTAGTTGTGTGCATATACCGAATCACCTATGGAAAAGGATCGAACTTTGCTTGTGGAGTCGGGGGGGGGGGGGGTTATGTGGTGGAATAATTTGGATGTAGCTGGTTTAGGTGAGACCTTAGGCAGCGGCCCATGAAAACCTCAGAGGGGCTTCTCCCAGTGGTAGCACTGGGTGTGATGTGTTGGATCAATAGGCAGTGGTCGATTCGTCTCTGCCAATTGCCAGGGCCCATCCTAGCTAGGGCCTCCTTTGCAGATCTCACCATTCACCCTGCCTGACCATTGGAGGCCGGATGGAATGGCGCGGCCAGGGCATGCCTGATTCCCAGAGATGCTAGGAAGGTCTCAAATGGCATGGGCGTGAATTGGGGGCTGTTGTCAGAGACCAAGACATCGGGAAAACTGTGCATGGAGAAAAGTCTCCATAGTACTTTGATTACTGCTGCTGCTATAGTTGAAGTCATTAGGACTACATCTAACCATTTTGAGTAAGCGTCCACAACTATGAAGAATGTTTGGCCATTTATAAAAGCTTCAGGGAGGTTTGTTCCAGCTAATTCATTGCTACAGACGGAAGGAAGTTTCAGCACTAGAAACTATTTTAGGCCTCTAATTACTGCACTAGATATAAGAATGATTTAGAAGGAATACAGTATTTTCTAGAAGATGACAGGCATCACTTTTACAAGAGGAAAAAAAATCACAAATAGTAAAGCTGCCTTTTAATCTTCATGCAGCTAAATTATCTTGCCCAGGCAATGGTATAAACATGAATTGCCTTACCTACGGTATATTAAATGAAGAGCAGTACATATTATATCACTGCATCCCCTTATCTCTTTCAACTTCTCTTTCAATGGTTTCATGTAGGTGCTAAAAGATTTGAGAAATAAAATAACTGTCATGGAGCAGAATATGACCAGCAACATCTTTTGAAATTAACATCCAGGTAAGACTATGCTTACTCTAATATAAAATACATGCTTTCTGTTTTTACCATAGCGTTGATTGGATGCATGAGATGATATGTTGATTTGAATGATAGTCTCTAAGTGGAGATCCTATCTTATGATAGGATAGGACTCGCTAATCACATGAATGTGGTTAGAGTAAAACTGAGCCTTGGTTGTGCTTATGGCACACGGGATATAACAAAGGAAAATGATAGAAATATACTGTATTAGATTTATTGAAAGAAAGAAACTATAAAAAGTAATCAATGACAACAAGGATAAGTTAAGATTAAAAGAAGCAGAAAAACAGTTGAAGTGTGTTTTTGAGAAAAAATAGAAAAAATGGAGGAGTGAAAAAGTCTAAAGAAGGAACCTCCAGCAATGCAAAATTAATTAAGAAAAAAAAGTTAGGAAATAATTTGAAACTTAAGTGAGGGAAATCTGGAAGGAGTATTTTAGTACATTTGGGAATAATAGTGGAAGGTCAAAGAAAGAATTTGAAACATGCCATATATAGTATGTTAGCATCCCAAAACCAATTAATGAAGAGTAATGAATGTTTTATGCCTGAAAAATAGAAGAGCTCCAGGTATAGATAGTATAGCAACCAATGTTAAAATATAAATGTGGTTTGTTTAGTGTGCAACCTGTATAATATGTTGATTATAATAAAAGTTGATTTTGTACAAAAGAAATTCATTGTAGTAGTTTAGTCGTAAAAAGAGTGAATAAAGATCAAGGTACAAAATAAATATATGAAGATAGAGTGGATGGATTGAGAGAAGAGAAAAGTTTATCAAAAGTGCTGTTGGGTAAAGTTGTTAGCACCCTCAAAAAGAAATGAGAATTTTAAAAACAAAATTATTATTCATTATTGTATTCCCCACTCCCCTTTCTATACCTTCAAGGCAGGCTAAGAAAGAGGGACTGGCCCAAATTCACTATTTGACTGGCTCTCATTTATATTGAAATGCTATGATAGAAGCATGATTACTGTGCAAGAATACAAAAATATGAATGTATACACTGATGCATTGGTATAAACAATATTTTTAGCGATATTAATGCCACAAATTTGTCTGGATTATTATGTCTTTTTCTGCCATGCCTAGCATTGCTTTCATCAGAATGGAACAGTATTTACTTTAATGACCACTCATTCAGCAACTTATAATTGTGCTGAGTGACACTTGAAACTAGTCCTTGTAGCTGCGGCTAACACAGAGACCCTGCAGTCACACAATTGTGATCTGAGTGCTCGGTGGCTAGCATGTAATTATGACATTGCAGTATCCCAAAGTGATGTGATGCCCATTTGCAATCTTCACTGTCCCTTCCAACAAGTAAAGTCAATGTGGAAGTCAGCAGGATGTTGCAAATGTTAACTAGATGAGATTTGCTTAAGTTTGTGGGATTCTCTTAACAAGCAACCTGGAGTATCAGAACTGCAATTATTAAGTGGCATGGTCATATGACATTGCACTTTATGACTGCATTATTTAGTGACAGCAATTCCAGCCCCAATTGCTGTTGTTAATCAGGGACTACCTTTAATGGGTTGTACATATGTATGTCACAGTTCAGATAGCTTATTCAGAAGCATATATGTTGAGGGTATCAAAGCATAGCATGAATTATGAGGGCAGCTAAACCATGAAAGAAATCCACTGTTTCTAGCCTTTAGCATCTCATCTGAATGTACGCTCCATTATAATGGTTTATGTGACTCATTAGTTGTATCAGTTTACTGTTTATCTCTTATAAAATGAAACAATGATTTATAGCTAATGTTTATAGATTATATAGTACAAAGGAAAGTGCTTGGTTTGAGGTAAGACTTCGCTCTGCCTTGATCTGATTGTATTCTCCAATGTCTTGAAAGCTGTACTTGGAGATCAGTCATTTATCCTAAAATAGCCTATGGTCAAAGCAAAAGTACAATGCAATTGTGTTCCATTTTTTAAATGCTTGAACATATTTTTAAAAAATACTACCAATGTATATTAAGCCAACAAATATAAAGAGGTTTGCAAAAATCATTTTGTACTGTGCAATATAAGGACATAACAAATTCAATTTAACAGTAGTCATTTCTATATTTATTTATTTAAACTTATACCCTATCACAATCTAATGACTTTCAACATCTTACAGAGTACATAATACCTCCAAGGTCCCTTCCAATTCTGTTATTCTCTTATTCTAATATACAAAAGTGAAAGCATCCATGATTTGATTAAAAATAACAAAAATCCCAAGAACAAAGACAAACTAAAAAGGTGGCACAATGTTTTGAGCATGCTTAATGTTTTGAACAACATTTAAATTAAGGGAATGCATGCTTTTATTTTGGATTTCCATTTTTAGTTTTTTCTGAAAGCCTGCTGAGAGAGGGCAAGTCTGAAGGGATTCTAAAATATTGGCACTACCATGGAAAAACAATGCCTCTTAGCCTTGCCCACACTTTTCCTTCTAAAAGTGTGGGATTACAAGTGTGTCCCTGCAGAAATTAGTGGCTCAGGGTGATTCTGCTTGGAGTAGGCTGTTCCACATGCCAAGCCATAAAGTGTCTTATCAGTCAGCATCAGCATTTTAAAGGTATCCAGAAACTAATTGGCAACCAGTGCAGGGATTGCAGAATTGGTGTTATGTATTCCCAATGCCGAGAAACAGTAAGCATGCAGGGTGCTGGGTCATAGACCAACAGTACCTAATCTTGGGGGCAGAAGGGATGGTTCTGCACAAGCAGTGTGTGAGCGTGCAAGTGTTCTCGTATGTGCAGCTCCATTTGGATAAGTGGAATTGCACACATTAGCACACTCACCTGCCATATATTTGTTATATATCTTTTATAGTGCAAAATGAGCTATACCTGGATATATGTCTAACAGTGCTAATTATTGTATGCTAAATGTAATTTCAGGTAGCATGTTGATGATCCTTAAAAGAAAAATCTACCAAAGAACCAAAGCTGTAGCTCAAAGTGGAACCTATACTTTCTGTATGCTTTGTTAAAAGAATAAAAGTGGGTGAAAGTGGATGAGGAAGATTTAAAAAAAAGAAGTGGAAGCTATTTTTGGAAATCCAACTAGAATCCATTAATCACACATATTAAACCTGATGGATACCATAGAGACAGCAAAGCTTGAAGAACATATGGAAGGCCAGACCAGTGAAACTTCCAATGGTTATGTTCGACCTGCTCTGACTGTTAGTGATGAAAACAAGAATGGCAGCAACAAACCGAAGAGTTTATCCAATGGTTTGCGAAAAGGTGCTAAAAACTATCCAGAATACGTACAAATTTCCATGCCCACTGACTCTAGAAACAAGTTTCCTTTGGAATGGTGGAAAACAGGCATTGCCTTTGTATATGCTGTCTTCAATTTAGTTTTAACAACTGTCATGATCACAGTGGTACATGAGAGGGTACCTTCCAAGGAGCTCAGCCCTCCATTGCCAGATAAATTTTTTGATTATATTGATCGTGTGGAATGGGCTTTTTCTGTATCAGAAATAAATGGAATTATCCTTGTTGGAATATGGATAATCCAATGGCTATTTCTTAAATACAAGTAAGTATATTTTTTCTTGTATTTTTCTTATTATGGAAACAGAGAACTTTAGATGTTTTTAAATGCACTGTATACCATGATCTACGGGGGTGTAAAAATCAATAGATTTGTAATGCTAACGAAGATTTTTGCAATTGCAGTAAAGTAATCATAGAAATAAAGAATCTGCATTCTGAATGTTAAAATATAGCAAATACCTCCAAGGTTGGAGAGATGTTGACAATATATGGCTAGCTAATTTGTAGATTATTAATTGTAATTTTCACAGAATAAGATTAACAGATTTGGGTAAAATTGGGGTTTGCTTGGATTGGCGGAATACTGGATAGAATGTGCTGAAACCGTGCTTATCAAAGTAAATTTGGGAATTTAGCCTATTTTATTTTTTTATTCACTTGTATGATGTAGAAATTTATATAGATATAAACATATAAATAAAGCTTTAATTGGTAGAAGCCATGATGAATGGCAGAGATCAATATCTATCTAGTATCTTATTTATGAGGATTATGGCATATAGCGAATTCTGACTTGGAATGTAAAAAAAAAGGATAATAGGCATGAAGAAAAGAATTAGCAGATGAAAATAAAGGGATAAAAAGAATTAGCAAATGAAAATAAAGGGAAAATAAAGGGTATGTGAAAGTAAGAGAAAGGGGAAGATTGTAATAGATTTGAATGAAAATGATCTACAGGTAGTTCTTGATTTAGGATTATTTATACACACTGCAGTATCACCCCTGTGGTCATGTGATCATTTGTGGGTGTTGGGCAGCCTATTTGCATTTACAACCAGTTGCAGAATCCCACACTCTTGTAATTGCATTTTGCAACATTTTATGCTATTTAATGGCAAAAATGCCCATTGGATAAAATAACTCAAGTTTACGACTGTGTGGTTTGCTTGACAACTTAGTGACTAGCTTAATGACCAAGAAATAGATCATTTTGATAAGACAAGAAATAAAAGAGAAGAGCGTGAAAATAGAATGATTATAGGAAGGTGATTTAATGGAATAACAAAATGAAATGTTGTAGGCTGTGGATGAAAAATGGTTATTGCTACAAAAAATGAGAATAAGAGAAAAATAAAAATGCTGAAATAATTTCAGATAAATGGGGCAATGCTAGAAGTAGTTAATAGATCAGTATTGAAAAGATAAGTATGTTAAAGAGTGGGATTGAGGCAAATTATATAAAAGTTTGTTTCAAAATATTTGATGAAAAGCCTATAATAAATGCTGGGATTATGTTGAAAATGGCAGCGGTGAACATATAGATATGAATATGATGATGGTGATGATAATGATGATTTAAACTAGTATGCCACCTCAATTTCAACAACCCTGGGCACATGCTACATCTGGAACAATGTTAAAATGTGGGTGTGATTTGCTTAAGGAATGATTGTGTCAGTTGCTTATCACACATGAAAACTGTATCAATACTTGATGATGGGAAGAATGCCATTACTCTTCTCCTTGTACAAAGTAAGAATAAATGCAAAAATATTTTTTTTTAAAGGAAAGACTTTGGTAATGTTTTGATTGAGTTACAAGAGGTGACCATAACATTTGACAAGTGCAGATGGCTTTGTGCCAGGAGGATATATGCAAGCAATATTTTGCTCTCAAGTTGCACATTGAGAAATATGTACATGAGAAAAAGTTTTTCATAGGTTTGTTGATTTAGAGAAAGCATATAATAATATGAGTAGGCTTGAAGTACAGAATGTTTTGCATTAATATGGAATGAATGTTGATTGCTGATTACTATAGCAATAGTACTTAGACTTATATAATGCTTCATAGTTCTTTACAGCCCTCTCCAAGTAGTTTACAGAGTCAGCATATTACGCCCAACAATCTGGGTCCTTATTTCACCAACCTCAGAAGGATAGAATGTTGAGTCAACTGAGCTGGTCAGAATTGAACTCATGGTAGTGAGCTGAGTTATCCTGCAATAATTCTAACCACTGTGCAACCACATCATAAGAGCAATATAAGTGGAATGTTTATTGGATGTGTGTTGGCCTTTATGTGTGAATATATAAAATATTTATAGGGTAATTTGAGATATGTTGGTTGGATGCATGGATGTGCATGTACTTTTGTATGTAGATTATGCTGCATTGTTTTAACTGTAAGCAGATGATTTGTCATGGATGTTAGACTGTATGATGCAACAAGGAGCATAGATATAAACATTACCTAAGATGAATGTAACTATGTTTGACAAGGAAGATTTCAATGAATAATTATGAGTTATACATCATTGGCAAAAAAGTAGATCAGAAAGATGAATTTGTGTAATCTAGTAAAAAAGATGGAAAATGAATGAAGAAATGATAAGATGGGGAAATGCAGGCAGAATGGGAGTAGATAATTTGTGATCTGTTATGAGAAATGGATATTTGCTAAAAGTATGCAGAAATAACACAATAGACCTCACTTTGTTATATCAGTATTAAAACTGGGTATTTCATAGAAACATAATGTTCTGACCTAGGCTTCCCAAGAGCATGAAGCAAACTCCTGGTCCTGACAAAAACCTTTTTTAATTAATTTACTGTGAATTCTGCTCATTCACATGCAGCAAAGTCTTTCCAGGGAAGATTTACAGTCATGGACCTTATCTGGCTTAGAGAGCTACCAGGCCAATATCTGCAAAACTTGGCAAGGAGTCTCGGAGAGTCATGAGCCAATTAATTGAACTAATTGTCTCCTTCAAACTCTACTCCCCTTTCACTCCTGTTTTATTTCCTCTGGGACGGGCCATTCGTCCATTGGTGGCCTTACTCCCAAGTCGACCCCGGTTCTTTAGCTGTTCCCTTCGTCTGGAAACTTTGTGCGTGCGTACACTGGGAACAGGCTGCAGCTGTTTGTCTGCCTCACTGATGTCTGACTCTGAAGGCATCTGATAACTGACATACAGCTCTGCCCCCCTCTCTGCTTCACTGTCCGAATCTCCTCACTGTCCGAATCTGCTGCCAGCTCCGCTGGTGAGCCATAACACATAAATGCAATGGGAACATGAGCTCTAAGTGTATGTAAAAACAAGGAGAGAAAGTCATATATCATTGAAACCAGCGACTTTGGATGGATAAGCAGCTAGAAAAATTATGGAGCTTCATTTTTATATATGATGATTGCAGTGAGACTATTATATGTGAAAAGATTTGTTTTTACCTACAATGTATATGAAATAGATAGTGAAAATGATGGAACTTGTTGAAATGGACAATTTGATTGCTTTAATTAGCCCTAGAACAATGTCTAAATTTACTGCTAACCTCTTATTGACTTTTTGTGGTAAATAGAAAAAATGATATTATGAATGATATATGATTTTGATTAGAATAAAAATATTAGATTATGGCTAAATGTATACAATGCTGTACCCTTAGAGTAAGAGGTTATATTATATTTATAACTGCTGCAAAAGAAAATTGGAAGTCACTTCTTTATCATTTTTCTTTTCTTTGATTTCTGTGCCTCTACTTTTGCTTGTTTCTTCTATTTTAAATTTTTCCTTTTTTCATTCTAAATACCAGTATTAGTTCTTGTTAGTTTTTATTCTGTATGAAAATGTTAATAAAATGTATAAAAAAGAATAAACGGGTGCTTAATGGAATACAGAAATGAGTAATTTGAAAGGAATACTTTGTGGCAGATTGAATTTATAATGAATTAGGACTGAATGTCAGACAAATATATGAAGGAGGAAGTTTAATTCAACAGGGAGAAAGAGAAGCCAAGAGGATTGTTCTTGTTGAAGTTGATGAGGTAATCAAAAATAAAGAATAGGAAGTTTAAAGAAAGAAAAAGAGAATGTATGAAGCAAGGTGTGAGCAGGGTGAGAACAAGGATTGTTTAAAAGAATAGAAAGATATTAATAGGATATTGAATGGTTTTATCTATATTTCTTTGCTTTAATATTTCTTACTTTCATTCTGCATTCTGCATAACTTGCTTACCCTGAAATAGAACAACATTATGGATATATCTGCAAGCATATGTTTAGAAATAAAAAAAAATGTTGACTGATATTTTGTAAATAACTCTTGTTTCCACATTAAGATATATATTAATAATAGAATCTGTAATGGTTTATATAAATTGAATTCTTATGAGAGTACAGATTATTTGCATTAACCAAATGTGATTTAGGCTTCATTGACTACAGTAGAACTTGTTGCTGTATAGTTTTCAGTAGCATTATACTGTTACCTTTAAAGAAAGTGAGCACAATTTATGGGTGGTACACACTTTTACCTTCCCTATCGGTTCACAAATGTGAGTGTGCGCTTCTATCACACGCACCACCTCCGTGCATGCGCTGATCCTTCCACGCATGCATTTTTGGTGGAAAAAAGGCATTAATGGGATGCCATAGAGCCAGGCGTTGGTGGGCGGAGCCACCCAGAATTTTCGCTACTAGTTCTGGTGATCCAGTCCAAACCGGTAGAATACCACTTCTGTTCATGCATTCTTATGTCATGGTGCCTAAATGAAAATATTTCCCTACTTCACCCTATCCAACAAATTCATTGGTGAAAGCAAGGTGATTATTTCCCATCTCAATATTTTGGAGAGATAGGGTACCTCATAATCAGAGGTGATATTCAGCAGGCTCTGACCAGTTCTGGAGAACCAGTAGTAGAAATCTTGAGTAGTTCAGACAACCAGTAAATACCACCTCTGACTGGCCCCGCCCCATCTATTAACTGAGGTGGGTGGGAATGAAGATTTTACAGTATCCTTCCCCTGCAACACACACCAAGCCATGCCCACAGAACCAGTAGTAAAAAAAATTGAATCCCAACACAGCTCATAATACTGTTGAAATAACTCATTCAAGGACCTTCTCCATTAAGACAGAGTAGAAAATAAGAAATGTAGCAGGTTCTTCTTTTTTTTCTTATTTAAAAGCTAAGTCTATGCTAAGTATGCATGCTGCTAACTGTTGACAATCCAAAATTCTACCATGAAATGCTCAGATGTCGTTTTATATTACTGTAATGTCTAAGATTGTGTTGTGCAAAACAGGTCCAATGTTATGATTTTCATAGCCACCAGCTAAATATAGAAGAAAGGTATTATTGTAGATTTCCCCCCTCACCTTTCTGAAACTAATATAATCAAAACATAACTTTGGAGCAGGAAGTGGTTCTTCATATTTTTTAAATAAATTTTATTCCACTGTGTTATAACTGCCATTGTAACAACCTTTTTTATAGAAATATGGTATACTGCTAGCATTATGCCTCAAGAATTCTTACCTCAATATGTTTGTGTTTATATTTCAGATCAATAGTAGGACGAAGGTTCTTTTTTATATTGGGAACTTTGTACCTCTATAGGTGCATTACCATGTATGTCACCACTTTGCCTGTACCTGGAATGCATTTTCAGTGTGCTCCAAAGGTAAATTTATTAGCATGTAGTTGTAATAATTTCATAGAGATCATTATGCTATTTCATTTGTATGCTTCCCAATCTTGAAGGCTTTCAGGAAAGACCTGACACCTCCATATACATTTTTTTTCTAAATGGCAAAATCAAAATATTAAAAATTGAGAAAGCAAAACCCATGTGGTCACAAATTCCAGTTCTAATCAATGCATCCCTTCTGCCTGTACAACAAAGGTGGTATTCGGCAGGTTCTGACCAGTTCTGGAGAACTAGTAGCAGAAATTTTGAGTAGTTTGGAGAACCGGTAAATACAACTTCTAACTGGCCCCTACCCCCATCTATTCCCTGCCTCCTGAGTCCCAGCTGATCAGGAGGGAATGGGGATTTTGCAGTATCCTTCCCCTGGTGTGGGATGGGAATGGAGATTTTTACAGTATCCTTTCTCTGCCACGCCCACCAAGTCACACCCACAGAACCGGTGGTAAAAAAAATTGAATCCCACCACTGCTGTACAAGATGGAGCAGATACATTTTGACAGCTCAGAAGGGAGGTCTTGAAATCTCCACTTGGAGGGAGTTTCAAGGAAAGGGAGAAAGCTATCAGCCTGCTTCCAAGGCCTTCTCAGATAGCAGTTTCATAAAGATAACAACCAGGAGGGATTTGACCGTATTCGATCTGGTCACATTTACAAATGAATATAGGAGAAGGCAGTCTTAGATAACTAGGGCCAAAGCCATGTAGAGCCTTAAAGGTGACAACTGGCACTTTGAATTGCACATGAAAGCTAATTGTCAGCCAGTACAGTTTTTGAAGCAGCAGAGTCACTTAGGTACCGTATATCAGGAAAAATCCATCACAGTCTAGGGTGCCATTTTATGTGCCAGGTGCAGCTATTAAATGTTCTTCAGGGGCAATTCATTATAGTATTTCAAATAGCAAGTGACTAGGATGTGAGTGACTGTGAAAACAGCCGCTTGATCCATCAGAAGCCACAATTGATGCACAAAATGTAGCTGTCCAAAAGCTGTCTTAGCCATCTGCTTAGTGAGAAGAAACTCTGAATTAAGAGGAGCACCAAATTATGAATTACTTCTGAACAGGAAAACAAAACTCAGTTCAGAGTGAAAAATAGTATTTCTCTGGGATCAGCAGGCTGATAAACTTAAAGTTATTCTGACAAGCACATCTGGGTCAGAATTTCCATACTGCTGATGCATTCCAGAATTGAGATGTCTAACTAGGTATTATCATCTATTGATGACACCAAGTTTAATCTTTACTGATGGCCTCCCTCAGCAATTTTATGTAACTATTAATGAGAACTGGAGTAAAAAGAGAATTCTGAGGCAGTCCATAAATTAAAGACCTACAAGTAGATTTCCCCTTCCCTACCAACTGGAATTGATCTTTTACAAAGGAGGAGATTCATTGTAAGACAGTGTCTCCCCTTATTCCAGCCCACCAGAGAAGGATGTTATGGACTAAAGGCCTTTAAGAGATCAAAGAATACCAAGGTTGCTTTTCCCCAAAACCTAGCTTCTCCAAAGATCATCCATAAGTATGACCAGTATAGTTTCTACACTGTAACCCAGACTAAAACTTGTCTGCCAAGGATCCAAATGGATTGCTTCGTATAATAATTAATGATGCTCCATTGGCTTTTAACTGTTGTGAACCTATTTGCTGATTTTCACATATATACTATAAAATGTTATAGATAAATTATTTTGTGTATTTTAATGCATTTTGTTATTTTAATTTTAATTTGCGTTGAAATGTTTTATCCTGTCAAATGTACCATTTAACAATTCCCCCTCTTTTTTTACTTAATTCTAGCTAAATGGTGATTCTCAAGCTAAAGTTCACCGAATTCTGCAACTAATTTCAGGAGGTGGTCTGTCTATAACAGGCTCACATATCTTATGTGGAGATTTTCTATTCAGTGGACACACTGTAATCTTAACGCTCACTTACCTATTTATCAAGGAATGTAAGTTTCAATATTTGCATTTTTTCAAAAATAAAAATATTTTCACAAAAATGTTTAATGCCAGCACCAGGCTAGAAGACTGTGAGTTGTATTCTCCCTTTAAAAGTCTATGTCTAATTCTGGGTAACTTTGGGCCAGTCATTCTCAGTCTATGATGTCGAGTTTGGGCAATAAGCTAGTCAGTCAATTTGTTATGGCAGTGTGACTAGTATTATGAGATAAACCCAGGAGCAAACAACAGCACACAGCACACAACGCCTTTATACAATTAACAGTGGTTTATATGTACAGAACTATATACAGACAAACACAAGTAGATAAATCCCTTACCACTCAGCTACGGACACAAGAAGAGAAATGAGATACACGTTGAGAGAGAGAAACACCCTGTAATGGCCACCTATATATATATATAGACATCTCTTAAATCAGTAAATGACTTCTGTGGACCCCACCAGAGTCTTAAACAGGGGATACCTGTATTGCTGAATCATCCTCATTGCATCATCTTACAGATTACAGTTTACAACCTTACATCAGCTGGCAGCTATTAAAACCTCATTACCTGGCACAATTCCTCGTGCAACCAATGAATGTACATTTAGTTGATCTGGAAAAAAGCAGACCATATGCTTGTAGGAAAACACTAAGAATTAAAAAATCATATCACCACAGTCCTCTGTTCTCTAGGTTGAACATATGTGTAGCTTATAATCATTCCTCTTAAGTTTTTCATTCCAGGGCCCTCATCATCTTAATTGCTTTTTGGACATGTTTGAGAATGTCCTCTAAACTATGGTGCCCAAAGGTGGATGCAATATTCTAAGCACAGTCTGACCAATACAAAGTAGAAAGAACAATGGCTTCTTGTTAGCTTGATTTCATACTTCTAATGATACAGCCTAGGATTCCATTCCATCCCCTCCCACACTTTTTGTTTTGTTTTGCAATTGCATCACATCCTAGGCTGACTCAAGTTCAGCACATGGTCCACCTGGATCCTTTTCATGCATACTATTGTCAAATGTAGTCCTTTCCACCCTAGGCTCACACCTTTGTTTATTCCTACCCATTTACTGGACTTATCTTGCTGGTTTCTACTTATTGTTGCAACTTGTCATATGCCTCTGGAACCTTGACACTGCCCTTTAAAGTGGTTTTATACCTCTATGTTTGAGTCATTTAAAATATATATTATCATCCAGTAGCATGCTTTGAATAGTACAAAACTCTGCAGTAAATCGCTCTGATTCACTAATGTACACCTGTTAGATATATTTGTTCAACTGGCTCTGTATCTAGCTAGTCCATTGACATTTCTACTAGATTTTCATGGAAGACCTTGTTGATTACATTCCTGAAATCATGTGTACAATTTATCTATTGGCATTTCTCTGGATAGCTAAAGTGATCATTCTATCAAAAAAAGAAATCAGTTTGTTTTAGCATGTTTTTCTTGATAAGACCATGCTGGCTGCTGCCAAGCAATGGATTCTTTTCAAAATTCTCACATTCTGTTTGTAGGGAAGGTTGTTGACAAAGTGGTGGCCTTTCAACTCTGGCGGTCCTTGGATGAAACTGATTATCTGGATTCCTTTCAGTCCGGTTTCAGGCCTGGTTACAGCATGGAAACTGCTTTGGTAGCGCTGATCGATGATCTCTGGCGAGCCAGGGAATAGGGGTCACTCCTCTATCCTAGTGCTGCTTGACCTCTCAGCGGCCTTCGATACCATCGACCATGGTATCCTTCTGCGATGGTTGCAGGAGGTAGGAGTGGGAGGCACCGTTCTTCGGTGGTTCTCCTCCTACCTCTCGGACAGGTCGCAGTCGGTGTTGGTCGGAGGGCAGAGATCGACCCATAGGCCCCTCAATTATGGGGTGCCGCAGGGTTCAGTCCTGTCCCCCCTCCTATTTAACATCTACATGAAGCCGCTGGGTGAGATCATACGCCGGTACGGGATTAAATATCAATATGCGGATGATACACAATTGTATCTGTCCGCCCCATGCCAACTCAGTGAAGCAGTAGAAGTGATGTGCCAGTGCCTGGAGGCTGTCAGGGTCTGGATGGGAGTGAACAAGCTTGCACTCAATCCCGACAAGACTGAGTGGCTATTGATGCTCCCTCCCAAGGATGGTCCAGCTATTCCATCTCTTAGCCTGGGGGGTGAAATTATACGCCCCTCAGAGAGGGTTCGCAATTTGGGAGTCCTCCTGGATCCGCAGCTGACATTAGAACATCGTTTGTCGGCTGTGACCAGAGGGGCCTTTGCCCAGGTTCGCCTGGTGTACCAACTGCGACCCTATCTGGACCGGGAGGCCCTTTGGATAGTCACTCATGCCCTCATCACTTCAAGACTGGATTACTGTAACGCGCTCTACATTGGGTTGCCCCTGAAGAGTGTTCGAAGACTTCAGCTAGTCCAGAATGCAGCCGCACGAGCGATTGTGGGTACACCTAGGTACACTCACGTTACACGTATCCTCCGCGAGCTGCACTGGCTGCCCATTGGGCTCTGGACACACTTCAAGGTGCTAGTCGTTACTTTTAAAGCCCTACATGGTATCGGACCTGGCTATCTGAGAGACCGCCTCCTGCCAGTTACCTCCCTGAGACCTATTAGATCGCACAGACTAGGCCTTCTCTGGATTCCATCTGCTGGCCAATGTTGGCTGGCAACCCCCTGGGGGTGGGCCTTCTCTGTTGCTGCTCCAGCCCTATGGAACGATCTCCCCATTGAGATCCAGACTCTCACTACCTTCCGGCCTTCCGCAAAGCGACCAAGACCTGGCTGTTTCAGCAGGACTGGGGCTGTTGAATTATCCAGCCCCATCTTGTGTTATGAATGTTGTTAAATTTTTAACTGTTGTTTTTTATTTTTATATTCCCCTTTCCCTTATTATTTGTAAGCCGCCCTGAATCTTCCGAGAGTGGGCGGCATACAAGTTAATTAATTAATTAATTAATTAATTAATTAATTAAATACATACATACATACATACATACATACTAACCTATTTCAGAAGTGTGTGTGCACACGCATGCATATACACACATTTATGCATATACATATTTGGTTGTGCCTATAATTACTTAGGTCTCCCTTTTCCCAGTGTTGAAGATAGCAACACTATTTGTCCTTCTCCAGTCACCTGGTAAGATTCTTGATTACAACTGTAATTTTGAACTGTAGTCTCCAGAATAGAATATTATTGTCCATGTTTTATATGATTTTTTTGTACAGATTCACCTCGTCACTTCTGGTGGTATCACTTGATTTGCTGGTGTATGAGTGTTGCTGGAATAATCTGTATCCTGGTAGGACATGAGCATTACACTGTAGATGTTGTCATTGCTTATTTTATCACAACTAGGCTCTTCTGGTGGTATCATGCAATGGCTAACGAAAAGGTAAGGAGCATGCGTGCCAACTTTAAATGTTAAAATGAATTTTAAATGTTGGGCTTGAGATATATATGTTCAACCATATGCATATGTTCAACCATAAGCCAAAGTGCATAAAGTAATTATCAGGAGCAACATATATGAAATTAAGAAGGTCATAACTAAGCTCAGTTGCTCAGAAATGCCAAGCATCAAGCAAGTAGCTCTTTGAGCTCTTCACAGGAAAGCAGCAATACAAAGAGGGCTAAATATTCCTTTTTTTTACCAAAGCAGGACCTTAAAATTTTACACAATAATTTCCAATAGTAGGTGAGAAAAGAATACATTTACAGTAGTTTGTTGTGTTAAACAGACTTTAACCAAACAGATGATACAGTGACAGTGCTTTCAGTTTAAGGAAAAGAATATTTCTGGTGGCTGTAACTAAATGCAATCTAAACATGATTTTAATATTTTTTTTCTTAATACAGAACTTGAAAATATCATCACAGACTAACTTTCTGTCTCGAGCATGGTGGTATCCAATATTCAATTTCTTTGAGAAGAACATACAAGGTTCAGTTCCTTGCAGTTTCTCATGGCCAATAACATGGCCTCCTGGTTGTTTCAAGTCTTCCTGCAAAAAATATTCCCGTGTGCAGAAAATGGGAGAGGACAATGAAAAATCCACCTGAAGAAGATGAAGGCAAAAACATTCATATTATTTTTCCTTTTTACCAAAACACTTATGCTATAACCAAAGCTCTCAAGATGACTTAGATTGTTTATTGAAGAAGTGGAACAGACTCTGTGCAATTGATCTGAGAAAAGACTTTTGTAGCCATTAGAAAATAATAGCTATCCCTTGGTAATTTTTTTAATACTCATATTGTACAGTTTCATCCCACTCTTCAGTATTAGTAGACATTGGCATTTGATGACACTGCAGTGCCAATATAATACTTCCTGAGAAAAAGAACCAGGATGTTGACTTCTTAATGAGATTAAGAGGTGCCAAAGTACACATCACACCATCTGTTGTTAAATATCATTCACCCACAGAAACTCTGAAACAAAATATCAGCTTCAGATTTCTGCAGTTCGATGAGCAAAAAAAAAGTAAAATGCACAATACTGGTCTCTCAAGCTGAGAGTGACAGAAATTAGCAGGTAGAGGTGTTAAATCCAACTGGTGCATATATAAGGCCTGTTACATATAACTGGTAAAACCAGAACAGAATGTGATCTTTTATATTCTTTTATGGGAATGAATTATATTATGATCCCATAATGCCACTGTATCTACCAGTTCACTGTATGTACCAGTACATGCTATTCTCTGTTAACTTTTTTTTAATGTGGTAATTTTATATATGGAAATAAAACCTATTTTACCTGATGATACTGTAAGCTAGAAATAATGTCTACTAATGTCCTCAATGTCCTAAAAGAGAAGAGGTAAACTAATTTATTGTTAAAATAACATACATATGTCAAAAGGATTATTTATTTTCTACTGGTCAATTAGTTTGCATGACTTTGCGGCAGATGTACTGGGAACATTTTTTGAACATTAACATTAACAGTTAATGCTCAATAGATGAATTATATGGTGAGTCTGCAATCACAGCAAATATTGACCATCCTTCAGACAACAACTGAAAAGATAGTATATCACTTAGTAAAGATAGTGGTCTAATAAAAATTTTCAGCACTGAAACAGCACCTCAAAATTTTGAAGCGGTTGTAACCAGTCTATATCTATCTGTGGACAAGATCCTTTGAGGTTCTTCTTTCCAGAAAAGGAAAATAAATGAATTTGGTGCTTCCCTTCTGCCTTTTTTGCCTTTCCCCCAGATTTAACCTAGCTCATTAAGTTCCCTTTGAGAACAGCTTGAGAGTGATACAGAAGCCTTCAGGGAAAAGGGGAAAACAACAATTATAATTCTGCTAATGAAAGCCTCTCCTGGCTTAAAATGCCTTCTGCGCAAAATAGCAGTAGAATTGTCAATATTCTGTTGTGGTGGTTACTGAAATACATATGCACATGAACATTCAATACAATGCATTAAAAAATAATAAATTGAAATAAGCATTTCAGATCAAGAAGAACAGCAATTCATACTTCCTGGCTTTAGTGTCATCTAAATGGTGTCTTGAAAATAATTTTTCAATGTTTTTTTTTAAAATTGCATTCACTAAAACATTGAGATAGATATGATGCATTTACTGATGAATATCTTTTTTGCTTTCCTTTGGCATTTGAGTTGTTATGCTAAAGTTTTTCCACTGAATATTTTGTTTCACTATTACCTAACACTATTTATTATTAAATGGTCACATGGCCAATCTGATATCTTCTTGTTTTCAAGGTTTATTTGTTTGAACCAAGTCTCTGTTTATAATATAACACCTGAAGTATTTATTAAGCTCATGCACACAAAAATTTACATGGCCCACTACTTTTGTTCAGTTTGGCTTAAAAACCAAACTATGTTACTAGAATTACAACCCATAGCAATTAAATAGATTGTATTTGTCCATAGTATACTATGCTTTCATAATATGTCAGTAAAGGCAATATTCAGAAAACCACTATTCACATTTGCTTTAATTAATATAACTTTTAAATATTTTGAAGTTTATAACTACATAAGAGGAAATCAATTAGAAAAGTTGACATTTAAACATTTGTAAGGTCAAATTTAAAAAAAGATGGAGTTTGGTGAAAATTTTCTGAAAGCTGTTGTTTTTCTCTAAAATTTGTTAACTAGAAAAGGTGCTACCAGTTTCCTTCTGATTTTTTGTTTTCATAGATTAACATAGCTATTGTTATACAAGGTCATATAGAATTAATTTTCAGAAGATCACAAATTCTGATGTAGCAAACAATATAATCTAATCATAGATAAAGTGTGATATTCAAGTCAAATGCTTTATTATGGGTTAATTTTCTTCACTAGAACCAGGATATCTATATCACATGGAAAACTACATCTTTTAGTCAGAACATAGATGTTACTAACAAAATGAAAAATTCAAATTCAGAACTTAAAATACAGATAAATTTGTTTTTAGCTTTATCTTAATAGGACACAACAGCTGGAGTTTGGAAATATATACTGCAAAATCCCCGTTCCCTCCCGACTCCTGGGGTAAGGATATTGCAAAATCTCCATTCCTACCCCACTCTGGGGCCAGCCAGAGGCGGTATTTGCCAGTTCTCCAAACTACTCAAAATTTCCATTACTGGTTCTTCAAAACCTGCTGAATTTTATCCCTGATCTATAGTGAAGAAAGGTTGAGAATCACTGATACAGAAGTTTGAGGTGGAAACAGACTACTGAGTTTGAGAACATTGTTCATGGCCTAGGAGTCCCATGTGTGGACACTAATAATTTCCTTGTAGACATCTTCTCCTTTAATGAGAGTCATTTTTATGACTATCAGTGTTCCCGCATCACAGCCATTGTACTGTCAACATTTGAAACTTTCTTATTGGCAAAACAGATTGGAATTCCCCAATCATGCACTTTTCTCTAAATTTTATAAATAAATAAATTTGTCTTATTATATGGCAGTTAAAGAATGGTCCAGAGAAAGCCCCTTCGAATGAAAAAGATACATTTGAAATTGTTGTTGAAAAAAAATCTAGAGAACCTAAGGCATATGTTCTCCTTGGTTTTATGGGCAATGATTTTGAAGGAAAAAAATGTCATACAGCAGCTTTCATCATCATCTTTAAACAATTTTTCTTGTTAAGCACCATTAAAGTATTTTAAAAACAAATCAGTACACATCACTAACAAAGAAACCCTATCTTCATTAATTTTTGGTGAATTTAAAACAATCCTATCATTTTAAAGATAACATAGGGGGAAATCTGGTCTTCAAGATTAATATAGTACTGTGTTTCATAAAATGCACAGAGAAAAACAAATCCCCCTGAAGTTACCTTTAAAAACTAATAGAAATATAAATATGAGAAATGTTGAGTTCTTACTTTCTATTCTTTTTCTTGAGCACATAAAGTTGTTATGTTCAGAAATAGCCCCTATGAAGGAAATCTCTGGGATGGGATAAACAATCTGTGGCTATTCAGTTGTTTCAGATAACTATAATAAATAATAATATATTAATGATAAACTTTATTAACTCTGCAGGTTTGTACCATCTTGCCAATTAGTACTCTAAAAAAACAAATACTCTGCCTGAAGGAAAGGATTTAAACATTATCCTTTGGACAATGATTAACCATGAGAAAAAATAATTTTAAGAAGCATATATGTATGTGTATGTATGTATGTACGTACATACATACATACATACATACATACATACATCTTATCCTTAGTTATCCTACAAAAGAAAACCTAGTTGATGCCCCAGCCAAAAGATTACAGCTTGTGAAGGCCTGATTTCTAACCCTAACCCTAATGGGAAAATTTTGAAAATGACTAATAGCTGAAATACAATAGAAGGATAAGACAGTTTAATGAGCAACTTAGTACAAGAAATTGAAATATAAAATATAATGGTTAATATTTTAGTCTGGACTATACTAAAACATTTAGATTTAAAACCAAAGGCAGATCTTAAATCCACTTGAAATGGGATTTGAAAATATTAAACAGTGGATTTAGATGGGTAACAATGTAGAAAGATTGTGATATATATGCGAAGATTTTAAAAAAGGAATTTGGCACATTTAAAATTTTTATTTTGATGCAGTTCATCTTTTTAGTAGTTTCTACCTCTTTTTAGAGATTATTCTTTAAACAAATGTGTCCACTTGGCAGGTAGCCATATAACTGCAGTTTCGGTTGAATATATTTTGTTAGGTATGTTTTTTTTTTAATAATCAGTGGTACTAGTGAAGAGCTGCTGACAGCATTTTTTAAATAGTACTATTTTAGGTGCTTATCCATTCAGGTGCTTTCAGGTGATTATAGCAACCTAATTCAGGAAGAATAATATGCAACCCAGCTCAGTATATTAAGCAAGGTTAAGCCTGATTTGAATGGCCTTAAGTGAGCTTGTTTTTGTAGACATACACAAATGCTATTAAAAGATTTTAATAGAAGCCATAGCTGTTTCTACCACTATATGTACATATATATTTATGTTTGCTGCTTTTGTTCCTATCCTTGGTAACCTGAAACAGGTAGCTAGCAGTAAATATCTTTAATATGTTGAATACTAAACCCTGGTGTATATACTATATCATCTCTATGGAAGGCATTTATTTCCCTACTGTTCAGTATCTTTCAGCTTTAATATATTTTCTGTTGTAGACCTTAAAGACTAAAATAAAAAATGTGATTTTTGCATTTTAAAGAATTTTATTTATTAGGAGTAATAGTTGTATTTTTGCCATTGCTACTCATCATTTTATGTCTTTGGGGAGTTTCTCAGGAGGAGAAATATATAGCCTATATACAAATAAGATTTGCACATCTGCTCTAGATTTGCAATTGTGGCTTAACATACTATGGGATATATAGCCACAATTTAGCATATTAGAAGAACCATCCATCCTGTTAAGTAATAGAATGGTTTATTTTGGCCGCAGAGCACATTATGTGCTCATAATTGTATTTGTTAGCATGCTTACCTATGAGCCTAGGCTATATAAACACACTAACCATGAGAAAACAGCAGGGATTATGATCTGCAAATTCACTATCCATGGTCTGCTTAAACAATTATTTTAAATGGGTGGAATCCAAACTCAAATATGGCTCACAAACAACTATATGATTTGTATGAGCAAACATCTATTCTGCACTATCAGCTTCATTGGTTGAATGCTAGTTAATTTTGCTATGCTGTCCTCTGAAAACAGTGATATAGATTGTAGCCTGAGGAGCTTACATTAAAGGAGATTCTCAGGAAATTATTTGCTACTCTTTTTTTGTTTTGCTCTCAACAGCCTTGAGAATGCATAGGATGGAGGAATAATAATAATAATAATAATAATAATAATAATAATAATAATAATAATAATAATACTAATAATAATAATACCACCACCATGTTTCCCTGAAAATAAGACAGGATCTTATTTTTTTACCTACAAAATATGGGTTGGGCCTTATTCTAAGGAGAGGGTTTATTGTTTTGGGATTGCCGGGCGGCTGCTCTCTTCCGAGCAAGCTCCAAAGAGCTGGGCACAGCCTCAGGGGCAAACGGCTGTGTTGCACTGTCGCAGCAGTGCAGCATAGCAGCCATGAAGCAACCACGCTCACAAGCAGTCACCTGGCAAACCCCCTTTCCAGCCGGCCATAAGCGCCATTCAGTGAATGGTGCTCTGCATGGCTTGAGAGCAGGGTTACACACTCACTTTTTCGGCAGCTTCCGCTGGAAGACTCGGTTTGGAAGCCACCAAAAAAGCCATGCTGGGATAGCGGCAGCGGCGGAGGTGCCCTAGCTCTGCAGGGAGACCTGGGCCAGGCTATCGTGAGGCTGGGAGGCACATGAGCGAGTGTGCAACACCCCTCTCCAGCCATGCAGAGCACCATTCACTGGCATTCCAAAGGTGTCAAGCTGCAGGAGCCAGGCGGCGAACAGGCGCTCATGCAGCTTGGCGATACTCCTAGGTCAGTGAGTGGCACTATGCCTGGCTGGAAAGGGGGTTTGCCGGGTGGCTGCTCGTGAGCATGTTCGCTTCATGGCTGTTGTGCTGCGCTGCTGTGACAGTGCAACACAACCATTCATCCCTGAGGCTGTACCCGACTCTTTGGGAGCCTGCTCGGAAGAGAGCAGCTGCCCGGCAACCCCCCCCCCTTCAGCTGGGCACAGTGCTGCTTACCTAGCTAGCAGTATCCCGAAGGCGCCAAGCAACGCGTTCACCGTTGCCACCCCCGGATCCTATGGCTTGGCACCTTCGGGATACCGCTAGGTTGGTGAGTGGCGCTCTGCCTAACCAGAGGTGGGGGAGGTTGTCCAGGGGGCTTCTTTGCGGGGGAGGGCTTATATTTTTGCCCACCAGAAAAATGTGGCATGGCCTTATTATCAGAACATGTCAAATTTTCAGGGAAACAGAGTAGTAATATGTTCCCCAACTCCCAGTGAAACATTGGTAAATAATTGAATAACCCTATTAAGAACCAAGGCTCCCCAATCTTTAGAAACTGTATAATCTGGACATAATATTGGACAGCCAGTGCTTAAATCCCTCTCTGCATTTGCTTTGGTCTTTTGAAAAAAAAAGGGAAATATTTAGTATTACATATGCTTGGAAATTTCCCAGAACCTCAGTTGAAGGAGATGCCTGTACAAAAAAAATAAGAAAATGGGTTTCTGTAACTCTAGTAAATTATCTACTAAATTCAATCCCCAAAAATTTTAGCCATGAGCAAGAGTGACCATTACTTGAGATGCTGGGAAGGTACCATACTTTCACTGGAAATGATTACAGACACACACACTCAAACACACACACACACAGACACACACACACAGACACACACACACAGACACACACACAGAGAGAGAGACAATTAGATGAAGCTTTGTGTAACTTCTGCCTTGATATCTTAATAGGTGATATTTTTAAAAATCATTTGATGACTAGCAGATGATATATACAATTTTAACTGTACTTGGAAGGTGCTATAACTCTTTATTTTTAGATCAATAGAGATTTTAAAAAATGCTGATTTTTTAAAAATCACGGATCCTAGCTATATAAAGGACTTTGGACACATTTTGGTATATACTGCAAGGAACCATCTGAGGTATTTGATTGTTTTACCAAATAAAAATACAAAATTTCATATTCATGTTTATAAAAATTAGGTGCTAATCCTCGTGATTATAATTCTGTATTTTTCTCTGCACCTTTTTGCTTACATTGAATCAGTGTTCTATCAGTGCCCAGTTGCTTCAAAACAGGTTAGTAAGAACATGTAATTTGAGCACTATAGAATTTGAAATACAGTGGCAGGATTTGCTATAAACTGAGATTAGGTCGATGTTGAACAAAATTTGAAGAACCATAAATGTCTTAACTTGTTTAAAGTATCCTAAAGAAAGGACACAGATCTTTCTTGAGAACAACTGGTACCATCTTTCTAAGAGGATTTGAGAGGGTTGATGGAAGCAGTCCCGGCATATTACTGTAGTATTTATGTTACGTCAATATGTCTATATTGCATAAGAAAAATATTTGAAAATGAATACTTTACATTCTTAAGACTGTTTTTAAATTTTTTGAATGAAAAGTACTAAAAATCTGTAACTATAATGCACAATCAGACTTAAGTACTGAAATTATTACTTACACAAACATTACTTACTTTATAAAATGGGCCATAATAGTGTTTAAAACTATTGATTGAGTAAATATTGTAGTAGCTTTATTTACTATTTATTTACTATGTGAAGTCCAGAACAGACATGGAATAAAACAATTGATAACTATTACAATCAATTTTAGTATCATCAATATTATAAAAAAAGGGAGCCTTCAAATGAAAAGACACATAATTTTGCATAGGGACTTAACTATTGAAGCTAATCAGACTTTGCCAGAATTTGACAGCTGAGTACTATATAACTTTTTAGTTATTATCTATGTATCAAAACATTCTATATTTAATCTAAGAATTCTTGTCTACATATATAACTTATTTAACTTAACATATTCAAGTATTCTAAATCAAGAAATCTTGGCTTGTAACATTTAAAAAAAGAGATCAGTACTAGCATAAAGTTTTCACAATCTTTTAGGAAATCTCATTTTTAAACTGGTCTAAATTTGTAATTTAATGTAATTGCTACCATATTTTAATCTATTTTAAAATTATTTTTAAATGTTAATATTAATATTAATTAAATGTTAATTATTTTAAATGTTATTCTGTATGTATGTGTTTCTTTAATAAAGTATAATATTTTTAAAAAACTGCTTTTAGAGTATCTAATATGCAATTATATTGGAAATATTATCCATATTATTTGGTCAATGCAACTTAAAAATGGATATTTTGCAGAATTTTAACAACAGGTTAGTGAAGGAAACAAAATGAAGATAGTTTAAGTGATTTTTATGTATAATAAAGTGATGTACAGAATGGGACAAAATAAAAATTGATATATGACAATCAATTATCATGGTGCTCAAAACAAAAAAAGGACATGACCTATAAATAATCTTAATGTCCTATAGATTCAAAGTAACAGGACATAATTTATTTCTATGGGTTGCTTTTATAACAGAGAAAGGACCAAAGGCTATTGGTCATGTCCATGTATTTAACTGACTATAAGAATGCACTGCATACCAGTTGCTATAAATTAGAACATATGTGGCAAGATTGTATTATACTTAGCATGCCTATACTGTGGACAATAGGAACCTAATGCTGGCCTCAAGGGGCTGTCCCTAGGCCTCCACTGCTATCATATAATTTTGTGCAATGGCCTAGGCATCTTCCCTATCCTGCTCACCAGCAAAATGGCAATAACTCTTGTCTTACCTCCAAAACTGGCAACATACCAGCCAGCTTTATTACTAAATTAGTAGTTTATTTTGGAAAGCTGTCAGTATCCTTTTGTTGCAGGCATAGCACACACACTAACACTTGTGGCCATCATGTTACCAATAGATGTCCCATCCCAAATACATGCCCCATCCCAATACATACCCCATCCTCTTATCAGGTCCATGTATACTTGCATACTTACTTATATGTTTCTCAGTATCTTTTCTCCAAGATACTCTTCTATTCCCAATTACTCCCTAAAAGAAGATTCTGCTGCCATGTAAATCAAATTCAGACAAAATGCACAACCTGTCCCCATACTGTATTCGTTAGGATTGTGTGTATTTCACAGTAATACACATAAGTGTGTTATCAGAATAGATGGCACCTAGGCCGTTTCTGGGACCTTGAAACAAATTCTCCGACCAAAGTGCAAATTTTACTCCAGTTCATAACTTATTTAACATAATAAGAAAATGTTTTTTTTTTAAAAAAATAATAATGATAAAAATAGTAGACCTTTGCAAAGGTTACAGAAGGGTTGTGACTTCAAGAAACTTCCTGTTTCCTGTATCTGTTTTTCAGACTCACATGGTTTTTAATATCCGGATTTTGTCATTTACAGAAGGTTTTACAATCACTAAATGATATAAGAGCAAATGAAATCTATTTCAGTGAGCTGAAATAGATTGCAATGCCAAGTGTACTTACAAAACAAAATGCCTGTGGAAAAATACATATGGTGTACTATATTTTAAAATAAATTAACTGTATTCTTCATTTCCTCATAGATTAAGTAACCTTTGACCTGATGGACCTACCCTCCTCCACATCCTTAAAATTAAACCTGCAAATGCCACTATTTTATTTCATTTCATTTCAGTTTAGAAATGTATAATGCTTATGCTAATAATAGTTCCCTTCAGGGTAGCCAAACTCCATGCATCTTCTACAGTCAACAAACAAGCACTGGGATAAATATGTCTTATTTTATTCTAATAAGATTGTAATAGAAATAAACTGAAAGCCAGTGTATTTCAGAGCACAACATAAAAAAAAACTGCTTCCAGATACAGACCCTGAATCATTAATAATTTACATGGGTTGTCTTTGCACAACATATTAGGCTGGGGGATGGGGGGGGAGCTGCAACCTGCACTCTCAGGGCTGTATATTCTGTGGCACCCAAAATTCCATCTAAATGGGGTAGCAGGAATTTCAACTAGCTGAAAGATTTGGCTTTGCTTCAATGGGGACTTATTTGATGTTTTAAGCCTTGCAAAAGCTTAGACAGTAATATTATTGTTCAAACTCAGGGCCAGTACATGTTCCAGTCACGTACTCCTAGAATGCAGCCCTTCACATACTTTGCAAAACTTTCTGTAGCCTTCAGGTTGTATGCTTCTGCCGCTGGGCTAAAACACAAGCACACAATATTTAATTCACTCTCTGATCATAAAGAGACTGTAATAGGTGGGAGACACAAGAGCTTCAGCCTAGGCAACGGTTTAATAAATCATATTTGAGTCTGAAGGAGAAGGGAGAAGCACCTCAGAATCCCAGGATTTGGGGAGAATAAAAGTGAGGGGTGGGAGAAGTACTTTGAGACACGCATGGTTTCGTTACGGAAACCTTACAATATAGGGTTAGTATTCTTGATTGTCCTTCTTGTCTGGATTACCTCACAAGTCCTAACACACACATTTAGCTTGGGCTGTTGGGCAAAACCAATTTGTTGATGGTGCAGTCTGTGGTTGATTTCTAAAAACAATGTTAATTAGCAATCATTTTAGTTAATAATGGATAAACCCACTGCACACATTTCTTTTGCAAGACATTTGCTTGGATTCCATAAAATCATTCTGTCTGCTTATGGATAACAATCATCATTGCACCTAATGGTGATTAGTAAGGTGACCAGTCCCACTTTTGAACAATTTGTCCCACGTCCCACAGTGTTTTAAAAAAGTCCTGATTTTAAAAAAAATAATAATCAAACAACCCCCCCCCCCTCCAATGATGTCCCTCTTTACCAATGTTAAGATCTGGTCACCTTAGATTATGCTGTAGACATATCCTTCCAAAAATCTGCTACTAAAAACTTTACTAGCCTAGGATGACTAATAGACAGCTGCGGAATTTAAGAAAGAGATTTATTATTCCTTTATTAGCCACACGAAAGCCTTTAACTGGTAAAAAGGTTCCCCTTGCACATATGTGCTAATTGTTTCTGATTCTAGGTGGCAGTGCTCATCTCCGTTTCAAAGGCGAAGAACCAGCGCTGTCCGAAGACGTCTCTGTGATCATGTGGCCGGCATGACTAAATGCCAAAGGCACATGGAACACTGTTACCTTTCCACCAAAGTTGGTTCCTATTTTTTCTATTTGCATTTTTACATGCTTTCGAAATGCTAGGTTGGCAGAAGCTGGGACAAGTAACGGGAGCTCACTCCATTACGCAGCGCTAGGGATTTGAATTGCCGAACTGCAGACCTTTCTGATCAACAAGCTCAGCGCCTTAGCCACTGAGCCACCACGTCCCTTTTTAACTGGGTAGATAAAGCCAAAATGTGGAATGTGTTAAAGCTATTAGCAAAACGTGCGGCGCTTTAGCTAATAGCTGGGCCTGAACACTTAAAAAGATTCTTCTGTAATATTTAGTGAACAAGGATCTAATTAGGGTATGGCTATACTTGCATTTTTACCAAGAGTTTATGTACTCATAATAACTCTATTTCCGTGTTTGTCTACTACACTGAGCCAAAAACGGGCTGGTGCTATGGCAACTGCCTTGTTAACAGTGTTGGGCAAACACAGCATTGGAGCCTAGGGAAATGATTAATGACCAGGAAGTCAATATTTGTTTCGATGAAAAAGGCCATATCCCATTTGTACTGCATTTATATTTATGCTAATAAAAGAACAAAACACCGATTTGGCATTTCCCTTTCTCTTTTCCCACCTGACCAAAAGCGCTTTTAAAGAAGGATCAATTTTCCTGGTTTCTATTTCTGTGGTGAAGAGGAGGCAGGTCTGTGTGTGTGTGTGTTTGTGTGTGTCTACCCCCCAATTTCGCAGACCCGCTTGGTCTCCGCGGGCCGCTACGTGCCCATCAGTGCCAACTGCTACCGCTGCATTGCACGGCCTTTCTAAAAAGCACCGTTCCAGCGGTCCCGGTTTCCGTGCTGCAAAACACCCGCGCCGCATCCCGGGCGAGCCGTGCGGCGCTCCAGCTCCGGCAGATCAGAGCAGGGGGGACAGCCCCAACCCCGCTATGACTCACTACGTCACGGGCTCGGGGGAGTTTCCAGCGAGCTGTCATTGCTCCTTTCTTCCCCGCAGGCAGCCAATCAAAGGAGGAGCTGCTGCAACTGGCCGGCAGAAGCGAAGGCGCGTCCACAATAGCCCGGAGGATAAGAGGATTGTGTAGTAGCGGGCGCACCTTACTTAACAGGTTGCCGCGCTGGACCTGCTGCTGGGTTCTCCGTTAGCCTCGGCCAGGATGGCGGCCGTCGATTGCGCAGAGGAGCCGCCTTCTTCTCTAGCACCAGATAAGGTTCGAGCGGCGATGCTGGGAGCCGCCGGGCTGCTACTGGCGTTGTGGTGGCTGTTGGGCCGCCGGACTCTGCAGCGCCTTCCCCCTGGCCCCAAGCCCTGGCCACTGGTGGGCAACTTCGCCTTCGCCCTGCTGCCCAAGAGGCTGCAGGTCCACGGGGTCTTCCCGCCCCGCAAGAAAGAAGGGAACTGCGACCGAGCCGAAGATGGAAGGCCGGCGCCGATGCATGTGCTGCTTACCGGGCTGGCTAAAATGTACGGCAGCATCTTCCGAATGGACTTGGGCAGCCGCCACGTCATTGTGCTTAGCGACTTCGAAGCTGTCCGGGATGCGCTGGTCACTCAGGCCGAGGTCTTCAGCGACCGGCCCAGTATGCCCATCGTGGCCATCCTCACCGAGAAGAAAGGTAACGGGGCCGGTGAGCCGGCGGTGGACTCGACGGGGCGAAGGCTTGGATCAGGGACCCATTCCGGCTCTTGCGGGTGGCTCAGGAACTGGGTCTGTTGGGGGCAAGAAAGAGTCCAACCCGAGAGACTTCCCTGTCCTAAAGGCCCCCTACCCAGCCCTTAGTTTGGCATGTGTTTTTATTTTGATAATATGGGCGTGTCTGATTTGGTTTAGGCACACCCAACAAATCATGGTTTCAGAATAAAGTAACCCAATGATAGAAGAGAATATTTGTAGCCAGTGTTTAAACTCTGGAATCTTTGGTGCACTCTCAGACAGGTTGTTTCCCTGCAGAGGTTTCATTTCCCAAAATAGGTAACATCATCAGTGCCAATAAGGAAATCGGATTTGCTCTCATGTTATATACTGGTGGCTTGCCCTGCCAGTGTTGGTGGGAGTTGTCTTGCTGATTAATCTTGGTGTTAATCTCGATTTATCTGGGCATTGAGCAGTTGAGGAGGAGGTGAGGTGAGGAGGTGTTTAGGTCTTTTCTTTTTGATTGTCTCTTTTGAAAAGTGGTAGGTGTTGTTTGAGGGTGGCTCAGTGGCCAAGATGCTGAGGTTGTCGATCGGAAAGGTTGGCAGCTCAGCAGTTCGAATCCCTAGCGCTGTGTAATGGAGTGAGCTCCTGTTACTTGTCCCGGCTTCTGCCAACCTAGCAGTTCAAAAACACATAAAAATGCAAGTAGAAAAATAGAGAGCACTTTGGTGGAAAGATAACAGTGCTCCATGCGCCCCTGACGTTTGGTCATATTGGCCACATGACCATGGAGACGTCTTTGGACAGCACTGGCTCTTTGGCTTTAAAATGGAGATGAGCACCCCCGCCCTAGAGTTGGGAATGACTAGCACATATGTGCGAGGGGAACCTTTTACCCTTACCTAGGTGTTGTTTATCTCTATGTGTCTATTGACAGCAGATTTGTCCTAGTGCCAGGCTTCTAAGAATTCTTTAGTATTTTTGGACTTGGCTTGGTCTAGGGTGTTTCCCAGTTGAAATCATGGTTAAATCTGTCCCTGGTTGTGAAATTCAGGAATTGTCACCATGTCTTCTGACTGCTAGTTGATGTCCATGAAGGCAGACAACCATATTTTCCCCAGCGAATGCTGGCTGGGGAATTCTGGGAGTTAAAGTCCAGACATCTTCAAGTTGACAAGGTTGAGAAACACTGTTCTAGACTAAGCCAAATCACTGAATACCATGAACTTAGACAAGTCGATAGGCACATAGATACAACATCCACACCCATTTAAAAAAACCACCATCTTGCCAACAATCAACAGCTGGATGATTAACACCAAGATTAACACTAGGCCAACAATCAATAAGTAAACAATTCTCTAATCAAGAAACTACCAACTCAGATAAGCAACTAACAGTAAACAGCCCAATTAGGAACTACCCAATCCACTCCTACCAACACTTGATAGGGCAAACCACTAGTAAATAAAATGACAGCAAACTTGATTCACTTACTAGTATTGATGTTACCTACTGGTAGTTTGGTAAGTGAAGAATTAGACTTTTAACTAGTTGAATTGCATACTATGTAAACATTACAGCATTCTGCAGCATACTTACCACGAGGCAGAAACTGAGGAAGGACCCAGATAAGTGAAGACTTACTAAAATGACTGAAATTAAAAGACTCATGTAAATAAGGAGGTTTTTTTTGGGGGGGGGGACTTTTTCCAATTAACAAATTACATTAAAGGGTGTATGGATTTGTGACCTAGAGCTCACTTAATCAGCTGCATAAAAGGGTTAGACTAATGCAGGATACAAATTAGTGTGGTGGAAAAGGAGGACGAGACAGGATGGTTCTACAGATGCAGTATATAAGTGAAGCAGATTACAAACACTGCAAGTTCCTTATCAGTCAACAACTGAAATGTGTTAAAAGCCTTTGTTGAAGATTTCTGAAATTGCCTAAACCTTTCGATATGAGTTCAGAAATCTATAACAAACCCACCTGTCTACTGCCCCATAACACCAACTGTAATACAGTTGGTCTCAACAAGTACACATGTAAGATTAGAACTGTATTCACATGCTCTTCCTTTAATGTGATACATGCCATTATCAGCCAGAGGTTCCCGTTGATTTTATGAACATATGAAACAAACTTTGTGCAAAATAATTAATGGACACAAGAAAGAGCAACATATTTTTAAAGCATTTCAGCCTTCCAAAGATACTTTATGGCAGATTTCAGAATGACTGTTTTGGAAAAACGAAATTTTAAACACACCATTAAGTAAGAGATGAGCAAATATTCTGACATACTCTTAAGGCAGCTTGCTCTGTTTCTAAAGCCTATTGAAATTTAAGTGGCTTCAAAGATGCTTTTGTAGGAAATGAAAGTTTGGGTTCAGGATTTATGCTCTATTCATTGCATAAAGTAGGGGTGCTCAATTTTTCCATATCAAAGATATTGATGTCGCACTTGGCTATGAAGTGGTGTGCACTCTTAAAAATAAACATGTTTCTCCCAGATATAAGCTTCATTGTATTTAATGTAACTAAAATTTAATGTGATTATCTTCCAGTCTTGTATTTATTTATTTTTAATCTTCTGTCATATTTAAAAGATAAAATTTGGCAATCATTTTTGGAGATCTTTTCTAGAGCCTACATGCAGAGCTTAGGCTATGTAAGACCTTTATGTCCAAAATTATTGTCTCTTCAAGGGTCTCAGGGCTGCCTCTGCTCAATTCCTAGGAAAGAGAAACCCTTGACTCCATAGATTTAGAGAAAAGTACTTTTACTAGGAACAAATTGAAAGCAAACAGTTTCAAGCAAGCTATGAGGGAAACTGAGCAAAGACCTCAACTTCAAACACAATATACAGCCCAGTCCCCTTGTAGCTAAGCAATTGCATACCAAAGCCAACCTTGAAAAGGTGCAATGTAATCTTTCCCCTATTCCCTCCCCACTTTCTATGCCAGCAAGCAACAGGCTGGCTGACGAAGGCTTTGGAATGAAAGAAGCTGTGGACAAGGATTCAAAGAAGCCCTGTTTCAAATCTTAAATGTTCCTTTCTCCATACAGGTGTGGTGTTTGCGCCTTATAATCCAGTGTGGAAAAAACAAAGGAAGTTTTCCCACTCAACTCTCCGTCACTTTGGACTAGGAAAGCACAGTCTGGAGCCTAAAATCATTGAAGAATTCAAGTATGTGAAAGAAGAGATCCTGAAACATGGAGAAGAGCAATTCAACCCTTTCCCTATAATTGGCAACGCAGTGTCCAATGTGATCTGCTCAATGGCCTTTGGTAGGCGCTTTGATTATGATGATGCAGAGTTCAAGAACATGCTAAACCTGATGTCACGTGCACTGGAATTCAGCCTGAATAGTCAGGTACTGTTGGTCAACATTTGCCCGTGGCTCTATTATCTTCCTTTTGGACCTTTCAGAGAATTCAGGCAGATTGTGCTGGATATCACAGCTTTCTTGAAAAACATCATTAAACAGCACAGGGAAAGCTTGGATGCTCAGTATCCCCGAGACTTCATTGATATGTATCTCCTGCATTCAGATGAGGAAAAGAAGATCAATGGGGAAAGTAGCTTTAATGAAGACTACCTGTTCTTCATTATTGGAGACCTTTTTATTGCAGGCACAGACACGACGTCCAACACATTACTCTGGAGCCTTCTTTACATGTCCCTTCACCAACAAGAGCAAAGTATGTGGCATCGGATTTTATCTACATTTCCTACCGAACCTACTTTGAAGTCAGTAATTCAAAGCTTTTCTACTTGGGTGGGTGGGTGGGTGGAGCTGGGTTTTCTAAGATGTGGGGGGGGGGGTGGAGTAGAGCTGGGCTTTTCAAGATATTAAAAAAAAAGCAATGAACAATGACAGGGAAAAGGAGCAACATTTTTTGTTTGCTTTGCTCTTTTTCTTGTGCTTCTTTAAAAGAGAAGAAGGAAAGTCTATGCAAGGGGCAGTAGAGCTGAGCAATACCTTCTGTAGAACTTGGATTAGGCACGATATTCCAGTCAATACATCGGGGATGAAAATCCTGTGTATGTAGTAGAATTAGGGCAGTGATGGTGAACCTTTTTCTTATGGCGTGCCAAAATTGTGTGTGGGTGCACTATTGTGCGCTCATGCATGCCCACACCAATTCAATCCTTCCCTCCCACCTATGCGCGTGTGATCCTCCCCAGCAGTAGTGGGTTCTGGATCCTGTTCCAACTGGTATGGTTGGAATGGGCCGGGCGATGTCCACATGGACGCGTGCAGCGAGCGCATGCATCTTAGCGCTTCCGTGAGCCTCCAGCTGCTGCGGGAGCATCACACAGACGCGTGCTCGGAATTGCGGAAGCCTTAAAAGACAGGTAAGGAGGGCGGGCGGGGGGGGGCGGTTGGAACGAGGCGAGAAACCCACCCCTGGGGGAAGGTAGTACGTTGGGGATTTAGCTGTAAAGTGCTTTAAAAGAAACGGATCCTCTGAACTGTTTTTATTCAGAGTTCTGGGACCAAGATGGCATTGCTTTTGGGTTGATGACCTTGTTGGGGCCTTGATTGGAGTAGTGTGCTCTACTAATATCAGATCTTAGCAGCCTCTGATTCTATGGGACATCATGTCCTTTTGAATTGCCTATGTGTTATGGCTTGCAGGCACTATTTTGCTCTACTTCTATTCCTTATTCAGAAGATCCTCCAACACTGGAAGTGGTAAAAGAGGAAGTAAGTGGTATCTCTTGACATAAAAGTACTACTTTTGAGGTAACAGGATTACAACTTGGAGACCTTCTTTGAGTCATACCTACTATTGCATGCTTGGGTGGCTCTTGCTGATCTTCACACCACTTGTACCATTTCTTGAAGCACAACAACTTTGCTGTTGTGAATTACACTATTATTACCACTCATTTGGTTTAAAATGTAGCTGATTCTTGGGTTGCTATGAGCCTTTAATACTTGTATTGCTGTTCTTGAACTGACTCCCAATAGGTTTCCAGGTGCTGGTCTAACCTATATTGTCTTTAATGGCAACTCCAATTAGACTTGGCCCATCCAATGTATTTCTTCTGGGAAAAACTGCTAGTGCTGTCCCATGTGAAATCAGAGGGTTGGGAACTAGAAAGGGCAAAGGATGTTTTTCACTAATGCTCCCAATATTCTAGAACAGCCTATCCTGAAAACAGGATTAGCCCCCTTGGTGGTTGTCTTTCAAAAGTTGGTTAAACAAAACTCTTCAAAAGTCATTTGGAAGAGTAATAGGATGTCACCATCTTGCTTCGATTGCTGCTCTATGTTGCTTTTAATATTTCATGTTTCATTTTTTTTGTGAAGGAGGGGTAAGTCTTGAGCAATTTAATGAATAATTTAATAAATAAAAATAAATAAATATTTGCTAAAAGCAAATATAGTGACAGCAAATTGCTGGCTGAACAGCTTTCATGTTTCATGTATTATTTATTCTCTGCCACCCTATCGAACATTTTCACAAGTTCTGATTTTACAGTTAGCAGCAATTTGGAAAGTCTCCAGTAAGTGAATATAGGATGTTGTAAAACAGATTTAGATAGCTTGCTTCTCTTTCTTTGCAGGCCCTTCTCCCCATCTTGAAGCATGAAATGTAGAAAAGTTATAATGCAAACCCCAAGATAGGTTTAATGTTGTTTTAAAACCAAAACATTGCCCCTATATTCTTTTCTGCACTACGACTGGAAATTAGCTCACTTCCACTGTACCATTTTAAGAGTTTCTCCATTCAGGTAATGAAAAATACAAAATCTTGGACAAAAATATTCATAACAAAACAATCCTGTAACCCTTTTTTGTAAAAACATTCCATTCATTTAACTTTTTGGCTTAGTTTTTTTTTCTAACACATTTTAGGATTCCAGTCAGAATTTCTGGTTTAGGCAGAAGAGGGCAGTGTTTGACATTTAGTTGGCATTTAAAGCTGTGCAAATAGGTTTTTCCCCACCTAATTTATTTTGAAATACTTCACGGTATGAAAATAAGAACTATGCTGATTCAGGCCTTAGGCCTATGTATTCCATCATTTTATGTCTCACAATGGACAGCTAGAATATTCAGGAATCTTACAATTCTGTAAAGGTATAATATGTTAGCCCTCATTCTCTGTTGTTTTCCAGAAACCAGTATTTAAGACATACTGTCTGTAAATGGAATTTGTAGCCATTTATCAACTCTCTATGAATCTGTCCAATATCTTTTGAAAACCATCCAGCTTGACTTCTGTGGACTGCATGAAATAAGAGTTCCTTCTGTTGTTCATGAATCTATGCAATTAGCTTCCATGACTACCCTCAGTCCTCATGGTGAGGAAAGGGCAAAAGCCTTATTTCTCCATGTTATCAATGCCATTCATGATTTTTTTATACCTTTGTCACATCTTCTGTTAGCCTAAATTTTCCAGGTTAAGCAGCCCAGTTGCTATAGTTTTTCTTCATATGACAATTACTGTAGCCTGTTATACTTTTTCAGGCCTTAGGCTTAAAATCTTTCTTAAGGTGTACTGAACAGAAAGTAGCATGACATTCCCAAGTGTGATTTTACCATAGATTTATATAAGGGAATTATTGGGATTGCCGATTCTTTTTCCCTGATTTCTTTCCAAGATTCCAAGCATACATTCACCGTTTTTTTTTAACAGCAGCTCCATACTAAGTTGACATATCACTGAACTTTCTAATCTAGTTCCAAGTTTCTTTCTTGACTGATGATTATCAGAATAGTTCCATTAATGTACAGGTGAAATTGGGGAATTTTTATGCCAACGTACATAATGTTATGCATTTATATTAAACTACTTTGAAGACATTTCTCCCACTTAGGAGAGAGACTTTCAGGGCAATCCACAGCCCTTTTTTGGTATGTCCACCCTGAATGTTTTGATAACATCAGCAGGCATAACTCTTTCATTACTCAAATCTTAATTTCAAATTGTTTACTTACAAACAAACAAAAAGCCAAGATCCCAATAATGATTCCTTGGGACAGTACTTTACATCTGAATCTGAATCAAGGAGAGTTATTCCTACTTTCTGTTTCCTATAAGTGCAGACATTTTTTAAAATACTAAAACACATCTAAAACTAATCAGTGTACAACTTTTCACCGACAAAAGGGCGAATGACAAAACCGTGCCCGCCTAAACCGCGTTGCTGACGTCATCAACAGGGCGACAACAGCGCGGAGACAGAAGCGCGCTGTAAAAGTAACCCTAAACCTAAACTTAACCCCTAACCCTAAACCTAACCCTAAACCTAACCCTAAACCTGACCCTAAACCTAACCCTTAACCTAACCCTAAACCTAACCCTAACCCTAACCCTAAACCTAACCCTAACCCTAAACCTAACCCTTACCTTAAATTAAATCGGCTTTCTTTCGATGTGCTATTGTAAAGCGCCCTTCTTTCTCCGCACTGGCTGTTGTCGCCGCGTTGATGACATCAGCGACGCGGTTTAGTCAGGCGTGGTTTTGTTCGCCCTTTTGTCGGGTCACGGACAAATACAAAATTAAAGGAACTTCTATCTAGAAGACCATGGGGACGCGATGGCTAAGATGCTGAGCTTGTCGATCAGAAAGGTCGGCAGTTTGTCCGTTTGAATCTCTAGCTCCTGTTACTTGTCCCAGCTTCTGCCAACTTAGCAGTTTGAAAGCATGTAAAAAATGCAAGTAGAAAAATAGGGACCATCTTTGGTGGGAAGGTAACAGCATTTCATGGCTACGGAGATGTCTTCGGACAACACTGGCTCTTCAGCTTTAAAACAGAGATGACCACGGCCTCCTAGAGTCGGGAATGACTAGCAAATATGTGCAAGGGGAATCTTTACCTTTAACTTATCTAGAAGAGCACATTGTGTCATTCTTCTGGACCTGTATCATGAAAGTATATATCCAATAACCCTCCTTCTCTTTCATTAGACTGCAGATGAACCAATTCTCTACCCACCCAAAACATTCATTTTACTATTTATTTTGCATAGGAAAGGTTCAAGAAGAAATTGAATTGGTAATTGGGTGCAACAGACCTCCCACCCTGGCTGATAAGGCACACATGCCCTTTACAGAAGCGACTATTATGGAAGTTCAAAGGATGACAGTGGTTGTCCCTCTTTCTATTCCTCGGATGGCCTCAGAAACTACTGGTCAGTATTGAAAAATGGATATGCTGGTTAACTTGACAATGCTCTTCTTTCCTGCTGCAAGTCTATTTGGCTGAGAAATAATACATTCAGTAGAAACTTGAAAAACTGAAATGAGCAACATTCAGTTCTGTGTGTTGCTAAAAATTCCAGGGTAGCATAGTACTTAACTTGTTGAACTAGGACAAGGGATACCCAAGTCCAAGTCTTTCTTCCAATTCTGGGCCAATCACTCTTTAGTTCAACCATTTCAGAGTGATGTTGTTATGGGTAAAAACTAAAGGAGGGAATACTATGCTTGATACTTTAAGATTCTGAATGAAAAGTAGGATATTAATCTAACAATTACAATAACTTGTTTATACTTTCATTTTTATAGGGGGCATTCTTTATTTAATTGTGGTAAATACTTAATTTTCTTGTTCTGTCACCTTAGGAATTATAATTTAGTGGCAACATGGGAGGTTTAAAGGGAGGGGAAGCAAATGAGGACTAAAGCTGATTTGGATTGCCTGCTGTAGCTGAAAGCATGTTTCAAGAGACTGTAATGTTTACCAAAAGCATGGCATTTATGTTTATGATATTATCGTTTGATTAGTCTCCCTTACATTTACATTTTTCTCTTCCACAAACCCTCATATATGCAGTATGTATCTGTGGTTCTGTAATAACAACCATTTTAATTAGGCAAAATAACATTCATCCAAATCAGCATTTTAATATCTCTTGATTTTAGTAAATAAGAGCTATAAAGGAGGAAAGGAATTCTATAGAGGAGAATTGCTTCAGTGTTGATGTTTCTACTTAGGAACTGGTACCAAAAATAAGCCCTAGTTAAGACTGTCCAATCCATCCCACTGTCTGGTTGTATGAGCTGTGTGTAAAAATCAAGCTAGGGTAAGGGTGGGGAGGTAGAGCTGTCCCGTGCGCCCGCTTAACTTAGGACCACTGCAGCCAGGCTTCCCACACCCCAACAGCAGTCACACTGCTGCCTGATTTCTGTGACCGCTTCCGGTGCCGCTACTTGTTCCAGTGCTGCTGCTTTCAGGCTGCATGGCATATTGCTCTGGTGCCACCATTCAGACAACGGCGCAACATGCCACATAGAAGAAATCTGGCAGTGGCGCAACAAGTGTCAGGGTGTAGGTGGCTTGGCTGTGGCGGTGCTAAGGTAAACAGGCAAAACATCCCCTGAAAATAAGACCAGGTCTTATTTTGGGGGAAATACATGAACTGTATTGGTGAAGTGTATATTTTGATCTGAACTTTATTCTTTCTCCTTTCAGAGCTTCAGGGATACATTATTCCAAAGGGAAGTATAATCATTCCTAATTTGTGGTCCGTGCACAGAGATCCCAACAAATGGGAGAACCCAAATGATTTTTGCCCGGCAAGATTTCTGGATGAGAACGGCCAGCTCCTCAAAAAAGAAACATTTATTCCTTTTGGAATTGGTAATTTAATTGTTTATAGTAAAGATTTTGTCAACATTAATGTGATAGATCTTTAAATCACCTACTTACTTATTTGTAGTAGACGCTGCAAGGGGCCCTTTTGGGGTGAGAAGCAATCATTTTGCTAGGCATGAAAAAGTCCACATGTGAAGGTTTAATTTAACTGATTTATTGCTCACACATATTACGTGTACCGTATTTTTCGGAGTATAAGACACACTGGAGTATAAGATGCACCAAGATTTTGAAGAGGCAAATTAAAAAAAAAAAGTTTTTTCACTCTTCAGACCTCCCAAAAACGGGCCCATTTTTTGTCAAAAAAAGGCCATGCGTAGACTTTAGGTGGCTTGTAGATTGCTTGTGGGGGCTGGGGGGGGCAAAAATGAGCAAAAAACATCCTGTTTTTCGCTCATATTTGCCCTCCCCAGCCCCCAAGAGCACTCTGGAAGCCTCCTAAAGGCTATGCATGGTCATTTTTGCAAAGGGGGAGAGGTTTCGGGAGCCCAAAAATGCTGCATTCGGTGTTTAAGATGCACCCAGTTTTTCACCCTCTTTTTTGAGGGAAAAAGGTGTGTCTTATATGCTGAAAAATACGGTACTTGGCATGAATGCTAGAACCCCAATTTCTTCAACCCAGATGCCCATCATAGTCCACAAATGCTGATCCTGCATAGAAGATGAAAACATCCCTGCAGTAGATTACATTACAGCAACAATGTCATTAATAAAAAAATTGAAACACTTTTTAAAATATTATAAAAGTTGTGTCAAAAATATTGCATGAATCAGAAATGTTGTTAGGACAATAGATGAAACAGTGACTCTGGCCAAGGATGTACAGCTTTATTGGGGCTGGGGGCAGCCGTTGATCCTTGAGCAGTGTGACAAAGGACCAGACTTCTAAAATGAAAGCAGTGAAATTCATTTGATTTAATGACAATTTAAAATGAAAGAAGTTGAAGTGATGTAATTTTATCATTATTCTCCATGAATGCATTGAGTTATAATTTAGAACAAGCCAGCTTCCAAGGTTTTCAAAGACTATAACTTGTGCATCACTCAATTAGGTGATGTAGGAGTGTAGGAAAAATATAGATCAGGCCTCAACCTTATCTCCCAGATTTGACATTATATGAGATTGTGTAACAGGAGACCAGTTCTTTTAGCTGCAAATATTTACCATCATTCCTTAGATCATCCTTTTATTATTTTTCAATAAAGAAAACCTATTTAGAACATTTAACTATGACCTTGGAGGCTCATTGCATAAGGCTGTGGTCTGGCCCCATAACCTCTTATAGGCAAGTGATGTGTAGGTTTTTTTGAAGCTGAATTTGATTTAATTTAAATGTCAGTGTAATTACTTTTTTATATATATATTTATATTTTTTAAACAAAAAAATACAAACAGTACATATAGAACTAAATACAAAAATAAAGACAAAAGAAAAAGGAAAAAAAACACATATTACAGTGTACTCCCCATTCCTGGAGACCTCCCCCCGCCTATATTTCTTAGAAATACAATATATTCCAATTGTGCCCTTATACCCTCCAAAACAACACATATTTTTGAGTAGGTTTACTCCCTTTGCCTTCCACCAACACTGATTTTATAAAATCCCCCCATATTTCATTATAATTATTTACTTTAATCATCCCCTTTTTAAGTTTAATTTCTGTGGTTAATTTATCATTTGTTGCCATACACCAAATTTCATTATATCACTCATTTCTTTGGCTATCCCAATTTTGTCACCAATATTTAGCCATAATTAAGCTAGCTGCCATTATCAAATTTACAATCAATTCCTTTTTTGTTTCATTTATATCCCGTTTTTCCCCCAGCAATAAGAATGCAATCCTCAGTGATATCTCTAGATTTACATTCAACAGTAATTTTTCTAAACACCATGTCCCATATTTTTTGTGCAGTATCCCAATCCCATTACATATGTTTATATGTTCCAACCTCTTTCTTGCACCTCTAACAAATATTTGCAAGTGATGGTTTTTCAGAACAGTAACACTACATCATACATTAAGTAAATGCGCTACGAATAACAACAAACAATGCAGAAAATATTTATACAATGAGAATCAGTTCTTTTGTGACACTGCCTTTTGTCAAAACCATTTTAGAAACAGAATGGGTAAAACCTAAAATTTCATTTTAATAAGTTGTAGGGGAGAATTAAAGAGCTATTTTGGTGTAGTGGTTAAGGGATTAGGCTAGAAATCAGACACTGTCCGTTCTAGTTCTGCCTTAGGCACAAAACCTGCAGGGTGACCTTGGGCCAATCACTTTCTCTCAGTGCTGAGAATGAGGCAGTGGCAAACACCTTCTGCAAAACCTTACCAAAATAACTGCAGGGATTTGTCCAGGCAGTCTCTGAGAATCAGACATTATTGAACAGGGAAAAAAGAGTGTTAATAGGAGTGCACCAATAGTGTTCAAAATTCTTCATTGGATTTGTTCTGAGAAATTAGGGGTGATTGCTCTGGTGTCTTCAAGGGAACAGGACATTCTTCAACAATTTCTAAGGAGCTGAGTTTCTTAGTAAGTAACAAGAATTCCCCTAATTGTAGGAAGAATTCATTCTCAATGTTTTCCTTTGGGACTGAATGAAGGAGAGGTCCAGTGACTCATATCTGCATGTTGGAAGAGAGGAAATTCTCTTTTTCTCACATGTGTATACCAGTGGTGGGATTCATTTTTTTTTACTACCGGTTCTGTGGGCATGGCTTGGTGTGCATGGCAGGGGAGGGATACTGTAAAATCTCCATTCCCTTCCGATCAGCTGGGACTCGGGAGGCAGAGAATAGATGGGGGTGGGGCAAGTCAGAATTTACTGGTTCTCCAAACTACTCAAAATTTCTGCTACTGGTTCTCTGGAACTGGTCAGAACCTGCTGAATACCACCTCTGGTGTATCCACATACAGTAGATACACACAAAGGGCTGCAATATTCCAATCATTTGATCATTTCTTTGAAGCAAATGCCCTTTCATCAAATTGAATAAAATTGAAATGAAATGGGGGGGAGGGAATGTTTTATGCACTAATTAATTGTGAAAAATCATTTTTGTCCCCTTCCCCTCCCCCCCCGTAACCTTCTTGTGTTTGTTTTCTTTTTAAAGGCAAACGTGTGTGCATGGGTGAACAGCTTGCCAAGATGGAGCTTTTCTTGATGTTTGTGAGTCTTTTGCAAAGTTTCACCTTTATATATCCCGAGGACTTAAAGAAACCACCAATGGAAGGAAGATTTGGCCTGACGTTAGCTCCCTTTCCATTTAAACTTATTGCCTTAAAGAGATGAGGAAACTTCCAAGAAAAATGCTGCATGATGTTCACGTTACTATATGAAATTCGGGGCTATAGACGAAATGTTCTTCACCAAAACCTAGTCATTAGCCCAAACAGGCTAGGGAATTTTCAGCCCATGGGATATCCAAAAATTATCAAGCACTCTCTCCTCTGCTTGGGCTGTCCCCCACTTGATATGCTGAAACTTTTCAACTATAGAAACAAACTGAAGTATGTTGACCCCCCCCCAAGAGCTGCAGAGTAACAAGAGGAAATTGGGGCAGCCACCCATAGGGGGACCATTGGTTGTTAAATGCCTTTTAATAGTAGATAAAAAGCAAAGGAAAATATTGGAAATCTAAGTTGCACACGACAATAGACAAAAGCAAAAAAAAAAAAGATTCAGAAAGCACTTATGTAATTGGAACTTTTAAAAAGACATAGTTAAAGATGAGTAACGGGTTGTCTTAAAAACTTGAGCGGCATTGTAAGCTGTCTTAAAACCAGAGTCTGTTGGGGAGGGATGTGTGTCTTCTGTTGGATAAGTCTGGCTTGTCTTCACTGTCAGCAGTAAATCAAGAAAAAAAAAAGCTGTCCTGCACACACAATAAGTTCAATCCTCGGTCTGACTCTTTTTACATGCTCCAGGGAGGCTGCTTTTAAAAAAAAGTGTAAAGCCTCAAACAAACATATACATAGATACGTTCAATTAAATGAATGTTCCATCCTTGTTTTAATAATGAAGGCAAAATTTGCTTTTAAAACGTGATGGAAATGGCACTCCATTTCTCCATATCTCCGAGGGGCAGGGGTGATGCAGAATGATGTTATTGATTCTAAGGCACAGATCTTCAAACTTGGCAACTTTAAGACTTGTGGACTTCAACTCCCAGAATTCTCCAGCCAGCTATGGGAATTCTGGGAGTTGAAGTCCACAAGTCTTAAAGTTGCCAAGTTTGGGGACCCCTGTTCTAAGGGATCATTACTGTGCCCAATTACTGTTCCTTTGTGCTAATCAAGAAAAGCAAAACAGTGAATGGACTTCCACAATTCAATTTTTAATACATATTTAATACATATTTATTGAGATTTATCTCATGGCATGTTACTGTTTGCTAAAAGGACATTTTTGTTGGCACAACTTAAGTAATTTCTCAACTGTTCACATGCTGAGTTTCTGGCAGATTTCAGAAACTGCTGAGCTCAGCCTGATTTAATCAGCAAGCCACCCATAACATCTGTGTTGAAAATGTGTAATACATGGTGTAAATGCCATAGGAAGCAGCGCTGGACAAACTACTGCTTCAGGAAAGCATAGGAAATACAATGATAAATGTCTTAAAAATAGGATTTTATTGGGCAGAAGATGTACTTGTCTTTAGCACCTTAAGTGCTCTGCCATTTGTATTGGAGAACAGTCTTGGCCAGTTATAATTGTGGTGCTGGCATGAACTATACATAAAATAATTCGATTGACAAATATTTGAGTTTGAATTTTGGAACATAAAATTTAATTTAAAAAGGCCTTTAGAAATGAAAGTTAGGAAGGAATGCAACTCTTATTCTAATCTTATTTTCTAAAATAAGATTAGAATTCAAGTCCCATGCTTTTAAATACTAAAATGTAGAGAGAGGAAGACTAATTGCTAGTTCCTATATTTCTTATATATTTCATGGTCCATAAATGCAGAATATTTTGATGAACATTTAGATGCTATTCAGCATAATAAAAAAGATGTACATGTATGAAAGACCCCCTTATCTTTTTCCCATTCCTGTTTTCATACAGAGACATGAGGATGCAGTTAGACATATTTGAAAAGAACTTTATTTCGTAAAGTTTTAATTAAATTAACTGCATTTAAAAAAAGAGAGAAATTTTCCTTGGTGAGGTAAGAAAGGTAACTATTCCTTTCCCTGCATGTTATCCTAATTTAAAAAAAAATCATACTGCCAAAATTTGGGGCTTCTACTTTTTGATGGAAAATCAAAAGTAATTCCAATTAAAAATGGCAGATTTTCGTCCATTTTCAGTTCACAGAGAACCTGAATTAATGGATCAGCAGGTTTGATGAACAGACTGAACCATTTTTTGCATACCTGTGCTTTATTGCATGAACAATATTTAACTGGTTCATACAATAGTGTTAAAAATTAAATAAAGGGCATTGTGAAATAGTGTAATATGAATTACTATAACTCGCAGAATGAATTATCCTTTAAAAAGGGAACTTGGCCATCTTCGACAATCCTTATCCTTCAATTGCACTTCTAACATTTAGATGAGTACTGTTATGGCAGATAATCTTATCAGGCAAAATACAATCGATCCTTGGTATGGCATGTGTGTCCTTTTATAATGAAGCAATCTTTTACTGAAGCACTTTATAATTTTGTCAGATTTCAAAGGTCTGTACTTCTGCATTTTAGAAAGAACTAAGGGCCTGTGTAAGAGCTGGGTATATTAATTGCCTATACCTTGCTAATATTTATATTGTCTAATGTTGTTTTCAAAATGAATGCCTTGTTTTAGAATTTTAGGATGAGAATGTAAAATCCAAGATCTGAAATAATTGATTGCTTTTTTAAAGGTGCCTATATTTAGACACAGTGTGAAATATGTTCATCTAAATAAAGTTTTAGATAAATAAAATATTTGTCTAAATAAAGTTTTGTTTTTAAAAACCGACTATTAAGAAGAAAATTTTGATTTAAAACATGTTCTTCTGTGAGTATTAAAAATATAACAAATTATTTTACTAGCCTTTCTCGACTGCTATTCAAATGGTTGGGAGTACAAAACATCTGGAAAATCTCAAGTTGGTGAGAATTATATTACAGATATCCTTTTTAATGTATCTAAATGTTTTCTTGCAGTATTGTTTCTATTTCTGGCTGATTTGACACTACTGTAATAATCTTTTTTCCAAGTATTGGCAACTGTAGTTTTCTATGTGAAAATTCTTAATTCAAATTATTTATTTAAATTGAACCACCATATATAGGTAAAACTGTTGTAAAATGGGTATATTTTTCCTATATTGTCCAAACTAATTATAATTTCAAACAATGTATGCTATGCCTCAGTGGGTTATGAAAGTGCTCCAACTACTGGTAAGTTAACAAATCAGTGGCACAAAGCAATGGGTGAGCTAAAATCACCAGCCTTTAGAAAGTGAAGCAGGCAAGAAGTCAAATCTGCATACATATTTATACTTGGTATATGTATAAGCCATGTGTGCCAAGCAAAATTACTATCATATAAAATGGGTTTTCAAAATTTTCAAGCCAGAGAAACTGTTATAGCAGTTAAATAAATACAGGAAAATCCCAGAGCCCTTAGAAAAGAGACAAAGTTGTGATGAGAATTAACTGATTTTTTTTTTTTTTTTTGCATTTAGTTTCTGGTGAATACTCAGGTTTGACAGAACCAATTTGAAAATCCCTGAAATAGGGAACAAATATTCTTATGTTAAGAGATACATTCTAAAGCCATTATTTAGGAAATGAGAATGACCAAATACTGCATTATTTACCTAATTGCTTTTATTAGAAACATAAAAATTACTTTAATTTATACTCTTCTATAATCTGAATCTTTGTGCTGTTAAATGCCAACAATTAGTATTTCTTTTGGAGGGAAATACAGTGAAATCATGTGGTGTTTTTATTGTAGTAAAAGCCAACATCATTAAATACATGTGATTTTTTTTTAAAGCAAAAGTGACAGAGATCTGGAAGTTGAAATCCAAGAATCTTGACCTCAATAAACTGAGGACCCAGATTGTTGTGGGCAACCACTTAGAGGGCTGTAAAGCACCGTGAAGCAGTATATAAACCTAAGGGCTATTGCTATTAAGCAAGAGAAAGTTGACAAAATAGGTTGTGTGTGTGTGTGTGTGTGTGTGTGTGTGTGTGTGTGTAAGGGGGGGGGAGATCTCAATGGAATTCAAACCATGCCTGAACCACATTATAATCCGATTTGTAGGATTATATTGCAGATACTACAATATACAATATATTGCAGATAGGGATGCAGTGGCTCAGTGGCTAAGACGCTCAGTTTGTCAATCAGAAAGGTTGCAGTTCACTGGTTCGAATCCCTAGCACTGTGTAACGAGTGAGCTCCCATTACTTGTCCCAGTTTCTGCCAATCTAGCAATTTGAAAGCATATAAAAAATGCAAGTAGAAAAATAGGAACCACCTTTGGTGGGAAGGCAACAGCGTTTGTGTGTCATGCCGGCCGCATGACCACACTGGCTCTTCGGCTTAGAAACGGAGATGAGCACCACCCCCTAGAGTCGGAACGACTAGCACATACGTGCCAGGGGAACTTTACCTTTATTGCAGATACGCAAACTCAATCATAGTCTTAACTAAGTAAAAGCATCTTTTTACCAGACACGTTTCCACCACACTTGCCCCCCACCCCTTGAAACAAATGGTGAAATTTTAGCATTAAGCAACTCCTGGCGACATTTGAAGGTTATTCCAGCGTTTCTCAACCTTTTGGCGACTTGAAGAAATGTGGACTTCCAGCTCCCAAAAAGCTGGCTAGGGAATTCTGGGAGTTGAGGACCTCACCTCTTCAAGCCCACCGTCCTTGTCCCACCGTCCCCATTTATATGTACTCATTTTATATGTTTATGGCTATGTTTTGCTTACTTATATTCATACTTGTTTCCTTGCACCTGACAAATAAATAAGTCGCCAAAGGTTGAGAAACACTAAGATGCAACGAAGGAGAACGCCTTGCAGATCAAAAGCCAGAGGTTTTCTTGCTGGCAAATGAGGTCTTGCAAAACAAGGCGGCTCCGAAGAACCACGGAAGGCGCCGCAGAGAGAAAAGCGGGCCGAGGATTCCAGGAGATAACCTGGCCAGCCTTCGCCTTCCTGACTAAAGGCAAATGGGAGGAGCGGGCAGGAAGTCCGGCCCTCTGGGGTGGGCAGCACCGCGCTGGATTTGTCGCTGCTGGCCCGCCCATCCTCGGCTGCCTCTGGGGCCAGCTACGCCCTCGCCGCTGCCTCCTCCTCCTCCTCCTCCTCGCAGAAGAGCGTGCTTCGCCATGGCTTTCGCGACCCGTCCCTTCGTGCGCCTAGCTTCCACCGCAGCCGCCAAGAAGCTGCTGATCAAGCATGTGACGGTGATCGGAGCCGGCCTGATGGGCTCCGGGATCGCCCAGGTGAGCTGCCTCAGAGAGTCGTCTGCCCTCCGAGGCTGGAAATAAAGGGACGTCGGCTGGAGCAGTCCAGCTTTGAGCCTCCCTGGCCCTCCGCCTCCCTTGGTTAGTTGCATGGAAAAATCTGTTCCTGGACGCAATTGGATCACCCCAGCGCTGGACTAAGAGCCGGAAAATCTGTGCCTTTGATTAATACTAAAGCGGAGGGTGATCTTAAGTCTGTTGCAATGGGGGAGGGGAATCAAAATTGCTAGCAAAAGAAGAGTCCAGCAGGAGGAGGACACCACCTTCCTCCACTGCAGCCCTCCAAAAGTCCACTGCAGCTGGACTACAACTCCGGGAATGCCCACTTAGTATGGTATGAGAATTATACTTCTCATGCAACAGAATAGCTGGGAAATTCTGGGAGTTGAAAGCCCACACCTCTTAAAAGTTGCTGAGGTTGAGAAACCCAGGTTGCAGGTGGAGCAAAGTTGATCTGGGTAGATAAGTTCCCATTAAGCTGAACTTAAACGTAACTATGCTAGTAAAGAGGCACATGTCTCCAATGTGGTTTGGGTGTGTGGTGTTCAAGCTATGGTAAGAGAAAACCTTTAGCTGCCATGGATATGCTGCCTTTTGGATACTATAACTTTCTTTGAAAACCTTAGGAATTCTACCCAAAAGTGCTTTTTTTCAAGAGGCAACTGGATTTTCTGATTTTTCTTTGAAGACTTTTGCTTCTCATCCAAGAAGCTTCTTCAGGACCGCGAAACATCTTCAAAGAAAAACCAAAAACTCCAGGTGCCTTTTTGAAAAAGCACCTTTGGGACAACCATGACACTTATGAATTATAACTTGGAATTTTCAAACGAAGTCTCATCCCAACTTTTGTTTTTGCCCATAGTGCCATTCTAGAATTTTTTTTAATTAAAAAGGTGTCAAAAACAAGAGTCCCTTATTTCCCCCCCCCAAAAAAACCCTAATAGCCTGTTTTTTTTAAAAAAAGATACAGTATTTAAATTTAAGCAGCTGCAGCATTTCAATAAGGAAAAAAAAACATTGTAACAATAGTGACACTTTAAAAAATCCCCACAAAACACTGTAATCCAGGACTTTGTATAACAGGGCTTAGTCAATAGCAGTAGACTTATATACCGCTTCATAGGCCTTTCAGGCCTCTCTAAGCGGTTTACAGAGAGTCAGCATATTGCCCCCAACAATCTGGGTCCTCATTTTACCCACCTCGGAAGGATGGAAGGCTGAGTCAACCCTGAGCCGGTGAGATTTGAACCGCTGACCTGCTGATCTAGCAGTAGCCTGCAGTGCTGCATTTAACCACTGCGCCACCTTGGCTCTTCACTAGTAGTCCTTACTACTAGTTAGTCCTTAGTCTTAACAGGCCTTAGTCTCTACTCTTCTCCAAGGACTGGTAGGAAATAATGGTTTTAACTAGTTTTCCAAATAAAAGAGAGGGGCAGGATATCCTAGCCCCACGGTAAGGCAGATTCATTAATTTTAGGGAAAATTCAATGATTCGGAGCAGTTGAATGATGGAGCCATCCACTAAAACAACGGTTCTCAACCTTCCCAATGCCGCGACCCTTTAATACAGTTCCACATGTTGTGGTGACCCCCAACCATAAAATTGGTGTCTCGGTTCCTAAGACCATCGAAAATATGTGTTTTCTGATGGTCTTAGGCGACCCCTGTGAAAGGGTCGTTCGACCCCCAAAGGGGTCCCGATCCACAGGTTGAGAACCACTGCACTAAAAAATACGGCCAGCGTCCCTTTGCTGGAATGCTCATATGGATAAGGAAATAACTGGCAGAGGAGGTGGGCTCATTGGCTTAAATCAGGGGTCCCTAAACTTTTCAGTTCATCACCCACTTCATGAATTTTCAGATTATTCAGCCATTTGCTATATAAAAAATGAATACTATTTAATAGTACTATGACTAATAGCAACAGCAATAATAGATAGCTTCGTCAAGCCTGGAGAAGTGATATCGAGCACTTTGGGGAATGCTGGCTTAAAGGGATTCCTTCAGCTGTATGATTATAAACAACAGTTCTGGCAAGTGTGTGTTGAAGTAGTTAGTTGGCAGACCTCATTTGTGTAAATGTTTCACTCAACGGCAGAAGCACGCGCAGAATAATAGCCCTATGGCGAGATAGGCAGCAAATAAATTTAGCAAAAAAATAAAACTTTTGTCAAAGTAGCAGAAGCAGTATTGTGCCATCACAATGCAAGATCCGTCTTTCATGTGTCCATATAATGTTGCAACACATTCACAGTACTGTTTTAATCAAGGTAACAATAATCCCCAGCCAGCTCTGCTGACAGTATGGAAGTCTCCAAATTGCACAGTACCTTGTTGGTAGGCCTCATTCAAGTATCTAATCATATGGTTCTTTGCTAAGGAATTTGTGCAATAAAGATAACTATATCTTTGCACTTTGATCCTTTTTGTTCCAACTTAGTTGGGGGTAAGAAAAAGCCAAGTGGACAGAGCTTTAATTTGTTTAAACACCCCCCCCCCTTTTTGGTAATAGGGAGAGAAGCTCCAAGAATTTACCAGAATGAAATGAGTCTTCAGAATGTATTGAGTGTACACAGAATTGATTTTTTTCAGAGTGATGTGAATTTTTAGAAGCATTGACTTAAAAGTTTGGTTGGCATGGACAAAGATCCATGTCATATTTGGCAATTGTGTTTCATATCTCGGTAACCCTGTGACCCTGAAACATGCCTTTGGCAATGCAATCATTAATGGTCACTGGTAATGTTTTCATAAGAACATGTGAATGTCACTGTAAAGATGTAGATTCTAAATCACTGTTATTTTCAAGAGTGTCATTGGATTCCCTGGCTGTGTTTTTAGAAAATAAAAATGGCAAGTAGCTGTACCTCATGATTTATATACACCCAGTTGCCCAGGGAGAAAAAATACAGTAATTGCCAATTTGCAATAGGGAAGCAGTGGCTAAGACACTGAGCTTGGTGATCAGAAAGATTGGCAGTTCAGCGGTTTGAATCCCTAGCACCACATAACGGAGTGAGCTCCCACTACTTGTCCCAGCTTCTGCCAACCTAGCAGTTCGAAAGCATGTAAAAATGCAAGTAGAAAAAATAGGAACCACCTTTAGTGGGAAGGTAACAGCATTCCATGCACCTTTGAAGTTTAGTCATGCTGGCCACATGACCACGGAGACGTCTTCGGACAGCGCTGGCTCTTTGGCCTAGAAATGGAGATGAGCACCGCTGTCTAGAGTCTGGAACAACTAGCACAAATGTGCGAGGAGAACCTTTACCTTTATAATTTGGAAAGCAGAGTAAAATTTTGATTGCATACATAGAAAGAAAGATGAAGCCAGAATTAGCATGTAGTATTCTACTGACATGAATGGGATGTTTTCTTTTTTCCCCTGGACTTTTGTGGAGAATGTGGAGCAAAAGTATCTTTCACTAAAAACAAATAACTCTGTTTTAGAGTTTCTGGTGCTCCTTTTTATGTCCCCCAGATGGTAGGAAACCATACTACTGATTTTGAGCAACAAATGTCGAAAAATGGTTTCGGGGACCAATAAAAAGAAAGTTAGTGGTTGTGTGCAATCCTGGGACTGCAGGCTGCCCATCTTTCGATTAACATTATTTGTGAACCTAGTTGTAGTTTATGCAACAAAAAAACATGGATATAACAAACTGATATTTTGTCTGATGCATATTCAACCATTGTTTCCTGCATAAAATGTTGGTGGGAAGGAGTTGTGAGTAATTTTTGCAAAGACTGTAAGGTAAAGGTTCCCCTCGCACATGTATGCTAGTTGTTCCCGACTCTAGGGGGCGGTTCTCATCTCTGTTTCAAAGCCAAAGAGCCAGCGCTGTCCGAAGACATCCCTGTGGTCAAGTTACCTTCCCACCCAAGGTAGTTCCTATTTTTCTAATTGTATTTTTACATTTTAAGACTATAAGGTACTGTTGCTTAAGTACCATGGCTAAGATGATGCATATTGGGGGAATTTAACCTTATAATATCATTCTAGCGTGTAATAATCTCTCATCTCTTGTTTGCTATATTTAAATTGGTTGTTTCTTTTCAGTTTTTCAGGTCTGTTACTCTTTATTTTGACTTTTATTTGCTTCTTGTTCTTTATTTCCTTTTTCTTAATTCCACCTATGTTTGGCCCTTTTAGGCTGCAATCCAATAGTCTCGTTAAGCGTATGTGTCAGGCTGCATTGTTAATACATCTCATGCATTTGTAAATTAAGTTATTGCTTTGAATTATCATCTTGCACAAAAATTATTTTCCTAAGATCCTTTTCAGCTTTTCATTCCTATTTATTTACATATTTATTTATTTATGTATTTATTATTTATATCAAATTAAATTTGACTACTCCTTCGGGATTTAAGCACTTGAGAACATGATTAATGACATTTAAAAAAAAAATAAACCTGCCTATTGTTAGATGTTCGTATAAGTACTTCTACCGAAAAGACTAGCCCAGAAATATTTTTGGTAACTTACCTTCCCAGCACAGACTGTGCTTTGTCACTGCAACACATTAGCAACCTGAGACAACTGCATACTTTCTATGGTGTATCCTTCAAGGGCACCGTTCATTTGCTACAAGGGCTGAGGTGAAAGGTAAGCAAATAGAAGTAACTTTTACACAACTTTTGCAAAGTTATAGTTAGGCATTGTTTCATTCTAGAAGCAATTTTGTATAAGCAGAAAAAAGTGTAAAAAACATTTTTACCTTAGCAAAGATCCAATCTAGCATCAAGCAAACAGTGTGGACCAATAAAAATAGAGATGCCAACAGTCCTACTTAATTCTAGAAAAACTCCACAACTATCCCCTTCTCCCCCACCCCCCCACCCCCCCAGTTAAAATATTACATATACAAACACTGGAAAGCAAACCCAACTTGTAAACCATTATTTGGCTGAAGAAGCCTTGATGGGACATGAGGGAAAATGTCCTCTAAAAAAATGATTAGTACCTTGGTACTGATTTCCCCAAAGCCTGGAGAATCCAACTAAGCATGTAAAGGTTTATTTCTTCCTTGAGCAGAGTCAGTTTGTTACTTGATTTAATGATACAGAGTACTGTATTTTTCGGACTACAAGAAAAAAATAGTATTTGGCCTCTGCATGTCGCATTTTCACCCTCCCTAGCCCCCAGAAGCACTCTGCAGTGCTCAACACAGCCCGTTTTCAACAAAAATCGGCTCATCTTTGGACTCCCAAGCCCTCTGTGCATCGTGTTTTCTCTCCCCCCCCCGTAGCACTCTGCAGTGCTCAACACGGCCTGTTTTCAACAAAAATGGGCCCATCTTTGGACTCCCAAGCCCTCTGTGCATCGTGTTTTCTCTCTCCCCCCCCCGCGTAGCACTCTGCAGTGCTCAACATGGCCCGTTTTCAACAAAAATGGGCCCATCTTTGGACTCCCAAGCCCTCTGTGCATCGTGCTTTCTCTCTCCCCCCCCCCGCGTAGCACTCTGCAGTGCTCAACACAGCCCGTTTTCAACAAAAATGGGCCCATCTTTGGACTCCCAAGCCCTCTGTGCATCGTGTTTTCTCTCTCTCTTCCCCCCCCCCCCAATAGCACTCTGCAGTGGTCAACACGGCCTGTTTTCACCCAAAAAATTTTTGGCCATGAGGAGCACTGGGAGACAAGGAGGGCAAAAATGTGACACATGGAGGGTTCGGATGAAGCAAAATGCCAGTATTCGGTCTATAAGACGCACCTAAATTTTCACCCACTTTTAAGGGTGGAAAGGTGCATCTTATATTCTGAAAAATACGGTAAATCTGTGTAAGACTGTTTGGAGGGGCATCAGCAGATGTTTTGGTAGGGCCCAAAAGAGAGAGAAAGGGGAAGAAAAGTGAGTAGGAGAAGCACAACAATATAACCCATCTATTTTTCAATAAATGGGAAAACTTCATTAATATATGCATTAATAAAAATTCACACAATTACATTTAGGGATGAAAAATACTGAAGTGTGCAAAGTGATTTCCCAATAGCTCTGTTCCATAGCGCGTCCATCCTTATCTGGGCATGCCTCAGGTATGTGAACATAACATCCATAATTTCCAACCAGCATGAATGGTGTTGGGAATTTAGGAAATTGAAATTCACATATGTATGAAGTTAAGAAATACTCAGATAGATTATTAAGAAACATTTTATAACTAGCATTTAGACAGACTAATCTCAGAGTCATTTTATATGGGTCCAATCTACAAAATGCTGTAGGGAGAGAAAGACTTGGCAATGGAAGAAGAAAATTAATGTTAGCTTCAACCCTAATTTTGTTTTCCTGTTATTTTGTTTTTCATACATACATGATTTCTCTTATGATGCATCAGGCATTCTAATTGAGAAGACTATCTACTAAGTGCATTGCATCCATTAAGATAGTTGTAGTATACGTGCCTTCATATTCACATTTCATAATTATGGGTATGGTTGGCTACCATAATTTAAACACACTACCCTTTTGCATGATACAAACCATGGATAATTATATGACTTAAAATAGTTTTAAAATACTATTGTGCAATTTTCCAAGTACAACATTTTAAGAGAAGAATTCACTCCTTGTGTTGAGTCATAGTTTGATTAACCATGGTTAAGTAAGTCACAATTGGCTGAGTTTAGAGAAATTTATAAGTCACAGTGGCCAAGTTCACACAATGTTCTAATTCAATGCAGAGCAAATCACTTTCACACAGTGTGTGAATTCAGCCTATGCGTTACAGACAGATTTCTTTAGAAGGAACACTTAATGGTTTAAAGATTAAATCTTCCTTACTGGCTTTGGCAAATACATGTTAAAATGTAACTTTTCCTTTTTTTAAAAAAAGGAAAGTAACTGCTTTTCTTTAAGGCTTTTGGAGAAAAAGCAAAGTTTCATTATTATTTTTTGATGATTGCCTTTTACCATATTTTCCCAAAAATAAGACTGGGTCATATTAATTTTTGCTCCAAAGCATGTATTAGGGCTTATTTTCTGGTTAGGTCTTATTTTGGGGAGAAATTCAGTACTAAATGCATCCATCTGGCTGAAAATCTTAACTGGGGCTTATTTGGGGGTAGGACTTATATTGAGAGCATCCTGAAAAATCATGTTAGGACTTATTTTCCGGTTAAGTCTTAATTTTGGGGGAAGCAGGGTAGTACTGTGATCGTTCCAGGAACAAGTTAAGTAAGGTGTTTTATTGTCTGCTTGCAATTGAACCATCTTTCTTAACCAAGAGTATTTTAAGGAAAACTTGATGCTCTCTTCATATATCTCAGTTGTGTTTTGCTTGTACCAGAGACACACAATAAATAAGATACAGTACTGCAATTGGCATTTTCTGTACAGCTGGCTTTAATTCTTATCCTCAATTAAGACTAACAATACTATGGAGCTATGAAGATGATGGTATTCATCTAATTTCTTAAAAACAAATGATAATGAGGTAATTCCCTAATTAGGACCAAGTAGAGATTATTGATATTCCAGGTCCTATCTCTGTATGGAATGTCATATACTACCCTATGGCATACCAGATCTGATTGGACAATCATTTGTCTGAAATGATACAGGGTTTCCTACTTGAGCAGGGGGTTGGACTAGAAGACCTTCAAGGTTCCTTCCAACTCTGTTATTATTCTCTCTGCTGGCATTTTGGAGGGCATTAAAAACATGAACATGTGGAGGTTGGGAGGTGAATGGGACCCTTAAAATTGTAAATGTTTTATCAAAAATGGCCAATATTTAGTGTAACCTCAGTAGGTCTGGTAAATATATTGCTTTGATCTTGAATTTATCCTTTCTCTTGTTATTTCCCCCCTCGTTAGCATGGTAGTTTCTGCTTTTTCTTAAGTCTTGGAATATGGGAAGAGTGGACAGAAATTTGATTAGTTTGAATTTGATTTATTTGACTTAGTTTTGGAGTTAAGTTAGGTGGTTTCACATTTAAGTTTAGTCCCTGTTAGGAGAAGGCTAAGGACTGTGTGCAAAGGTGCTTCTGAAAACAGAAGGCCAATCAAAAGGTATTGAGTCTCTTTTTATGGGGCCGATATTTTATCTGTTCAGGAATTTTGTTTGTGCTGGTATTTGAGACATACAGATTTAAGTTTTGTGCATGTTTAAATTTCCACTTATTCCCGATATCACTTAGGATCCATCACTTTTTTTGTAGGAAACGGATTAACTTCTCTTTTTCTTCCCCTTTGCCTATCTTTTTTACAGGTTGCTGCAGCAACTGGCCACACGGTGGTATTAGTGGACCAGTCAGACGAAATATTAAATAAGTCCAAGAAACAAATTGAGGATAGTCTGAAGAAAGTATCAAAGAAAAAGTTTGCAGACAAACCCGAGGTGACTTTTTATAAATATTGAGAAGGCTAGTGTTCTTTTTCATGTTTAGTATAAAGGGCTAACTTTCGCCAACATGCAATAAAGGAGCATGAACTGCATTGGGAGGCCACTAGATTAAGGAAGGCTTTTAATGCAGAAATAAATTTTTGGGGACATGAGGAAAGCTAAACTAAAATCAAATTGGTATTGATTTTTTAAAAACTTTGTAAATAAAAAATCAAAATCCAGCATAGATAACCATTGCAAAAAGTCCTCAAAAAGTAGTGCTTCTGCAGGTTACTGTATTTTTCGGAGTATAAGATGCACCTTTTTGCCTCAAAAAAGAGGATAAAAATCTGGGGGCGTCATACCCTTTTTTTGGCTCCTGAAACTCCGCCCCCTCCACCAAAATGGCCGTGCATAGCATTTAGGAGCCTTGCAGAGTTCTGCTGGGAGCTGGGGGGGGGCAGAAAAGAGCAAACAACTGGCCGTTTTTTGCTCAACCCCCCCTCCCCCGAGGAGCACTCTACAAGCCTCCTTAAAGCTATTCATGCCCTTTTTGGGAGGAAAAAATAACCATTTTTCATGAAAACAAGCCATTTTTGGGAGGTCTGCAGAGTGCAAAAACTTTTTTTTAAAATTTGCCTCTTCAAAACCTTGGTGCGTCTTATACTCTGGTGCGTCTTATACTCCGAAAAATACGGTACTCATATTCATTTGTAGCCTCTAAAGACAATGCCTGTTAGAGGTTCAGATTGAAGGTGATCTGGTTGAATCTCCCTTTTGAAGCCAATCCAAAGGGCTTTTACCTACTGAAGTAGAGCAACCACATTGCTGCTTTTTGAACCTCTCAGTGCTTTTCTGCTCCAACGCACAGAATACTTGCCTTTAAAGTGCATGAGGCTGCTCTCGGTGCTTTGTAAGTTTGAGCATTTCGGTAGCAGCAGCCTTTTGCTTCAGGCACGTTGCCTTCAAAGCTTGTTGTCTTCAGTGCCGGAAGCCAAAAGTTGAGACAAGTGGCACCTGCTTTATGCAGTAATATTTTTTGAAAGAGACAGTGCAAATGTGTCCCGGTTGTGTAGAGTGGAAAGCTCAGATTCAGGTGTATTGGTGATTGTATCTTTGAAGTTCTGCCATAATGATGTATATCAGTGCTGACAGTTGGAACATGTGCTGCCAAACGGGGAGGGAATCAGCACAGCTGCACAAGGAAAATAGTGTGAAGCCCCAGAGGTGGAATTTCATCATATAATTGGGCAGGGCGGGGGGGGGGAGGGACATAAAGCTGCCAGTGGCTTCCTTTTCTCTAATGCATTTTGCTACTTGAGGGACGAGCCATAATGTTAGTTTCCTCTGTCAGTTCAATGTGCACAAACGGATCCCTAATATTTTATAATATCGCATTCTATTACATGTTTTGATTGTTATTTAAGACTTTTTAATTATTGGATTTATTGTTACATTTGTGAAATGGGTGGCTATATAAATTTGGTCCATACATAAAGGACAAATGACTTTAAAGCAAGCTTCTGTTTATGCAGATGAGTGTAATACGCAGTAAACACATTTGATTGCTTTTCCAACTTTGCAGGCTGGTGCAGAATTTGTTGAGAAGACTTTAAAGAATATAACCGTGAACACGGATCCGGTCTCTGTAGTCCACAGCACTGACCTTGTAGTAGAGGCCATTTTGGAACACTTAGCCCCAAAAACTGAGCTCTTCAAGACACTGGATAAGTTTGCATCAGAGTATGTTTTAAAATTATTACAGACAAGAGAAATACAAAAAGTCATTACCAACTAGAGAGATGAAAATATTAATTTGCAGGACTATAGCGTCTTCTGATGATTTTGACGATTAGTCTAAGAAAAGAAGTTTAAATGTAGGGTTGGTTGTTCAGATTTACCCTCCTGTTCACAACCCAAATAAACTTTTGACCAGATGCATAAATAACCAGTTGAAAATGTTAACTGGTTTAAGAGAAATGGGGAGAATGGACATTTATTTATTTCAAAGGAAAAGCAGCTTTGCTAGATGTCGTAACTGCTTTCATTAAAGAAAAGATTACAACTAATTTTGTTTCTACTTGTAAACTGCTTCTGGATCTGTTCTTGAGGTGAAAAAAAATGAATTTGATTTTGAGTTTTGCTGATTAGATAGATTTATTGTTATAGAAATCGCTAGTACATATTAGTATGTAAAAGTAAAAAATGGAGGTTGTATGTTACCTGCTACTGTGTTAAAAAGAGTCAGAAGTCAATGCTTGTGTTTGTTTTTTCTTTTTCCCCTACACTTTTCCCTCTCTCTTTTCGTTTCCCTTTCTTTCCCATTATTTTCATTTGTGTTTATATTTTATATTTCGATAAACTTAATAACACTATATATCCAAGCTTACAGAGAGGTTTAATTGATGTGCTGAGAGTTGGGCCCAAAAATGTGTATCCAGCAAAGATGGGACACTAATTTTGAATTCATCTAAATTCAATTAAAATAAATGTATACACATAATTCTTGCTTAAAGTCCACTTGTTCTACAGCTATTCAGTTACAATGATGCTGAATGAGGGGAATTTCTGAAAGATCCTCATTGTTATGACTATTGCAACGCCCCTACAGCAGTGTTTCTCAACATTCTGGGAGTTGAAGTCCGGACATCTTCAAGTTGCCAAGGTTGAGAAATACTGCCCTACAGTCTCACCATTGCCATTTGGGCACTTGGCAAGCGGCTCGCAATTATGACATCATAGAGTAGCATGATACCATTTGTAACCTTCACTGTTAACTTCTGACAAGGAAAGTCAGTGGGGAAGTTCTCAGGAGGCTGCAAATTTCAATCACATGACATTACCTCGTGTTGTTTGCTGAACAACAGCAATTGGTATGGCCAGCCACAACTGTTATACATTGGCGCAGTCACGTGACATATCGCTTTGTCCTCCAAATTGCTTAGCAATGGAGCTGCTGTCCCAATTACTGTCATTATGCAAGTACCTATATTCATTAAGTACATGTATTTAGTAGTAAGTAGTATGATTTATCTCATGTATTTCATAATTTTCTTTTGTTACATCAGAAATTAGAATGGAAAGCATCTTTCTGGGGGAGTCATGGGTTATCCACTGTGAATCTTTGTTTGAATTTAAATCACTTGTTTCTAAATTAAAATATAGTTAATGGAAACCCAAAGTTGTATGGAGAGATAGCGTAGCTTAATTATTCTGACTTTTTAATTTTATAGTCTAATCTTCTATATTAGCTTTTATTTTAACTTGCTGGCTTAATGCGATAAAAAGAATATACCTTTCCCCCTTCTTTGCTTTGTCATGCCAAATAAAGCATTCGAAATCATATTTTGCTCACCAGAAGCTGAGAACTCATCTTGCTTTCACATTGAGGGTTCTTATCATTTTAAGATATTCTCTACTCTGTAGGAAAAGACTGAGTGAAAATATTAACTTCAGAAAGAAAGGAAGTGGTGTAATTCTCCACCTGTGATCAAAGATTAAAAAGATATTCCTACACCAAAGAACCATTCTAGTAAATTATTTAGGTAAAGTCCCATCTCCTCTTCTTCCACAGAAAGGTAATCATGGCTGTTTCAGAGGAATTACTGTTGAAAATTGAGCAATTTTATCACAATATCATTGATAAAATAATCAACTAAATAGATTTTAAGGGTTGATGGAATGAATAGAGTGCAAGCTTGTTTGATGGTTGTATTTTTCATAGATCATTGTATCCATATCGCTCCTTTTAATAGCAAACTGAAACAAGCGCTGATGGCAGAATAGGCTGAATTTTGACAAAGCCACAGTCTGCAGTGTAGGGGAAAAATGTAAGATGTGTTAAAAAAAATAATAAGGCAGGTGATCAAAGAGTGATAAGAATCTAAAATAACCGAGTTACAACTGAAGCAGAGAATTTGGAGGAACATTAGAAAAAGGCAAAAATTAAGGTAGAGATGAAATGGTGTATCTTGAAAGAAAACTTATCAATCAGGAATTTTAAACAAGTGAACTGTAGCAACAATTTTTGCATTTTTAAACGTAAATAGCATATTGCAAAGCCTTATGCTGCAGTTTACTTCCCAGTTCCAGGTGTCTGATTTTAAGCTTAACTTCAAAGAACATGATTGTTCTTTATTTTTTCTGCATACCTTTTGAAAACCAGGAATATAATTAGTCCTGAAAATTTCATCAGGGAAGTGCAATATTTAAGGCTAGCCATTCAGTGGGATCTTGGAGGAGTGGTGCAGTGGCCTAGAGTTGGCTCTCGCCTCACAATTGGGAGGCTTGAGTTCAATCCTAGATAGAGGCAGATATTTCTCTCTCTGGGCACACTGGGAATATATCTGCTGAACAAAACTCGGCATTGGTAACAGGAAGGGCATCCAGCCATTAAATCACTCTGTTTGCTCCATTCACTTGCACAGACTCCATCCAGCAAGGGATTATGGGATTGTTAAATGAAGATGATGATGATGATGATGATGATGATGATGATGATGATGATGATGATGATGATGATGATGATGATTCAATGGGATCTTGAGAATTGCAATCCCAAAAGTTGGAGAGTCAGGAGAAAGAGGGTGGTGGACCCAGGACAAGAACTATAAAACTGAAATTCAATTAAAATACAATTAGTAAGATTACTTTATGTATATTTAATAATGGTCGTATCTAGTCATATTAAATTTAAACATTAGCAGCAGCTTTGATAAGGAGGTGTGACTTTTGGTGATGGTTAATGTATCTTATTTTAAATTCCCGTTACGTGCATCTGATGATGAAATAGTGCATAAATCTTTTCTACTAATCATGGAATTTAGAGGTTGAGTTTAGGCATTTCTCCTTTCTTCTAGCCTTGAGTTGCTATTATGTTAATATTTTAATGAGTACTCTCTGAGTTTATTATAAATTTGACTTATCAGAGAGATTAGATTCTTGCTGAATTTGAAATGAACAATGAAGGGACGTAAGCATATTTTTTTTCCTTTTGGTTCCCTTTGTGTCAGATGATGCTACAAGTACAGTAATAGGTTTTATTCTTTTGGGAAATACTTTGATTTTAAAGGATATCTAACTCTGGTTATATGGTAGAATAATCTGATTTCTAAAGGTGAATGCCATGTGGATTGTTTATTAGGAATGAAGGCTTGATTATTTGAGGTTGTTGATCTGTTTATGTTATATCCTGCTTTTATTTTTTTATTATACATAATGTTCCTTTCTACTTTTGTGAGGGGGTGGGTTGAGTAGAGGGAGTGATTGGCTCAAATTCTCCTTAGTGGCTTCTATGTCTAAGAGTGGACTAGAACTGGGCATGGGTAGTCTTAGTGAAGAGAAGGACCAGGGGAGACATGATAGCACTGTTCCAATATTTGAGAGGCTGCCACAGAGAGGAGGGGGTCAGGCGATTTTCCAAAGCGCCTGAAGGCCAGACAAGGAATAATGGATAAAAGCTGATCAAGGAGAGATTAAACCTAGAAATAAGCAGAATTTTTCTGACAATGAGAACAATCAACCAATCGAGCAGATTGCCTTTGGAAGTTGTGGGGGCTTCATCACTTGAGACTTTCAAGAAGAGATTGGACTGGCATTTGTCAGAAATGGTGTACGGTCTCCTGCTTAAGCGGGAGGTTGGACTAGATGACCTAAAAGGTCCTTTCCAACTCTGTTAAATTTAGAGGCTTCTTTTCTACATTCTTCACATATGTTGTTCTCAAACTTTTGAGTCTGAGATGAGCCTGAACGATCTTATATAGAAAAGCACTAAAGCATTTTCTAGCACCTTAAAAAGCAACAGGTATCCACTGCAAGCTGAGCACAAGTGCAGTATTTCATCAGAGGCATGGAAGTGTATTTTGACAATACCGGCATATGTTCGTGTACATCCATTCTTAGAAGGAGGGAACCAAAACAATAAAAGGGAAAATCAGAAGGAAATGAAATGAAATTAGAGGGCAGTTGGTGAATGTGGGAAATGCAGAAGAGAATGCAATCTGTGAAAATTGCCTATAGCTAACGTTCTTATGGGTACAAGGATATGGGTTTTTCAGTAATTATTTTGCTACTGAGCATTCTCTCTCTCTCTCTCTCTCTCTCTCTCTCTCTCTGTCTCTCTCTCTCTCTCAGTATCTCGTTCTCTCCCTCCCCCCTCTCAATAATTAATTTGTATGTATTGCTATTTATTATTTTAATTTACCGTATTTTTCGGACTGTAAGATGCAACATGATTATGAAGAGGTAAATTTTTTAAAAACGTTTTTGCACTCTGCAGGTTTTCCAAACCCTCTGCACGCCTCATTTTTTTCAAAAAAAGGAGGGGGAGCAAGCAGAACTTTGGGAGGCTTGTAGAGTGCTCCTGGGGGCTGGGGGGCATAAATGAGCAAAAATGGTCTGTTTTTTGCTGTTTTTGCCTTCCCAGCCCTCAGGAGCACTTTGCAAGCCTCCCAAGCCCTTGGCACGTCCATTTGTGTAAACGGGGCAGGGTTTCAGTAGACCAAAAATGTTGTATTCAGTATATAAGACGCATCCAGATTTTCACCCTCTTTTTTGGAGGAAAACAGTGCGTCTTATACTCCAAAAATATGGTAACTATAGAGAGAACAAGTTAGTTTTTCTCTAGGAAGATCCATCTGTCTGTCCAAACGGTAGAGGTTGAAAGGAGCACAATGATACCTAATTAATAGATTGATTTGGGGGACAACATTTTGGATTAAAAATATTGTTAGATGTTTGTAGAAAGAAGAGCTGCAACTAACATAAGGTGAATGTTATTTTCTCCCCAGGGACACAATATTTGTTAGCAACACTTCATCTTTGCCAATTACGGTCTTAGCTAATGCCACCACCCGGCAGGATCGATTTGGTGGTTTACATTTTTTTAATCCGGTACCTATGATGAAGCTTGTAGAGGTAAGGAGTCTTAACAGTATTCTTGTGCCATGTTCAGTGCATGTGTTGTGGCCTGGCAGCAGAGCTGGCAGCATTCACACAGTGAGGGGGTTGGGGAGGAACATGGGCTAGTCCTGGAGTCTGGGGAAGGCTGTGATGCGGGCTCTGTATAGGAGGCAGAGAGGGGGCCAGAGCCGTATGTCAGTAATCAGCTGCCTTCAGAGCAGTGGTGGGTTACGACCAGTATGCCCCGGTACAGGCGTACTGGTGCCTGCCAGGAGCACCAGGTACCGTTCCGGTACGGTGCTCTGGAGGGCCCGCCCGCCTGCCCACGCTTCTTACCGGTATTTGAGGTTTTTGAGGCTTTGTGCACCGAGTGTACCACGCCTGTGCAAACACATGCACGTGCTGTGCATGTGTGCAAGCGTATTGCACATGTTCAAGTGGTGGATGCCCGGCCCTGTTGCACCATAACAGTTGCAACGGGATCTGGAACCCACCATTGCTTCAGAGTCAGACCTCAGTGAGGCAGACGAACAGTTGGAGCCTGTTCCCAGTGTGCGCATGCGCATAGTTGCCAGATGAAGGGAGTAGCTAAAGAACAGGGGTGGACTTGGGAATAAGGCCATAGGTGGATGATGAATGACTCCTCCCAGGGGAATAAAAGAGGAGCAAAAGAAGAGTGGAGTTTACAGGAGACAATTAGCTTGCTTAATTGGTTCGTGATTCTCTAAGACTCCTTGCCAAGTTTTGCAGATATTGGCCTGGCAGCTCTCCAGGCCAGATAAGGTCTGTGACTGTAAATCCTCCCTTGAAAGGCTTTGATGGATGTGAATGAGCAAAATTCACAGTAAATTAATAAAAGGTGTTTTTGTTGGGACAAGGAATTTGCTTCATGCTCTTGGGAAGCCTCAGTCAGAACAGCATGCTACTATTTAAATGTTATTGAGTTATTTATAAAAATAATAAAGCTGGGATGCAAATTAATAATGGAAATAAATATATAAATAAAATTATTGAGTCTAAAATTGATATTAAAATTTTCCTCACTATTGTGACCTAGAACCCAATAAAAAGGATTCTGCTGGAGCGGATAAAATAAGAAGTCACCAAAGAGAAATCCATCAACGAGCAAAAAAAACAACAACCAGGACTTGAGGCATTAAGTGCCTTTCAGTCTTTGGAGTAATACATATTCAAGACTATAGGTGGTCCTCAACTTACAACAGTTCATTTAGTGACTCAAAGTTACAACGGCACTGAAAAAAGGGAAAAAAGGGACTTATGATCGTTTTCACACTTAATGACCGATGCCAATATCCATGGGGATAACAGCATCGTTAATCCCCATGGATAACGGCGTCACATGATCAAAATTCAGATGCTTAGCAATTGGTTCATATTTATGACGACTGCAGTGTCCTTGTGTCATGTGATCACCCTTTGGGACCTTCTGACAAGCAAAAGTCAGTGGGGAAACCAGGTTCACTTAACAACTGTACTACTAACTTAACAAATTCAATGATTCACTTAACAACCGTGGCAAGAAAAGTTGTAAAATGGGGCAAACCCACATAACAAGTGTTGGAGAAGAGGTGAAAAAGAAGTTCCTTGTCATTAAACTACAGGTGGTCTTCGACTTATGATGACAATTGAGCCCAAAGTTTCTGTTGTTATGTGAGACATTTGTTGAGTGAGTTTTGCCCCATTTTATGGCATCTCTTTTCACAGTTGTTAAGTAAATCACCACAGTTGATAAGTTAGTAACCTGGTTGCTAAGGGAATCTGGTTTCCTTGACTTCACACATCAAAAGGTCGCAAAAGGGGATCACATGACCTTGGGAGACAGCAACAGTCATAAGTATGAGTCAGATGCCGAGGATCTGAAATTTAATCACACATGGGAATACTACAAAGGTCATAACTCTGAAAAACGGCCATTTTTTACAGTGCCGGTGTAACTTTGAATGGACACTAAATGAACTGTTGTAAATCGAGGACTACCTGTACTTGAGATTTGAAGAAATGAAGTGTGATTTGGTTAATCGCTCTCCTCCGTGGTACTCTATGAAATTGTTTCTGATTACATAGAAACCAGTGATAGAGGAATGTCCCTTCACTTTGGTAGTGTCTTCGCTCCTAGGTTATCAAGACGCCGATGACGAGCCAGAAAACATTTGAGTCTCTCATGGATTTCAGCAAAGCAGTCGGGAAAAATCCAATATCATGCAAGGCAAGTTTATCTCAAAATTAAGTATCATAGTGCAGTAGGTTCACCCTGGCCAACCTGAGGATTTTTTGCCTTTATCTCCATTTGGAAGCACATTTTGGATGCTAAACCACCCACCACCTAACATAGAGGGATATAACATACTGTATTTTTCAGACTATAAGACACACCAGTATATAAAGCACACCAAGATTTCAAAGAGGTAAGTAAGAAAAAAAAGTTTTTGTCCTCCTCGGCCCTCAGGAACACTCTGCAGGCTTCAGCAGGGCTGAGAAAAGGCAAAAATGCCCCCGTTTTTGCAGAAAATGGGCCTTTTTTTCAAAAATGGGGGGATTTTCCCCTTCCCCCAGCCCTGTTAAAGCCTGCAGAGTGCTTCTGGGGACTGGAGGAAGAGAAAAACGCTTCATATTTGCGAAAAACTGCCTGTTTTTTGCCCATTTTTTGCAAAAACGGGGGCATTTTCTCTTTCCCCAGCCCTGCTGAAGCCTGCAGAGTGCTTCTGGGGGCTGGAAGAAGGGAAAAAAACACCTCTGTTTTTGTGAAAAACAGCCCATTCCCCCCCCCGCAAAAATGGGATTCGGGGGCCCAAAAATGGCTGTATTCGGTGTATAAAACGCATCATTTCCGCGCTATTTTAGGGGGGGGTAAAGGTGCCTCTTATACTCTGAAAAATACGGTACTTATAGAATATTTTAAGAAGACTTTGGTTTCAGTCTAACATGAACCTGGCCTTATTTCCTGTCAGCCCCCCCCCCCCCCCAATACAGTAATGGCAAGTTGATAGTAGTCATCTGTATATGTAACAAAAAGAGTAAGTAACACCATTTGTTTATATAGACAGACCTTGCTTACCAGACCTAATGGGGACATGCATTTCCATCTTTAAGCAAAGTGGTTGTTAGGCAGAACATATTTTGACTATCCTACCTACTAGTTGCTGTTTTGATAGCCCCGATTGTGGTTGTTGGGCAAGGACCACACTATTGTTAGGTGAGGACTCCTGCTTCTCCTGACCTACCACACTCCTGCCACATTTGCTGCTGCTGCAGTTCTGACCATCTATCTCTCGTCTGCAGTCCACCCCTCTGTCTACCCCTATCACCCCCCCACCCCCGCTCTTCCCAGCTGGCTTTAATAGTCTTCTTCTTCCTACTGCTTTTGAGGTGTGCCCGGCCTCTTCAGGAGGCCAGAGATGGGGGTAGGTAAAAGACCTTGGGATGTGGGGATGGCAGGGGTAGGTAGCAGAGTGTAGGACTTCCAAAAGGACAGAGATGGGGGAGAGACAGGTAGGTGGCGGGAGCTGAAGTACATACTATAGCTGTAAATGAGGCTGGACTGCTAAGCACCCAAATTTTGATCAGCAGAGGGTACTACAACAACCAGAACTTCTAGAACTGTCCATAACTGCCATTCATTCAGCAATAGCTTGGGCAGAACAACACAACTTTGAATGGTTATTGAATGAAGAATCGTTAAGTGGGGGCTGCCAGTAATATTTATATTGTAGTAGAGTTTTATTTTACCATAAATCTTTTTTTCCATAGGATACTCCTGGCTTCGTTGTGAATCGACTTCTTGTGCCTTACCTGATGGAAGCAGTTCGGCTTTTTGAGAGGGGTAAAGTTGTAGAATATTGTCAATCTACCTACATTACATGTACATCTCCACCAATATTTGGGACTGCAGGCCCCCAGCTTGCCTGTTTTTTAAAAAGAAAATCGGATAGCTGACTTTGGTTCTAGTGATAATTGAAGGGTTCAGGTGAGCAGGCTTTTCTTGTGCCCGCTGCCTCTTTTCACTTCCACGTGTTCCTGTATGACTTTACGTCAGTCACTCTCTTTCTCAGCTCAACCTCACAGAGTTGTGGGGAAAAGTGGAGGAAGAAGGTGTCTTCTTCCTGCCCTGAGTTATTTGTAAAAATACTAAAGGTGGGATACAGCTATCTAAATCAGGGATGTCAAACTCAATTTCATTGAGGGCCGTATCAGGGCTGTGGTTGAGCTCAGGGGGAGGGGGGCTGGGGGCGTGGCTGGCTGGGTGTGTGTGGTCAGTTTGATGCCGCTCACAGGGCGTGGCTGATTGGGTTGGTGTGGCCAGCTTGACACCACTCCCCAAACTGCTGGCATGTTTCCTCTTTGCACTGGGTAGACTGGGACGAAGCCACACTGGCCCAATGTTTCCTCTTTGCACTGGGTAAACTGGGCTGAAGCGATGTGGATAGACCAGGCCGAAGTGACACCTTACATTTTCCAGGATGGTGGACCTTGTGTTGGACACCCCTGATCTAAATAAAATGTGTCTTTTCCGAGAATAAAAAGGTCAAATCAGGTGACATTTAGCCATTTCCCAAGATTTCAGACTTTGTAAGATTATTTTAAAGATTCTTGGGATATCTTGGACAGCAAGAGAGCCGAGGTGGCGCAGTGGTTAGGGTGCAGTACTGCAGGCCACTTCATCTGACTGTTATCTGCAGTTCAGCGGTTCAAATCTCACCGGCTCAAGGTTGACTCAGCCTTCCATCCTTCCGAGGTGGGTGAAATGAGGACCCAGACTGTGGGGGCGATATGCTGACTCTGTAAACGGCTTAGAGAGGGCTGAAAGCCCTATGAAGTGGTATATAAGTCTAACTGCTATTGCTATTGTTGAGAGATACCTCTCCACTTAGATACTGATCCAGTAAAAAGTAACTTCTACAGAGATACCAATAGTGTTTGGATGTATGAGAACCACAAACTATTTTATTCCTTGATAAGTTGGTACCTAGTATGATGTCTTTCATCCACACTACACCCAAACTGAGATGGTCTTTGCAAAGCCTACAGGAGGAATCCTAGAATGAAGCTACCTTATTTAGGAGTCTTCTGTTGTTTTTCACACAGATAGACCTTTCAAAGAACTCACAAGTTCATGTAGTAGAAATTGCTGTGTCTAGTGTAGCTGAACAAAACCTTACATGCAAAATTATTTCCAAACAAAAGCTGTTGGACCAAAATATGCATGTTCCAGGCAGGGGTGTATGCTTGGGGAAGAGCAGGAATAGCCAAGGACGGAAACAGATGACCAGTTCCCTCAATCTTTCCACCTCTTTACTTTTCCTATCTCCCTGTAGCTGTCATTGCCAAAATCCTTGTCTTCAAGGGCATCATATCCAACTAGCCCATCCACTTCCCTGATCTTCCCAGCACTTCCTTTCCCTGCCTCCCTCTAAGCTATCTGTGATACTCGGCCATTCTGCTCCCACCAGAATCTTTCCTGAGGGGAGGCACTGGTGAGATTCCGAATAGGGGAGGCAGCCTTTTGGAGTTGTTGCCATGTTTGAAGCAAAGATATTGACACAAATCTGGAACAATCAAAATGTTCCTGGTTACGTTTCTGCTGAACAGCAGCACACCCAGAATTGTTTGGCAAAATAAATTTTCCATTTCGTGCACATCCCTAAGAGACCTCTTTCAAATTTCTGTTTAAATGACAATGAGTGCAAAAAAATTCATTTCATATCCTTCCAGCCAATTTTGTTATGTAGGGTAATGTGTGTTCTGTATCTCCCCCTCCCCCTTATTTTTAATAAAAGCCATCTCCATCTTCATTTCCAAAAGCTTCTTGTGGCATTAGGGAAATAAATTACATTCTGGTACTTCTTGCTGGAATTGAAAGTATAATTAGCTTTTTATGTTACTAGAAAAATCCATATTAACATTATAGCTGCAATACTGAATGAAGTGAGGGTTCATCTTGCAGGCGATTGACCCAAAAGTGCTGAACCCCAGTGAGATTGTGAGCATATGAACAGAAACACACAAAAGGATGACGGGGGTTTCTAACTCCTGGAATAGGCTAACTGATGTCAACTGAACTAGAATAGAGGTAGTGACAGATTGTATTTTCCTGGGCTTCAAGATCACTGCAGATGGGGATTGCAGCCAAGAAATTAAAAGATCCTGCTCCTGGGAAGGAAAGCTCTAGCGCCTTATTATGCTTCCTCCTATTCTAAGTCATTCTATTATTTTAGCATTGATAAATAACATTCTCTTAATAATTTTCAATTCCATGTTTTTTTTTCCTAAGAAAAAAGGTCTTAGTTATTTTAAGTTGGCTCCCCATGACTTGCTTCCAAAATTGCCACAAAACTGCCTTTGAGGAGTGCCTTTTTGGAAAAATGGAGGATTCCTAACTTTGGATGAATTTTTACTCAACTTTCTGCAATTTTAGTGGCCGCCAGATGTTTGGCCTTCAATGACCAGCATGGCAATGAGTGGATTATGTGGAATTATATGAGTTGAGGTCCACACACCTGGGAGGGCAACCAGGATGGGAGAAGATATGTGCTGTTTGTTGCCATGTTGATGGAAATACGAGATAATAAGGATAATTATTGTCCTTTTCTTTCAAACCTGAGTCGGTTAACTCTTAAAGTAAGCCGTGTGTTCTTCAAAGCAAGCATGGCTGCTCTATAAAGAGCTAAAGAGAACTTTCCTCTCTGTAACTATTCAGGATTAAGCTGCCTTTTATGACTCTGCTATTAAGAATCTTATTTGAAACATTTTGTTTGGAAGGCAGGCTTTCCTCTTTGCAGATGAAAGACTTCCATTATCAAGATCCTGTAAATATATTTTAGATATTAAATGCTTCCTTTGTAGATCTTATAAGTGTTCAGCTTGTGAAGCAAGATTAGCTGTATTTCTTGCTTATCCATCAACAAATATTGCTAATTATTCCTCAAAGGGAGAATAAGAAGAAATTAGGGATTTTTAAAAAAGTTTTATATAAAGTACTTTTTCTCTAAAATGTTGCCATATAAAATATTTCAACAAAATGTTACATTCCAAATTTAACCAACCGTTGCACTTAAACAACTGGACAGTTTTATTTTCTGATTTGAAACTTTTCAATTTATTGACCTTCATTTAATGGTAGTCCTTGAATCCAGCTATTGTTTTTGACTTTAAATACTATATAAGAAGGAATTAAAATAATTTCATTCAAATGATTTTATTTTAAGAAATAAAGTAAAATCTAATTAAAATAAAGTTTTAATTGTCAGATTACCCTGGCAATGTTTTATGATTTAATGTTTTATGGTTTTCTTCTGCCCCCCTCCAAATGCTCTGACAGGCTGTTTTCCAAAATTTCACTTTGCTGAGGACATTTTCTTCACTGAGGTAGAAAACATGTGGGTCACATGCTGCCAAAATTTGGTAAAATATGAAGAGGCTAACATTAAAAAAAGGACAAAAATGCTTATGATAAAATAAATTTGGTTAATACGTCTTCATTATTCAGAGAGCAAAGCCTCTAGCTGTCGGACCTGGGGGGGGGGAGGAGGTGTATACCTGGTTTTGTAGATCAGCCATGTAGTTGCCATTTGAATTATTTAATGTATGTAGTGAACTCCAGACTAGAAGTGGGAATCTGTAATACTCACTTTCATGATGACTGTCATGCACGAGACTTACCCGTATTTTTCGGACTATAAGATGCACCGCAGTATAAGATGCACCATGATTTTGAAGAGGTAAATTTTTAAAAAAATTTTTTATACTCTGCAGCTCTCCCAAACACTCTGCACGATTGTTTGCCCCCCCCCCCAAAAGGCATGCAGAGCTTTGGAAGGCTTGTAAAGTGCTCCTGGGGGCTGGAGGGGGGGCAAAAATGAGCAAAAACCACCCTGTTTTTCGCAAAAACGGACCATTCCCCCCCCCAAAAGGCATGGCGAGGCTTTGGGGGACTTGTAGATTGCTCCTGGGGGCCGGGGGGGGCACAAACGGCCCATTTTTGTTCTTTTTTGCCCTCCCCAGCCCCCAGGAGCACTTTGCAAGCCTCCCAAATACTGTGCATGGCCATTTTTGCAAAGGGGGTGGGATTTTGGTAGGCCAAAAATACTGTATTTGTTGTATAAGACGCACCCAGATTTTCACCCTCTTTTTCGAGGGAAAAAGGTTCGTATTATACTCCAAAAAATACGCCATTCCTTCGAGACACTGCTAGGTACTTAGGTAAATATACTCAAAGGGAAGCCATTTTGAACTATGGGTACTAATAAGAAGCTTCTCTATTGGGTGCTTTAGGCCACAGATTTTGGGACCTTTGTGATGTAATCGTGCAATGCCTTAGTCAACACTCTTCTGGAAAACTGCTGGTTTACTAGAATTTTGAGTTGTGTTGTGTAATGCTATAAACTTGATTCTTGTTCACCAACCAGAGTCACTTTTAGTGATACGGGCAGCTATATAAATCTGACTGATACAATACAATACAGTAGCAGAGTTGGAAGGGACCTTGGAGGTCTTCTAGTCCAATCCCCTACTTAGGCAGGAAAGTTTCAGACAAATGACTATCCAACATCTTCTTAAAGACTTCCAGCGTTGGGGCATTCACAACTTCTGGAGGCAAGCTGTTCCACTGATTAATTGTTCTAACTGTCAGGAAATTTGTCCTCAGTTCTAAGTTGCTTCTCTCCTTGATTAGTTTCCACCCATTGCTTCTTGTTGTACCCTTAGGTGATTTGGAGAATAGCTTGATAAATAAAATAAATGAAAGGAGAGAGAGAGAGAGAGAGAACTCTGCCAATTCAACTGTCAATCTTTTGTCTAGGAGATGCATCTAAGGAAGATATTGACATTGCCATGAAACTTGGGGCAGGTTATCCGATGGGCCCATTTGAACTCTTAGACTATGTCGGCTTAGATACCAGTAAATTCATTATGGATGGTATGTATATCATAAGTTCTGTTTGAAAATCTTAAAACAGTCACGCTGGATAAAAAATTATTTGTTTTTGATGACGATGTTTCACACACTGCCCAAATGCAACTAATGTGATCAGTTTGTCTATGCTTACTATTGTGATGTTGTTATAACTGTGGAACTAACAGCAAGGGGCAGACAGGCTTGACTGGCCAATACAATGGAACATAAAAACATGAGTACCCTATGAGTATTTTTCCACTTCTTGTGTTTTTAAGAGTGTTATGAATAATCTGAGATTTGTTATGTAAAATTCTCAGAAAAAACAATTAATGATCCAATTCCTACCTCGAAAATCATTCTCTATCATTTTGACCTCCCAATTGTCTATAGGATTAGTTTAATTAACTTTAACTTAACTAACAACTTGAAAATAACCTTCTTTTAAAGGGTTGCAATATTTTAACTGAAATTCTCTTGTTGCTTTGCATACAAATATGGCAGCCAGCTTTATCGCTTTATTAAAAAATGTAATTAGTTGTGAATGAAGACGTTTGAAAATTATATAAGTATCTGTGATACATCGGAGTGGTGCGGTAGGTTAGAAGTGGAGCTCCCGCCTCACAATCAGGACGCTGTAAGTTCGATCCTAGGTAGAGGCAGAAATTTCTCTCTCTGTGCTCAATGAGAAAATATCTGCTGAACAAAACTCCGCATTGGTGACAGGAAGGGCACCTAGCCAGTAAAAACTCTGCTAGCTCCATTCAGTTGCTCAGACTCTACCCCACAAGGGATTATGGGGCCATTGAAAGAAGCTGATGATAAGTATCTGTGATACATTATCAGATTGAGGTGTTAATGCCTGTATGTTTTTCCTCCCTTCAATTAGGATGGCATTCAATGGAACCGGACAATCCTCTCTTTGCTCCAAGCCAACTTTTAAATCAGTTGGTAGAGGAGAAGAAACTGGGAAAGAAGACTGGTGAAGGATTTTACAAATACAAATGAATTGTCCAATGTGCCATGTTTTTCTGACACACATAAGGAAAGCTGCTGAGTATTTCCCTACAGTATTTGTAATATTGCTCAATAAGAGCCATACAAACCAATCAACGCCGTATCTTGATTATAAAGCAATTTATGAGCAATTTATTTCCACAATGTGGTCTTATGATATTTTAAATCACTGGGATTTATTGGGAGCTTTACATATTGAAGTGCCTTTTTTGAAACTACCATGGATCTAAATACAGCTCAGGTTTAGAATCCTCCATCCAACTAGTAGAAATTTTAATATGAATAAAATACTTCAAATGTAGTGTTGCTCTGATTGTTTTCCCCCAGTAGGTGGCAGTGTGAAAGCAGAGAATGAATTAATGTTTTCCATTTTAGCCAATAACACTTTATTCAGTAACCAATTATACTCATTTAGATTAGTGTACAGCTAGATTCAGCATATGTATACCATATATTCTTTTCTTTTTATGCCTTTGTATGTCTACAAGTTTGCTAAAGAAAATGAACATCAGCAAGAAGGCAGGAGGGGCTGTTTTTAAGGAGGAGAAAAGAGGAATTCCATGTTAAACAAATATAAATAGATCACCTTAAAATGTAATACTAAATCAGTGTTTCTCAACCTTGGCAACTTGAAGATGTCCGGACTTCAACTCTCAGAATTCCCCAGCCAGCATTCGCTGGCTGGGGAATTCTGGGAGTTGAAGTCCGGACATCTTCAAGTTGCCAAGGTTGAGAAACACTGTACTAAAAGGTAACTTGAAGGAACTGTTTTGACATTGAAAATCAATATGATCTAGTGGTTAAGTCATTGAACTAGCAACAGGAAATACAAGGTTGTATCTCTCCGCAGCCATGGAAAATTACTCACAGCATTTTGGGGTGGTTGGAAAGGAGAGATGGAAAGCTATTTTTGCCACTTGAACCTGTGGAGAAAATACAGGTAATAAAACTGATTAATGTTGTTCTGTAATAAGACAAAATAGTAGTATTGCCCTTAATGGTTGAGAAACTGCCTTCAGTTCCTCCTTCTGGTGTGCTCATCAGAATCCTCGGAGTATCTTAAAGAGGATTTAAATTTGGAAAAATCCTAACAAATAAAAAAATAAGACATGATGCTAAATACTAAGCATTTGTATGATTCTCTTAGTGTTGTTGGGAATTTATTAAGTAGCAACCATATTTATTGAAGCAAAACTGTTATTAGCTATTTACTGTGTAAAATAAGACCAAGTCTTATTTTCTTTTAGACTTGAAAATAAGCACTTGGGCTTAGTTTCGAGGTGATCTCACTTTTTTTGATGTGCAGCAGGCCAGACTCGGTAAGCTGGACGTGCCGTGGATGCAATGTCACCTCCATTCCGAACCTTCAGCATTTAGAATGGAGACTTTTTGGCAAATGGGAAGAAAATGGGGAGGGGGATTTTCCTGCCTGCCATCTGTGCTGAGCTTGAGAAATGTATGAAAATTCCCCTCCCCATCTTCCTCCCGTTCACCAAAAAGCCTCCCGGGAGCCTCCCAAAAAGAAGGAAAAAGCAAAGCGGACGGCCGCAGAGCTGCCAGCTTCGAGGACGCGGTCCAACTAGCGGAAGCACTGCGCCCGGAAAGAGAAAGGCAAAAGCGATATTTGAGCTGCCCCAAGGGGCAAGCGGGCTGCAGCTGGACAATTGCCTCCCCCCCTGCGCTTGCACCGTCACTAGTGCTGGCTGTCCCCATCCCTCTGGCTTATTTTTGGGGTAGGGGTAATATTAGGTCCACCCCCAAAAAATTAGGGTTGGGATTATTATTGGAGTGGGCTGTGTTTTTGGAGAAACACGATAGATCTTAGGGTGAAATGCACTCAAAATAGTACTGGTTGGAACTTGGAATATTGCCTCATTTATTTCTCTTGATCTTTTTTGTTTGCATAGAATTGCAGACAGGAAAGCAGCGAGGTCATTCAGGACACTGCAAGGAATAAAATGCTATAAAGGGAAAGTGTCTACAGCAGTGATCCACAACTTTTCTGACTCCATGGGCCAGCAGAAGTGGGGGTGGGGGCAGCAGGGGAGAGGAAGGATAGTTTTGTGCTTGCAACCTCGCTTCCTCGCATGTGCAAATGAAATTTTACATACTTGTGCCGCCCAGTTCCCAACAGGCTGCAAACCAGGATCGGTCTCCGGCCCAGGGATTGGCCGCCCCTGGTTTAGAGAATGGGCTCTACGGTTTGGTATAGTTGAAGACCAGATACATCCTACACATTTCTTTTCTAAGGTCAAGAGTGTATTGCTCAAGTGCCTGGAAGTTGCTCTTATTACAAAGAAATGATAAATCAAGATTAAGTCTATTGGTGGAGTTGTCAGGTTAAGTCAGAACCTGCAGTTCTCAGTACTGTGCACAGATGTTCAACAAAAAGAGAAATTGAATAAGGGAAACTTGAAATATGTACAAATATTTTTAAACGATTATTGTATTTTCTTTCTGCAAAGGTAATTTGAAGGCTGCAAGGCATTTTTTTGCCAATGAATCCACACTGCAGCATAACTTAAAATACAAGAACAGACAGAGACGATGCATATTTGAACTTCACTAAAGAGCCCCAAAGACAGGCCAGCTGTAGACAGAGAAGCGTATCCAGAATCTATAGTTCATAGTGCTTCAGTTGAAAAACAAATTGTGCCACTGTGCAAGATAATAGCATGTAGGAGCAATGAAAATGCTCATCAGAAGTTCCCAGCATAACTCCAGAAATTCCAGTGAAATATGATTCCAGAAAAGAGCAATAATTAAATAACCTAGGCAGGAACCATATTTATCAATTTCATTTAAATTCAAATTTAAATTTTTTGATCCGCTGTCATTTTTAAAGAGCAATCTTTGGCTTGAAAAAGCAGAATCATCTAAATAAAAAATTAAAGGTTTGGTGGGAGGACTTAGAGAAATCCCACTTGTGCTGGGAGATTCACTATCATCTTTAAGGGCCTGTACTATGCAAAGTAATGGGTTAAGTGCAGTACCAACATTTTAATTTTAGATTACATATCAGCTTTGTAAAAATGAATATAGTGAACGCTAGACTGAAAATTACAGCTGAGTACTTTGGGGGTTTCTGGGGCCAATAATGAAGACCGCAAATAGCCCTTTCTCTCAGGTTATGTACCTTTAAAGTATATGAGACAAACATCCAGGTCTCTGTACTTGAAAACTTATGAAGTCACTCAGTGGCTGTTGCCCCAACTGGATTTAACAATTATGGAACTGTTGCAACAAGTGGATTTAACTCAGTAGCTATCAGGGGTGTCAAACTCGATCACGTACGGGCTGGATTGTGATGTATCACAATGTTTTTTGTCTTTGTGGAACTGGGCGAGGCGTGGCCTCCGTGTGGCATATCCAGCCTGTGGACGGCCAGTTTGACAGGTCTGCTATTTTTCATTCCCTATGTTAATAGCTTGTTCACCCAATGTTTATTATAAAGGTCTCCTAGTGTCAACCAGTTTAAATTCTTCAATAATAAGACATAACTCGGGGGTGTCAAACTCAAGGCCCATGGGCTGGATTCTGCCCATGGGGTACTTAGACCTGGTCTGCAGGGCTGCCCTGGAAACAGCGAAGGAACAGGCCGCAGTGCTTCTGCCAGCGAAATAGTCTCCTGACCTTTGTTTTCAGTTGCCAGGGCCTCCTGCAACCCTCTGCCAGTGAAAATGGAACTCAGGAGGGTCATATGCGGGTTGCAGGAAGCCGTGGCAGCTGAAAACACAGCTCGGGAGCTTGTTTTCGCAGGCAGTGTGCTTGGGCCACCACAGCTGCCCCTGACAGGAATGACGTTGAGCTGGCCATGTCCACCCTGCCCCCTCCCCCCGAGGTCAAACACAACCCTGATGCAGCCCTTCATGAAACTGAGTTTGACACCCCTGACACAACTCATTCTTCAGCCCATAAAAACTCAGTAACACCCATTCTAGATAAAACATCCTACAAAATAATAGCCCTTTTCTCTATAGTAGCATGTCTCAATTTTAGTAACTATATGATATGTGGGTTTCAACCCAAACTCCCAATCGGGATAGTGAAATCCACACACATTAAAGTTGCTAAGGTTAAGAATCCCAAAGGTGCCTTTCCAAAAGGTAACTGGGTTTTCTTGATTTCTTCTTTGGAAATGTTTTGCTGCTTATTCAAGAACTGAGGAAGCTTCTTGAATGAAAAGTGAAATATTTCCAAAGAAGAAATCAATAAAGTCCAGGTGCCTTTTGGAGAAGCACCTTCGGAACAACCATGTCCTGGATGATTGAGAATCTCCATAGATCTAAGGTTAAGAAACACTGCTCTATAACGGGGGTGTCAAACTCAAGGCTTGCTAGCTGAATCCAGCCTGCAAAGTGCTTAGATCTGGCCTGCAGGGCCACCCTGGATATAGCGAAGGACCGGCCCACGGTGTGTCTGCCAGTGAAAACTGAGCTCGCAAGGATTCCTCCCGAGCTCCATTTTCGCTGGCAGAGGGTTGCAGGAGACTCTCACAGCCAAAAACAGAACTCGGGAGCAGAGCTCTTGGGCCACCGGTGGCACCCTTGACACGAGTGACGTCAAACTGGCCATGCCCACCCTGGCTCCCTGAGGTCAAACAAAACCCCGATGCAGCATCAATGAAATCAAGTTTGAGACCCCTGCTCTATAACCTCCCAGAAAGCTCCTGGGGAAAAAAAGGGTAATATGTAAATGCTTGGTAATATGCAAGAGAATCCTAGAAGTCTGGTTAACTTATTTAAAAGTGAAAGTTACCTAGTGACACAGAACTGACCATCATATAATAGAGTAGAATACAGAACTTACAAGATGGATCTATTTTGAACAACAAAGACAAAAAGGCAAACCGTGTCTGGTAGAACTTCCATGGCCTTTCCATGCATGAAAAAAAGGCAGTCTTCAATTACTCAAGTTACCACGGGCCTTTCAAAAATTATTGAGTTTACGGTCAGAGTTATTTTGCTCTAAATCTTCCATCACATTTTTCCCCTTTTTGCTTAGGTGTGTCTCATATAAGCAGACATGGGGGGGGGGCTCCTTTCAATTCAGCAGAATAATTTTCATCAATAAAATAATTGGATTGAGTGATTTTTTTCTGCTATGTGGACATACATATTTTCAAAGAACAGACACACCACCAAATTATCTTCATCTGGTTCCACATGAAACAAAGTGAACCAAACTTAACTTTAACCAAGCCGAGAAAATAAGTATTTTGTAGTTTTATTACAAAGCTTTTATTTAAAAAAAACATGAAAACAACAACAAAAATGCTCAGCACATTAACTCAAATTGGAATGACAAAATATATATTGGTTGTCTTCTCTCTCTTTTTTTTTTTTTGGCAAAGGCTAGGCCTTAAACAAAAAAAACATCAATGTTCATTTCAACAACTGGCATAAAATCCCACTAAACAGGCTAACAGAAACAGATACAAGTACAGAACATTCGAAGTAATAATAATCCAAGTGCTGGGCTTTAAAAACAAAAACAAAAACCAAGGAAATTCAGATAGGTGAGTAGGAGAGTTTACTGAAATCAGATCCAATAAGGTATGTGTCTTTTATACATATAAAGAGATGAAGTGGATCACATGTTTAGTGTACATATACAATGATTTCATATGTTACAAATAGTTAATTCAAAAAACAAAAAGGGCTTTATCCTCCAAATGCTTTGTTCTTCTCCAACAGGAAAAAAAGAAATCTACTATTATTTAAAAACCTTTTCTTAAAAAGAAAACTCCGGGGAGGGGATTTCAATGCTTCTTTAAAACCTCAAAGTCAATAAAAATGTACACCAAGGCAATAACTAAAGTATAGAAGCATTCAAGTTTTATCTTTTTAGAACCTGAAAAACCAAGATTCATCCTCTTGCACCATTAAATAAACTGAATAATGTCTTCCTCAAGAAATTATGTTTTGGTTCCTTCAGTGTGAACGGGCAAGATGAAAGCCAGCGCTGCTGCCGCTGCCACCGCCTTCTTTTGACTAAAGCAAAACAAATACAGCGGAACTATTTTGTTGCTGACTCATAGAAGATACAAATGGAGGAGTGTAAGGCGGACTGGAGATAAAAAGGGGGAAGATCTGAAATGCTACTCTTGGCTCTCCTTTTTGAGTTGGACTCGGAATTCTGTGATGGTGAAGGGATGTGGCAGTGATTGTCTTTATGATTCAATGTCTTTAGCAGGGACACCAGGGTAAAATTTGACACCCTTAGACATACACCTTATATGCCTGTTTAAAATGAAGGACATCCATGGAGATTTTAACAAGCTTCCATTTCAAGAAGAGGTCCTGATGTTGCTGCCTTCGTCTTGCAGGTTGAGAATGTGTGTCGCTTCCCACCTGCAAAGAACAATACAGTAAATATTTTTTAGAATTGCATATCAAAGTACATTACTATGTATTATTCATTGGTTTAATTATACTCTTACTATGTAGGTAGTACCTTCACAATCTAAGCATCATCATACCGGCTTAGAAATTCTAAGAGTTGAAACGCATGCATCTGAAGGGGGTCCAACATGGGGAAGACTGGAATAGAGCAAGGCTAGGCAACCTGATTCCTTTCTTACCCTCTGGGCTGCAACTGCCAGCTTGCCTCACCATTGGTTACATTGGCCAGATAAGATCTGGAAGACACCTGCAAATTTGTTCTTATGATTTTGATAAGCCTTATGGAAGCAGTTACTCTGCTTTATACAAAAGATGCATCTAGATATTGTCCAATGACAACTTCCGATATATGGAACAAATTAGAATTCAATCTGACATACAAAGTTCTAAACAAAAGTGTAAGAAACTCTAGATCCCAAAGCAAATATATATTGTATATAATGCTTAACGTTAACAATATACAGATGCTCAATGAGGTATTCAATAGAACAGGGTTTCCCAACCTTGGCAACTTGAAGATGTCTGGACTTCAACTCCCAGAATTCCCCAGCCAGCGAATGCTGGCTGGGGAATTCTGGGAGTTGAAGTCCGGACATCTTCAAGTTGCCAAGGTTGGGAAACCCTGCAATAGAAGACAATGTTGGTTCAAAAGTAAACCTCTATAAACTATGAACTAATATCACACTCCCCTGAATTCTAAGTAAATGTAATTTTTAAAGTAAAAACTCAACATAGTCCCTCCTAAGAAATACTGTAATAATGACGGTAAATTCTAGTTTATGATCCTAAATGCAAATCACCAGATCCCTGAATTTGGACACATCGATAAGGGGGGGGGGGGAAACCTTTCAAATCACTGAACAGTTAAAAGGGATAATTTTGGTTATCAAATGCAACTATCTACCCAATGCAGGAATCCAAATTAAAACATTTATGATGGATGATACTCCCAATGAAAGGCTGCAATAATATACCAAGGATCTATTATGCTTTTGCCTGAATGAATTGCCACAGGTTCTTACATAAATATGATTGTAGGTAGTTTAGTTACATAAACGTTAGAGCTCTTAGCCAAGTAATTTAGATACAGTCACTAGCTGATCTTTCAAATTCGTGTCCAAACTCAATACAAAACACTTTAGTTTTAAGATACTGTAGTTCCCCAAAAATAAAACAGGGTGTTATTTTCTTTTGACTCTGAAATAAGCACTTGGCCTTATTTTTGGGGAGGTCTTACTATTTTTGAGGTGCAGGAGGCGGCGAGCGTGGTCACCTCATGGCTGCTGCTGTATTGTAATATTTTTGGGGAGGGCTTATTTTCAGGAGAGGGCTTATTTTAGGGCATGCGCTCAAAAGCTCTATTGGGCTTATTATCCAGGGAGGTCTTATTTCCAGGGAAACAGGTATCATATTAACATGAATATGATGTTAACATGAATGTGTTTACTAAATCCATTCACATTACATTTTTACTCTAGGTTACTAAACACCTTCCAGATGAGGAAGTGGAAAAGCATATTATTATAAATATACCGGGAAAATAATTGTTCAAGAACACAAACCCTAAGCAAATCATGCTTTTAAGGTTGCAGGACACCGTGACCCGTCAAAAGCACGTTCCACAAAAGCGCGGTCGCCGAAATCGCGTATGTGACGTCATCACAACGCGACGAAAAAGATCGAAAAATTGAAATAAAAATTAAATTACAGCAAGCCGATTCACATAAAGGTAAGGGTTAGGTTAAGGGTTAGGGTTAGGGTTAGGTTAAGGGTTAGGGTTAGGGTTAGAGCGTTAGCGTTACGTTTAGCGTTAGGTTAAGGGTTAGCATTAGGTTTTTCGTTACGTTAAGGGTTAGGGTTAGGTTTAGGGTTAGGTTTAGGGTTAGGTTTGGGGGGGTTAGGGGAAGGTTTTAGCTTTATTTTTACATTTTTCGATCTTTTTCGATCTTTTTCGTCGCGCTGTGATGACGTCACATACTCGCTTTCGTCGACCGCGATTTTGTCGTCCACGTTTTTGTGGTAGAACCGCAGGACACATTCACCTTATGCACATTCACCACCATGAATGAATATAAACATGATCAATGCACAAAGGTTATTTTGCAGAGGTTTTATTTTATTTTACTATTTTTTTTTTCACATTAAATCTTCCTAACTCATTGAAAAAGCAGACCCCAGTGTCCTCTGGAGTTGAAAACCACCCATTCAACTGCAGTGGTGTGGATCTGACTCACCCAATTCTAATTTCATCGTAAAATTATCTTATAATAACTATTTTAAAAAGCCGCATCAGTTTCTGTCTTTAAAAAAAAAAATGCCCGAGAAGGGGATCAAAGGGAACTATGAAGGACTTTCTTTTTCAAGGAGGACAGAGAAGAGGCCAAGCGAAAAAAGCAAAGAAACCACTGGAAAGAGAGCACCCTGCAGATTTATATTTATTTTAGGCCTTTTCATCCCAGATTTTCAAAGGTTTGGTCCAGGTTGCTCTTCCTGAGAAGGTTTTCCTTTCAGTCTTACATTAAAACATTCTGTTTCCTGTCGAGGAATAGCCTTCAGGCACCAGGCCAGCAGTTCACGGCACAAGCAGAGCAATTCAGAGCAATTCTCCATTAGAGCCGGGAAAGTATTCCTTGCTGTAGAAAATGAAATGCTCCTCTGTTGAGATGAGTTCCCGTCCCCTCAAACCCACACCCTTTCTCTTTCCCTTTGACACCTTTCTTTGAAGTGGGGAGATTAGAATAATGTCCAGTCTTTCTCCAGCCCACCCTTTTCAGAAATAGGATTGACGTTGATGGTAGCTATGATTTTCTTCCCAAGCATCCCTGTTATTCTTAATAGATCCCATTTTCATACATCTGAAAATGTGAGTGCTAATTTTTATAAGAGGGTACTGTCAAACAAGGATGTGGTGGCTCAGTGGCTAAGGCGCTGTGTTTGTCGATCAGAAAGTTTGACAGTTCGGCGGTTCGAATTTCTAGCGCCACATAACGGAGTGAGCTCCTGTTACTCGTCCCAGCTTCTGCCAACCTAGCAGTTCGAAAGCATGTAAAAATGCAAGTAGAAAACTAGGAACCACTTTTGGTGGGAAGGTAACAGCGTTCCGTGTGCCTTTGGCATTTAGTCATGCCGGCCACATGACCATGGAGACGTCTTTGAACAGCACTGGCTCTTCGGCTTACAAACAGAGATGACCACTGCCCCATAGATTTGGGAATGACTAGCACATATGGGTGAGGGGAACCTTAACCTTTACCTACCACCAAACTTTAATTGTATGTCTCTGCTATTTACTTCTTTAAACATAAATTCTGCAGCCTATAGAGTTGTCTTGTTTAAATCCAAGTATTGAAGTCCTTCACCCCCCCAAAATGATAGTAGCAACAACATTGCCTCCTGCAACTGCTAGCTAAAAAGCCAACCATAACTGGAGATCCTTTCCATTTCCTACCGATAAACCGATTGGAGCCTTAAAGGAACATAATGGAGTTTCCTAGCAGATATGAAACAGGTCATGCCAGGATTCCTTTCAAGAAACCACAGGTATGTGCTACAGAGACGGAAGATTTCCCACATCTAAGGCTCCACTGGAGGGCTGCAGCTGAAGTTTAGCCAAGCCAGGCAAGCCCAAGCAAAGCCTAACCCGCAAGTGAAGTCGGTGCAATCAAAGGCAGCAATTACAGCTCCCTGGCTGTGGCTAGGCTTCAAAGCAAAGCGCTCCGAGTCACATTTTAGCATATGTGAAGCCTTGAGCCTCAGCCACAAAACTAGATCTGCCGCCTCTGCCATTTGCGCTGGAGTGCAGCTCTGTGACTGGAGCAGAGAAACGCGGAACTGTTCCTCAGTTGTTGGGTGTGTGGTTTTTTTTTTTTTTTTAAAGACTCCACAGTTGAAAGATAACAGTGAAATTTTGGCAGCAAGAAGAGTGCATAATTGAAGACTTGTGGCATGCAGAGATCAGAGGCTGGATTTTAATCTCCCCCCCCCCTCCTGTCCACCTCCCAAGAAACTCCCAATAAGGTTTTGTCCTTTTCTATACTGTACAATTTGAAAAGGACTGGAGCAAGCAAAAATATATTTGACACAAAAGAATGCTTTTTTTAAAAAAAAAATTGTTTTGGTTGGGTTTATTCATGAATAAATATATAGACGAAGGATAACTTTAATGGCTGACCTCAAACTAAAAGGGACAGGGAAGTGAATCAACACCAGTCTCTCTCATGCCAGGGTCTCATGATTTAAACCACCTGAGAAAATGTTCGTTCATTTGACTCTTGGGTTCCAACATTTCCTCCGGCAATTTGTTCTACAGCTCTCTTTACCACAAAATAATTACAGTGTACTTAATATGTACTTAATACAATGTATCTTTAATATAAAATTCTACTTCAAATCTGCTTGTGTTCTAAATTTATCTTACAGATAGTTTCTCCCAGAGTCTATTTTGCAAAACAATTTGCAAAAATTATTTTAAGAAAACAAAAGCCAGTATCTAAGTTATGTTAGATTGTCTGTTTGCAATATTTTTTTTCTTTTACCGCACATTTCTAAACTACAATATTTTTTGTTCCTTTCCTTTGAGAATTTTACCATGAAACATAAAACTGAACTCAAAATCTAAGGTCAGCATAATAATTTAGCAACATATAACAGTATGCATCTAATAAATGCAATTAAATTTATTAGATGCAATAAATAATAAGATAATTGCAATAAATAAATGAAATGGATCCTTTGAGTTGGCGTTAAATTTCTGTCAAGTTCTAGGCTGTTTTCATAAGGAAGACTCATGAAATTTTAAAAATTTTGCCTCCATAATAAATTTTCAATGGCAAAAAAGAGGAGGGAGGGAAGGGAAGGAGAGGAGAAAAAAATCTGAAAAACCACAGGAAAGTAATAAAAACCATACCATCTGGGCCCCAGGTATAATTCTGTGACTGTACCGTTGCTTGCACAATAAAAGCCCTGTTACCTGGGAGTAACCTAAAAATAAATCAATTTAATGTTAACCTTGCAGGGGCAATTGTAATTAGATGAGGCAGCAATTTAATGATAAATCTTGGGCTGTTATAATTAATGATGTACTGTTATATATTACACTTTTTCTTGTGATAACAAGTACTCAGTGTTTACTGAAATAAGCTCTCTAAAAAAAATCCCACGTTAACATGCAATGAAGCAAATTCATTAAGTAGCAAACAATTCAAGTAAGATATTTTGATCTGTTAGTAGTGCTAACATTTACTTTATTCATAGATATATTTTGTTCCATCTTGCTTACTTGTTTGCTCCCCTAGGGAGGTTCTTAGCCTTCCCCTGTATTTGTGTACTATATCAGTGTTCATGTAGAAGAAGAATAGGCAGAGCTGGAGGGTGGAGTTAGATGAGTCATCAGCCTATAGTTGTTATGCTTCCACAAATGGTTCAAGTCCAACTCCCCTTGAACTCTGTTAACTGTTATCTGATACCAATTTGGTATTGCATATTAGTTGACTAGATTTTTGGGTGTAGGCTTGAGCAATAAATCTTCTGAACTTATGCATGATCCCTATCCTTCATGCCTGACAATTCTCTTGTAATATGGACTGAGCAGTGGTGGGTTTCAAAAAATTTTTAGAACCTCTTCCATAGGTGTGGCCTGCTTTGTGGGAGTGGTTTGCCAGCCATGTGACTGAGTGGGGGTCACTTGGCAGTCATGTGACTGGGTGGGCGTAGCCAACTTGTAAAATGTGGTGAAACTCACTTAACAATGCTCTTGCTTAGCAACCAAAATGTTAGCTCAGAAACTCTGGCATTTGAAGCACACAAGTCTTAAAGCTGTCAAGTTACAAGACCCTTGCACCCCTAACCCTTTAGAAAAAAAACCCAGGAATGTTCAAACTTGACAGCTTTAAGACTTTAAGGTTTAGATAGGACTCTTAGAGGCGGGCGGGGCAATTGGTGAGCCAGCCAATCAGTGAGCGGTGGGCGGGGGAAGCATGGTGTAGACGGGTGGGGGGAGGGAGCTGGAACCGGTTCTAAATGGCATGGTAGATTTGTGAAACCTCTTCTATAGAAGAGGTTAGAACTGGCAGGAACCCACCCCTGGGACTGGGCCAAAAATCAAACGTTTTACTGATACCATCATATATTTTTTTCATGGTAATTTTGAGAGAGGCAGAACTTTCGTGTCCCTTTTATATTAATAATAGAGCTAAATTATAAAGTGCCATAATGGAGCTAAATTATAAAGTGCCAAGAAGTCTGGTAGACTTCTTGCTTTTTAAAAAATTAACAAGTTTCAAAAACTGTATACAACTTGCTTTTTGAAGCAGCATCCAAACACCAATAGAAAGAGTAGTGTTATTCACATACTTTATCCTGCACCAATGAACAAATTATCTCCCATTATTGATAACAATCCTGAAGGCAACATTCTTGACAATTTAAGAACCCATGTCCCTCCAGTTAATTGATAAATTTCATCTCTACATTACCCTGGCCACTTTGGCTGATGTGAGTAATATTGGGAGTTGTATAACATCTAGAAAGCCACAGCAGCAGCCCGTGCTAGAAAATGAATGTATACTTTTCCAAAGATATGATAGACTTTTGGAAGTCTGGAATCTGTCAAAGCTATGGAAGGCAAAGGATCCTAAGGAAAGCAAAGGATCCAAGCATCCATCAACTATGGCTATTGCACTTAGCTTCAACTGTAGATTCCATTCCCCCCACCCCAGAAATATAGAATCATTAAGAAAAGATTCCCCCGCACTGGCATGCTATTTTTTCCCAGCTCTAGGGGGTAGTGCTCATCTCAATTTCTAAGCCAAAGAGCCAATGCTGTCAGAAGATTTCTCCGTGGTCATGTAACTGGCATGACTAAATGCTAAAGGTATACGAAGCGCTGTTACCTTCCCACCAAAGTGGTCCCCATTTTTCTACTTGCATTTTTTACATGCTTTCGAATTGCTGGTTTAGTAGAAGCTGGGACAAGTAACGGGAGCTCAACCTGTTACGCGGCACTAGGGATTCAAATTGCTGAACTGCTGACCTTCTGATCAACAAGCTCAGCGACTTAGCCACTGAGCCACCATATTCCTGTAGAATCATTAACAGTATAATGTTGCAGGATCCAATCAGAATTCATCATCGGGATCAGAGATTTAGTCTTCCTAATTTTTGGACTTGTGCTGAAGCCCTCAGGAAACTTCTTTTTCCAGAATGGGAGGAGGGAATGGTCACACGTGGGTTTTATCACAGCCTGATTGGTCCAAGGCTGAGAGGAAATCTATAAATACCGGTGCCTGTCCATTGCTAGCCCAGATTCTCTCTCAGCCTGGTCCAAGCTGTAGAGTAGTTGGATAGGTTCTGTTTGTTTTCTCCTTTTGGGTGAGTTCTATTCAATCTGATTCCTATTTGGCTAATTGGGCACTTTAAATTTAAATTCTAAATTGATCTGCTGCGGCCCCAAGGGACAGATCTCTGCCTCGGGCGGCTGGGGGAGAGCCCAGTGGGGCACTAGTCTCCCCCCCGCAGGCCAGGAACCTTTGCCCGTCCCCGGGTGCGGGGGTGCGGTTCCATTCAAACTGCTTCGTTCAAACTACTTGAAGGGGCTGTTTTTTTGCAGCATTCAAACTGCTTCGTTCAAACTACTTGAAGAGGCTGTGTTTTTGCAGCAGGAAAGTGAAAGAGAAACTTAAGCCTCGAGGCTCCAGCGTGCAGATCGCTCCGGAGGGGGCCCCTCGCTGCAGGCTTCCTTTGTTTGTGTTGCCGGGGAGACAGAGCAGGGGGGGGAGAGCGGCTCTCCCTGCTCAATTTAAAGTGAAGCCGGCTAGAAAAGGCCTGGCTGGGCTGCTGGTGATTATTTCCAGCCCTTTTCTCCCGCGCACGGAGTTCCGGTGGCCATTTTGGAGGCTGCCACGTGCTTGAGGCCTTGCCTTTATTGACGGGCCTAGTGCGGCCTAGTGAGAGGCCTTGAGCCTAGGTCTCCCCACAGGCTTCAGGCCCTGGTCTCAGGTGGGACTTTGGAGGCCGATTCCTGCTCCTTTCGTCAGACACGTGAGTGGGGCATGGACGAGGGAGCGGAGATTCCCCAGGGGCAAGGGGCAGGCCCTACTGGGAGTGAGGAGGCCTTGGATCAGGAGGTGGGGAGGGGGGCTCCCCCTCAGAGATCCCTTTCTTCAAGGCGCCCCTCCAGTTCTGTCTCTAGGGATGAGGCAGCTCGCCATAGGGCGCTGGAAAGGACCTTTGCCAGGGCAGAAAGGCAGGCCCAGTCCTCCAAGCCTTTATCTAGGGACAGATCCAGGTCCCCTGTTAGGCCCATTTCAGAAAGGTCTCTACTTAGAGGTTTTAGCCCGGCTTCTTCATGCAGCTCCCCTGGTAGGTCGCAGACCTTCTCCAGGAGGGGGCGTTCTCCATCCCCCATAGATGATCCTCTGGAGGGCACGTCCAGAGGCCCCTGTTCCCCCCAAAGGTTGGCCCCTCAGGGTCCTGCTTCTACTTTTGGGGATGTGGAGGATCTGGATAATCTCCCTGAAGGGATTAAGAGGCTTATTTCGGCAGCCATCACTCGGGGCATTGCCCAGCGGGACAAAGGCTCCCTTTACTCTAGGCATGGGGGGCTGAACAGGGCTCAGTTTCGGGCTTCCTCCCCTTCCATGATCAGTGAGGCTTCCTTCCTGGGTGGGGGGGAGTTACCCCAGGAGATGGGATTCTCAGATGATGAGAATACCACTGTTTCGGAGGAGCCTTCTTCTAAGGTCCTATTTATGCCCGCCTTGTTTAAAGTTCTCTTGGATAAGGCGAGGCACACCACCAAGGTTGGAACTGGGGATCCCTCTGTGCCCCCCCCAAGGGATCCCGACATGGTCATGTTCTCTGCCACGGCCACCAACAAGGAAGAGATCCCTGCCCCTCCCTTGTTCCTAGAGGTTCTGACCGACCAGTGGGCTAAACCTTCCACTTTCTCTTCTCCAGGTAGTACCGACCGTCGGCATTATAACATGGAGCAAACCTTTGCTCAGGCCATTCAGCTCCCGACGGTTGACACCCCTGTGGCCGCATTGGTGTCCTCCTCCCCGGTGGTGTCGGGCGATGCGGCAGATAAGATGAAGCCGGAGGATAAGCGCGCAGAGCTTACGTTGCGGAAGAACTTCAACGCCACAGCGTGGGCCATTAAGGCGGCGGCCTCGGCTTCCTACTTTAATCGTGCCACGGTCATGTGGCTCAAGAAGCTGCAGGCACGCATTCCCATACAGGAGGACCGGATCCATCAGGATCTGGTCAAGATTCTGGCGGCGTGTCAGTTTTCAGCTGACGCGACCTTGGACACGGTCAAGTTTGCTTCTAGCGCCCTGGCCACCTCGGTCACCTCCCGTAGGCTCCTGTGGTTGCGCCATTGGCAAATGGACAACAAAGCGAAATGGGATTTGGCGGCTGCCCCCTTCAAGGGGTCCGATCTCTTCGGGGAGGCTCTTACTCGCATCCTCGTGGAGGATAAGGACAAGAAGAAGGTCCTACCCTCCACGGCTAAGAAGGCCGAGAACAAGTCTCGTCCCTTCCGTAGGCAACGATATAGGGCCCCTAACTTCGGCTATAACCAGCGCTTCTCTTCTTTCTCTTCTGACAGGCATTTCTTGGGGCAGCCCTTCCAGGACAGGAGCCGTTTCCAGGGCCAGGCTCGGCGGCCCTTTCGGGGGGGAGGCGGCCGTCCCTTCCGCAGGGGGAAGTGACTCGAACCCGAGTCATCCCATCGGCGGCCGCCTCGCTCTTTATGCGGACCGGTGGGACGACATCACGTCGGACGCCTGGGTTCGAGCCACGGTTTGTTACGGGCTCAGGTTAGAATTTCTCTCCACTCCTCCAAATCTCTTTCGGTCGTTCCCTCCATCTCGGAGTCGAGAGCGCCGCCGCCTGATGAGTCAGGCGATCGCCCACCTCCTCGAAATCCATGCGGTGGAGGCGGTTCCCGCAGGGGAACGGGGCCGGGGCCACTACTCAAATCTCTTCGTGGTCCCGAAGAGCACGGGGGGTTGGAGAGCAATTCTAGACCTCAAGCGCCTGAACAGGTTTCTGGTCTACAGGCGGTTCAAAATGTCATCGCTCAAGTCCATCCTTCAGGGCATCAGGAAAGGCGATTTCCTGGCCTCCGTGGATCTCACGGAGGCCTATCTTCATATTCCCATCCTGCCCGTTCATCGCCGGTTCTTGAGGTTCTCCCACGGGCCCCACCATTACCAGTACAGGGCTCTTCCCTTCGGCCTGGCCTCGGCCCCGAGGACCTTCACAAAGGTCCTGGCGGCTCTGGCGGCCCATCTGAGATCGGTCCCGGTCCGCCTCCAATGTTATTTAGACGATGTCTTGCTTCAGGCGGGCTCCCTGTCTCAGGCCGTTTCAGATCTTCAGATTACCATTCGAAGCCTCCAGGCCCTGGGGTTCTCGGTAAACTTCGAAAAGAGCCATCTCACTCCCTCCACTCGCATTCTGCATCTGGGGACAGTCATAGATTCCAAGTTGGGGGAGGTGCGTCTGTCTCAGGAGAGGCAGGTCAGCCTCCGTCGGCTGGCAGAGAGCGTTCGCACAAAGCGCTCCATTTCCATCCTCTCTCTGTCGCAGTTATTGGGCAAGATGGTCTCTTGCATAGGGATTGTCCCGTGGGCCAGACTCCATCTTCGGCCCCTTCAATGGGAGCTTATCCCCTATCAGAGGGGACAAATGAGCAATTCCCTTCGGACTCTCCGCATCTCGACGGGAGTCCGTGCATCCCTGGTGTGGTGGCTCTCCCCGGCCATCCAGCGGGGGTGTCTGTTCTGGGAGCCGAACAGGGTGACCGTCACCACGGACGCGAGTCTGTTCGGGTGGGGGGCCCTGGTGGGCTCTCGGATGGCTCAGGGCAGATGGACGGCCTCGGACCTCCGTCACAACATCAATTGGCTGGAACTGAAGGCCGCGCGTCTGGCTCTGAGTCACTTTCGCTCCTCGGTGGAAGGGAGCCACGTTCTCCTCCTGACGGACAATGTGGCCACCAAGGCGCACATCAATCGTCAGGGCGGGACCCACTCGAGAGCCCTCTGGCTGGAGGCTCTGCGATTGGGGTCGTGGGCGGAGAAACACTTACAGTCCCTGGTGGCGGAGCACATCTCGGGACTCTCCAACGTCCAGGCGGACTGGCTCAGTCGAGCAACTCTGGACAACGGCGAGTGGCAACTCCACCCGTCGCTGTTCCGGGAGATCTGTCGTCGGTTCGGGTCCCCCCGGGTGGACCTGTTTGCGTCTCCCGAGAACACACAACTCCCGCGTTTCTTCACCCATTTCCAATCCAGCTCGGCAGAGGGCACGGATGCCCTCAGGAGCCGGTGGCCCCCGGGCCTTCTCTATGCCTTTCCCCCCATTCCACTCATCCCGGGGACCGTCAGGAAGGTGGTGACGGAAAGGGCCCTGGTCATTCTGGTGGCCCCGTTTTGGCCCAGGAGACCCTGGTTTGCGGACCTGGTTCAGCTGTCAGTGACTTCCCCGTGGAGGATTCCGCAGGGGGAGGTGGTCTTACGGCAGGGGGTCCTGATTCACCCAGAGCCTCAGTGGCTTCAGCTGACCGTTTGGCTCTTGAACGGCGGCTTCTAAGGGGGGCTCATCTGTCTTCCGGGGTCATTCGCACCATCGAGGCGGCCCGTCGTCCCTCAACGACCCGCATTTATAACTCCACCTGGGCAGCGTTCGTCCGCTGGTGCTCCCCCAAGGGCATCTCTCCCGTCAGAGCCACCATCCCCAACGTCTTGGATTTCCTTCAGAAGGGCCTGGAGGACGGGCTCTCGCAAAACACCTTGCGTCGCCAAGTGGCGGCTCTGTCCTCGGTCTTGGGGGGGGCGGGATCTTCTTCTCTTTCCCAGTCTCCTCTGGTCAAGCTGTTCCTCAAGGGGGCGGCAAATCTCAGGCCTCCCCCCCGTTCATAGATTCCCCACGTGGGATCTTCCGCTTGTCCTCAAGGCATTAACAGGAGCCCCGTTTGAACCTCTCCGCTCGGTGCACTTGCGCTTCTTATCACTGAAGGTGGTCTTCCTGGTGGCCATCACTTCCGCCCGGCGTATATCCGAGCTGGGCGCCCTGTCTTGTAAGGACGACCTCTGTCATTTTCACCAGGACAGAGTGGTCCTTCGCCTTGACCCGGCATTCGTCCCCAAGGTGAATACCCCCTTTCACAGGGCTCAGGAGATCGTCCTGCCTGACTTCTGCCCGAGTCCGTCCACTGACAGGGAGCGTCTTTGGCATCGTCTGGATGTCCGCCGTGCCTTGCGGATCTACCTCCGGCGGACCAAGGATTTCCGCAAGTCGGAGGCCTTGTTTGTCTCCTTCCTACCTGGAGCTCTGGGTTCGAGGGTGTCCTCGGCTACCATCGGCCGTTGGCTGCGTCAGGCCATCTCGGAGGCCTACGTGGCCTCAGGGCGGCCGGTTCCATCAGGCGTCACGGCGCACTCTACAAGGAGCGCGGCAACCTCGGCAGCGTGGGCCACGAGGGCCCCGTTTGAAGACATCTGCCGGGCGGCTACCTGGGCCTCTCCAACCTCGTTCATCCGGCATTATCGTCTGGATGCTTTCGCGTCAGCGGACGCGTCTTTCGGTCGTAGGGTCCTACAGGGGGTGGCAGCTGAGGCTCCCCTTGGTTCCTAGAGTTCCTGTTCTCCCTCCCTGGGACTTTAGCTTGGGTATGTCCCACGTGTGACCATTCCCTCCTCCCATTCTGGAAAAAGGACGTTGGTCTTACCTGAACGTCTATTTTCTGATGGGAGGAGGGAATGGTCACAACCCGCCCTGGGTTCTGTCTGTTGGGGCCAAGGGGAGGGCCCGGGGGGTGTTTCCCGGGGTTTGTTGTGTTGTTTCTTGTTTTTCAGTTGTACCGTTCATGTTCGAGAATCTGGGCTAGCAATGGACAGGCACCGGTATTTATAGATTTCCTCTCAGCCTTGGACCAATCAGGCTGTGATAAAACCCACGTGTGACCATTCCCTCCTCCCATCAGAAAATAGACGTTCAGGTAAGACCAACGTCCTTTCTCTATGTGTCCTGGTGACCAACTCATATAGGTTCCTGCAGTCCATTTTTGGTGCAACTTCAGTATGGATTACATGTGCCCCAATCTACAATTCACAGGTCAACAATACTTAGTAATGTATCCATAATATGGAATCTCACAACTTTTCCCAACATATTTTGAAAGCACCAACTTAGGAAAGAATTGGCATTGTCAGTAAAGCTTTTATAATAGTAATGTTTGTTTTGGTGGCAAAACTTGAACCAGGAAAAAAAAAAGGATTCTAAATCATAAGTTCATTTCCCTGATTCCTCCAGCAGATGTCACTCAATTATAGACAAACAAGAAAAACCAGGCTCTCTGTAGGGTTACAACCAAGTTTACAATCTAATACACAGTATTAAACAATATAATAGCTCCATCTTCTTGAGATGTTACTTTCTTCACTAAATAAACATGAACAAGCATGCTAAAACATTCTAGTTTAAACCTAGTGTTGACTCAGAACAGTAGAGTATTCATTTAGTTTTTCAGTTAAGGAAATTTGGTAAACCTGAATTTGGGATGCTTGTGGAGAAAAGCAGTAATTTTAGTATAAATTACAGGAAACAATTTATTTAGTTATTCATTTGATGTCTGTGCTGCCCATCTCATCTAGAGGTTACCACTCTTTTATGCTTATGGACATTTTCATAACTTGTTCTAAAAAAAAAAACAAATTTCCTTGTTGTTTCTTAAAAAGGAGATTTAAAAAGTTTCAGTTTTGAACAAGTACATTATGGTGAATGTATCATTTTATGCTTGGGGTCTAAATTCCAGCTTAAATTTAAATAATTTCTTACCGTTACATAATGCTTTCTTATTAAAAATAAGAATAGCAATAAAAATAGTTACAAAAGTACAAATCAGATAAGATGTCAACTTGTGCAAATAAAATAAAAGAATAAAAGTACAGCAGACTTTTGTGGCTCAATGGCTTTTTAGAGTGTCAATTAAATTCCCTACTACCATCCCAAAAACATGCAATGCTGACTGGCTCCAGTACCCCTTGGCATCATCCCCATATATTCCTTTGTAGCCTGGGAGAAATTTTGATTTATCACTGTGATTTATCTTTTCCCCTACTCTATATAAGCTCCATAAGCCTGTATTGCATGTTGTATAATACACTTTCTGAACAGATCATCAACTACCCTTACCTGATTGATTCTTTTTTCTTGAGGAAGTTAACGTCTCGTAATTAGATATGTGGACAGGATCTCTACAACTGCTTTAAATAATAATAGCAGTACAGAAGGAATACAATGAGCTAATAGTCAACATAAATATGGATAGAGTGTACAATAAAAGGGAAGAGAGAAACATTTGGAAAAATGTTGTGCTCAATATGTCGGTGCAAGCACTCATCTCCTTTCTGTTCTGACCTAGGCTTCCCCAGCAACACCAAGCTGAGTTCTCCTTCCGATAAACCCCTTTTATTTAATTTACAGTTAATTCCTCTCCAGCAAAGTCCCGGCCCATAGGCTTTCAAGATAGTTCACAATTGGAGAGTGGCCAGGCCGATATCTTTCAGGCGCTGCAGTAGTTGGCAAGAATGCAGGAATGAACTAATTGTCTCCTGCAAACACCCCTCCCCTTTCCTCTTTTATTCCCTATGGGAAGGGCCATTCATCGTCCATCTGTGGCTTTACTCCCAAGTTGACCCTTGTTTCTTAGCTTTCCCGTCTGTGCATGTGCACACTGGGAACAGGGTCCAGCTGTTCGTCTGCCTCTCTGATGTCTGACTCCAAGGGCAGTTGATAAAGATAGCCCTAGTATAGTGGTTTTCAACATGTGGGTCAGGACCCCTTTTGGAGTCGAACAATCCTTTCACAGGGGTCGCATAAGACCATCGGAAAACACATATTTTCGATGGTCTTAGGAACCACCAATTTTATGGTTGGGGGTCACCGCAAAATGAGTACCGGTAACTGTATTAAAGAGTCGTGGCATTGGAAAGGTTGAGAACCACTGTCCTAGTAGGACTCCCTGCAGCCTCCTGGAACCAAAAATGGGCCGCAGGGGCGCTGCACCCCCTGCGCTTCCCATGCCCCTGTGCACACATCTCCAGCATGCGTTCCTCCCCCCCTGCATGCCTGGCAAAAGCCCGAAAATCATCTGGCCGGTGGGAGGTGCACATGCATGCATGGTGGATCTGAGCTGGGCTAGCGGCTTGCATGCCAGTAGAGAGGGTTCTGTGTGCCATCTGTGGCACGTGTGCCATAGGTTTGCCATCACGTCACTAGACCAAACTTGATGCACTGTCATAGTCACTTTGCACTATGAGAGAGGCATTAAGTATTTCTACTTTTCCATATATCTTCAATTCCTTTCTTTATTTTATGTTTAATCAAAAGTTTCGAAGCAGGGGGGGAAATGTATCTCACATTGTGTACCATTGGCTTAATACCCACATATAGTTCAATAATATTGGAATATTTCTGGTTAACAGCACGGCCATTTCCATCCTTAAATAGAAAAGACCAGTTGGAAATTAAATTAAATGTAAATGCTTCACAATGCAGCATCTTGCTTGCCACAGTAGTAAACTGGATACATTCAAGAAATGACAGGCAGATCTTGAAATAGCTGGTGGGATTTTCACACAAAGTAATGGCTGGTTGGAAGGAGATTTTCTCTTGAATGCAACAGAAAATGTTTCCCTACTTGGCCTAAATCCTGTTAATCAGCCAATTTTAATTTAAATCCTGAAATAAAATGCCCAAAGAAGCTTTTAACACTATGAAATCTCATCTGACTTTACTCTATTTTCTTAACAGAAATGTCCATTGAGCTGAAGAGGACAGCATAGCAAGGATTTACATTATTTATCTGATTACATCATCAGGCAAATTTACACATGTTATAAATCACAAGGAAAATTGGAACGCTACCAGTGAAATTGGGGAAAGTGAGATTTCACTGTAGTTTGGTCTAAACTAGCAGTTATCTCTTCTTCTTGTTGCAGCTTATTCATGTATTGTTTGATGCATCCTTTTACTTATCCTGATTCTCCTGCCACTTGCACGCTAATGTTATGGACTAAGAAGAATCTGTAGCCTGGTTCATGTATTTACATTCCACAGTTTTTTCTTGTTTTTAATATTAAGGATGGGAAAAAGACAATAATAGCTAAAAGGCTCAAATGCCAAGGAACGTATTCTGTGAAGATCCCCAAAATCAACTTGGTTTATTTATTGTATTGTTTTTATGTATATTTATATGGTCACAGATATCAGCAAAACCAAGCCATTTTACCTTCCTAAATTAGATTTCAAAGGTCAAGTAGGACTGGGGAAAATATTTGGGAAAGGTCATATGTGAAAGCTCCCGTTTTAGAACCGAATACAATTTTATGGGATGAGACTATGTTTACAAGCTTACAGTTATATTTAAAGATGTTTAAAGCCTAAAATCAGCCTCAGCCTGACTTAAGACAGCTTCCGCTAATGTTTCGCTGGATGTGTCCTACAGACCTTATTTTAAAAGAATGGGAACTTCTTGGTCTTTTTCTTTTTCTGCTTGTAGCAAGTGATAACATACAGAGTGCCAAGTTACCCAAATTCTGTGAAAAGGATTATAAAAATTAGACTAATTAACTTGTCTCTACTTTGCATACAATTTATCCCGCTTCCAAGATTTGCAGACTTCATGGCATTTAGATATTTTGCATGCAAGGAAATGGGCAGCTCTGGGAAATGGAAAAAGGCAAAGAGAAGACTTATGAATAAAAAGTGGAGGTTAACAGGAATATGGGTAGAAAGTGATTGTGTAATGGTGGAGTTCTTGATTTTAAACATTAAAAAAAACTACATGGTTCATTGAATATTTTGGACATCTTGTGTTTTAAAAAGTGGGTTTTAATAAAGGTAGTATCAGTTCTGACAGGTTCTGGAGAACCGGTAGCAGAAATTTTGAGAGTGGGAAGGGAATGGGGATTTTGCAGTATTCTTCCCCTGCTACGCCCACAAAGCCACGGCCACAGAACTGACAGTAAAAAAAACAAAAAACTGAATCCCACCACTAATTCTCTGGTGGGAAAAATTTATGGGGGAAAAGAGAGCTCTTAAAACTATATAGTCATTGACTTATGATCACAATAGAGCCCAAAATTTCTTGCTAAGTGAATCATTTGTTAAGTGAGCTTTGGCCCATTTTATGGCCTTTTTTTACCACAGTTGTCAAGTAAATATTAGTAACATGGTTTCTAAGAGAATCTGGCTTTCCCATTGACTTTGCTTGTCAGAAGGCTGCAAAAGATGATCACATGACTCCCCTGGGACACTGCAGCCATCATAAATTTGAGTCGGTTGCTAAGCATCTGAATTTTGATCATGTAACCATTGGGCTGATACAATGGTCATAAGTGTGAAAAATGGTCATCAATCACTTTTTCCAGTGCTGTTATAACTTTGGATGGTCACTAAATGTAAGCCAAAGACAATTTGTAAATGATAACATACAAGTGGAAAATATTCTTATGAGAACTAGAAAAGGACAGTGGAAGCAGCAACTGTGGCTACCCAAAAGTAAAATTCTGGAAAGAAATAAAGCACAAAGATAGGAAGAGGGGACATGTCATCAAGGAAAACAGTAGAAATGTACAGACATAGCCAAAAGTATTGGTATCCCCCAACTGTCTCGTCTTTATCATTACAGAGGCGACATTTGCTGTTGGTGGTAACATGTTGAATTTTTGCCTTCATGTAGTTTGTGGCTAAGGCTTGTTCTTGAGCTGCCAAAATAAAGCCTTCTGTTTCTTTTTTCAGTGCTCCTGATCTTAACCAGTTTCAAGTTAGCTTTTGGTCAGCTTTGCCTTCAATATTTTTCAAGTATTAGCTATGCAATTTTCCAATTTTCAGCTCGCTTCTAAATTACTTCTTTCTTATATTCAGCTTTTGACTTAGTTGTCTTTATTATTGTTGTTGTTGTTGTACAATTGTATCACAGCGGCCAGTTGTTTCGCCGGATTTGGCATTGGTTACTAGTCGGGCCCCACCCAGGGGCCTAGGACGTCGTAACGTATTTTCGTAATATGCGTGCAGATCCAAGCAGTGCGGCTTTTTGCATTTGACTGATGGTGATTTTGTCAATTTTTAACTGTTTTAAATGTAATTCCAGTGCTTTTGGAATAGCACCCAGTGTGCCAATTACCACTGGAATTACCACTGCTGGTTTGTGCCATAATCGTTGAATTTTGATTTTTAAGTCCTGGTATTTTGCAATTTTTTCACATTCCTTCTCGTCGACCCTAGTATCACCTGGTATTGCGATGTCTATGATTGTAACCTTATTTTTCTCAACCAGTGTGGTGTATTATGCGCCAGTATTTTCTCCGTTTGTATGCGAAAATCCCACAAGATCTTGACCATCTGGTTTTTGGTGACTTTTTCAGGCTGATTTTCCCACCAGTTTGTTGCTGTTTTAATATTATAATTTTTGCACAAATTCCAATGGATTATTTGTGCTACTGAATTGTGCCGCAATTTATAATCAGTCTGCGCGATTTTTTTACAGCAGCTGAGTATGTGATCAACAGTTTCATCAGCTTCTTTGCACAGTCTGCATTTGGCATCATCAGAGGATTTTTCGATTTTGGCCTTAATGGCATTTGTGCGGATAGCTTGTTCTTGCGCAGCCAGGATTAGTGACTCTGTTTCTTTCTTTAATGTACCTGTTGTTAACCATAACCAAGTTTGTTCACTGTCCACTTTATCTTTTATTTTTTCCAGAAATTGGCCATGCAGTGCTTTTTTCTGCCAACTCTCCATTCTTGATTTTATCACATCTTTTCTGTATTCTTGTTTCGTCTGTTGGGCCTTCAGTAGATTTTTGTTCTTTACTTTGATTAATAGATGTTCTTGACTTTCTTTTAAATAATCAGCCAGTGCATGTTTTTCTTCTTCAACTGTTTGCTTCACTTGTAATAATCCTCTACCACCTGATTTTCGGGGCAGATATAGTCTATCAGTATCACCACGTGGATGTAAACTGTAGTGCATTGTCATTAGTTTCCTGGTTTTTCGGTCCAAAAGATCCAAATCAGCTTGTGTCCAGTTAACTATACCAGCTGTGTATCTTATAACTGGTATTGCCCAGGTATTTATGGCCTTGATTGTATTTCCACCATTCAATTTAGATTTCAAAATTTTCCTAACTCTGTTGGTGTACTCTCACCTGACAATAGTTTTTACTTCTCCATGCTTGATGTTATCCAACTGCAGAAAGCCTAAGTATTTGTAGGCTTCATTTTCTTTGCATTTAATTAATTGGCCATTGGGCATTTCAATTCCCTCACATGCAGTGATTTTGCCCCTTTTTATGGATACAGTGGCGCATTTTTCCATGCCAAACTGCATTGAAATATCGGTGCTGAATACTCGGACTGTGTTTGTCACTGATTGGATTTCTATTTCTGATTTTCCATAGAGTTTCAAATCATCCATATATAGTAAATGCGAAATTTTTTCAGCTTCTTTGGCTGTTTGGTAGCCTAATTTCATTTTTTTTAAGATTACTGCTAGTGGGATCATTGCGATGATGAAGAGAAGAGGTGAAAGTGAATCACTCTGGAAAATTCCTCGTTTGATATTAACCATTCCATAGATCTCATTCCCTACTGCCAACTCAGTTCTCCATTGTTTCATCACCTTTTCAGTAAAGGATGTAATATTTTTGCTAATGCCAGTTGTTTCTAAGCATTTTATGATCCAACTATGTGGCAGTGAGTTAAATGCCTTTTTGTACTCAATCCAGACCATATTCAAGTTCGTTTTTCTGTTCTTACAATTTTCTAATATCATTTTATCAATTAGAAGCTGATCTTTTGTGCCCCTGCTCTCTCCCCTGACAATAGTTTTTACTTCTCCATGCTTGATGTTATCCAACTGTAGAATGCCTAAATATTTGTAGGCTTCATTTTTGTTGCATTTAATTAGTTGGCATTTCACATTCCCTCACATGTAGTGATTTATTATTATTATTATTATTATTATTATTCAGAGCTGCAGAAAGCACTTTCTTGAGTTATTGCTTCAAAAAGGTATGCTACAAATACTATGTTAGTATGATAGGTGCCATTTACTTGTGTTAGTTTCATCTCATTTCATGGTGAATTCGGATTCTTTGGAAAAAACTGGAGGTAAACCAATAATTGTGGCTATGGCTGTGGCTGTGGCTGTGGCTGTGGCTGTATGTGGAAAGCAAAGGTTTAAAATGGGCCAAGTTGGCACTTGGTTGGACAATGCCTATTTATTTTGAATGAGTTGAATGAGTACTGAACTGCATCCTAAAGTACGGGAAGAGGAACTTGTTCATGTTTAATAAATCCTGGAGAATGGAAGAAGTCCCAGAAGACTGATAGAGCAAAGTCCTGCCTGCATCTTTGAAGGAGGATCCAGAAAACTACAGAAAAGTCATTCTGACATCAATATCAGGGATGATTGTAGGCCAGATCATAAAAGGATCATTTTATAGCACCTTGAAAACAATATTGTAATTGCCAAAAGTCGCATACATTTCTCAAGGCCAAATTTGCCAGACTAACTTTACCTCATTTTTTATTAGTTTCTCTAATAAATTGTGGAAATATTGTAGAGTTAAGGTATCTTGATTGCAGAAAAACATTTGATAAAGTACTCCATGACATTCTGATTAGCAAGCTCATTAAGTATGAGCTGGAGGGTATGATAATTAAATGGATACACAGTTGGCTAAAAAAAAATCTGTATTTAAAAAATTCTCATCAAACTGGATGAAGTATTGAGTGGGTATCATAAGGTTCTGTCTGTAGTCTTGTACATTTCCAAATTTTTATTAATGCCTTAGATGAAGAAGGGGGAATGCTTATCAGATTTGCATATGACACAAAATTGGATGGGATAAAAATATTCTAGAAGGCAGAAATAAAATGGAAAAGAATCTTGATCTTCAAGAAATGAATAAAGGAAATTTAATGGAAACCAATGGAAACTTAAAGGGAAACCAATAGAAACTTAATGGACAATTATTTCTTTAGAAAAAGAAACCAAATGCATAGTTATAGGATGGGAAATAGTGATTTGATAATAGTACTTTGTATAATAATATCTTAAAGATTTGTCCAGTACTGGGCATATTTTAAAATGATTGAGACAAACTGCATCAGATTCAAAGAAGAGCAATGAGGATGATCCAAAGATTAGACACTAAGTCCTGTGAAGAAAGATAGGAGGATTTGGTAATGTTTAGCTTCAAGAACAGAAGACCGAGGAGGCATATCCTAGCATTCTTCAAACACTTAAAAAGATTCATACATATTAAAGCAATAGGACTTATTTTCCACCACTCTAGATTACAGGACTAACATTGACAATTAAGGAGAAAGAACAATCTGATTATTATACGATATAGGAGGTCTTTTACCAACAGTTAGAGAATAAAAAAGGAAATTGGAAATAAAAGAAGATAGAAAGAAGTATAGAAAATGTTATTAAGACTGAGAAAAGAATAAAATGATAATTGTTAGCATTAGTGAAATGAAAATAACAATACTCAATGTTATTATTGTATATATATATATATATTAGAAGATATGTTAGAAGACATGTTAAGAAGGAAATGAAGAGATTTATAAGGTTTAACTGTACAATGTAATATAATTTATGTCCCACAGAAATATCTGTGCCCAGATGACACACTGCTTAAAGAAAGATGGAATGTATGTATTTTAAATTGAAAAATAACAAAACTTAAATAAAAAATAAGTACAGGATACAGAACAATATATTTATTTTATTGAAAGGCACATTTCAATTAAATGCTTAAAAATCCTGCATAACAGAGCAGTTTGACACTGGAACTAATTGCCCAGAGAAACGGTGGATTTCCTCCACTAGATGTGTTCAAGAAGTAGCAAGGTGGATATCTGAAAAGGATACTTTAATGGGGATTTCTGCAGTGAAGTGGTTGGACTGGCCAGTACTACTTCTATTATTTTGCGCAAGTCAGGAAGAGAAGCAGGAAGAATTCAGATATGGTAAGAGAACGGTTTAATGTTTTCTTCACTTCTAGACTTCTGATTTCTTAACACTTGCACAAGATGATCAATTTATTACTGAAGCCCCCACCCTCCAAGAAACCCTCCCAATATACTAATGACCATAACTTTTTGATGAAAAATATGATGATGCAAGTATTTATGTGAAGAGCATTATCACTCTTTGTACCCAAATTCAAGGTATATTGTAATTTTAAATAGTTGTAGGATGTGTCTTTGATTGTTAAAGACTCTCTTTCACTATAATTAAAATATAAATTATATAAATATTATTGTAATACAAAGCCATATTCTTAGGCAACGGAAACAGCTTGAACTGCCCAAAACAGAGAACATCTTAAAACTCAGGAAATTTCACCAGGGTTGAAAATGGACTATTTTTCAAATTTAGCATATTAGGTGGAGAAAACACTAAAAAAAAAAAAAAAAACCCGAACAACCTAGAATCCTTTGTAAAAAGCAGAGTAGTCTGCACATATTTATTCATAGTTAGACTTTATTATTTCCACTTTATCAATAATTTATATCTATTAAAATATGTTTTACTGCTTATTGACTGGTTAAGCTTCCCAATAACTATATTTTGATAGTGAATGAAAAAATATTATTTGATTAATGATGAATGAAGGTGTTTGAATTGAAGCTTAATAAAGGTGATTATTTGGTTAATGGTTATGAACAGCAGGATTTGGTAAATGTACCACTGAAATAACTTCAGTGTCAGATTTAAATGGTTGTTATATTAGATACATTCAAATTTTGATACTACATGTTAATATTTAATGTAAGAATTTTTATTTTTTAAATACATCATTGGATGTAGGAGATGACCCAGCTGAACCCGAGGGAAGGATCAAATGTGTCATCAGTCTTGAGTCCCTTCATGCCCACAAGAGATCTAAGTCCAGCCCACCTTTAATTCCATTGACTCTTATGTATCATCAATTTGCTTAAACCATTAGTAGTTCAGATTCTTGTAGAGAGCATAAGTTTGCAATAAACCCTTATATTTATTTGAGCTGCCTGAGTTTCCTGATTTCCATGCTTGATATTGGAATTCACTATCCACAATTCGTAGCATAATGTTGGAAGAATTAAACTCAAATTGAAATATTGAAGTATTTTTCTAGCATTCATAAATGCTACAACACAAACATACAAATGAAATGACACAAATGTTACACGCACACACACACACACACCCCACACTGTTTCCCTGAAAATAAGACCTCCCCCAAAATATTGCAACACAGCAGCAGCCATGAAGTGACCACGCTCGCCACCCCCTGAACCTCAAAAATAATAAGACCTCCCCAAAAATAACAAACATTATATTAGGTGTTCTGTTTTTCTTTACTTACAATGTATAAGTATTTTGAAATAAAAATGCTCTTTTTCCTGCCAATGAAGATTAGAAAATAATGTTGAGAACAAATCAGTTTGGTTTTAATGTGTTTCTAGTGAAGATTTTTGCAGTATGATGGCAGTCAAAATGGTTTAACTGCTTATTAAAGTCATTGGGCTTCAGACTTGCAGCTAGTCAGTGAGGTATAGTTAGTTTGCATGATGAAATTAAATAATAAAAGGAAAAAAGAATTGGCTCTAAAATACGCAGCCGGTATAAAAACCATTAATCATAAGAACATTCATTTGAGGGTAGCACATTAAATTTGTGTGTGCTATAATTTCTTGATTTTTCCCCAAATATTAAATGTAGGAAAGATTTAGGAAATCTATTGATGTATATATAAATATTCTTACCATGCTTCAGATGTAGGCAGCTGTCATTCGTGGGGCGGTACCTGTAGGAGATTGTTGGGTTTTTTAAACAAATTTCACTGAATAATTTTTTTTGCATACCCCAAATAAAAGGTCTTATGCTAGAATATGCATTGCTGATTGATTTTCTCTGCCTTTTATGGTTCTTATACCAGCCATTTTTTTTAAAAAGAGAACACCTCACTGATGCTTTCAGCAGAAAGATTTTAAACCACTTCTATTTTTTTTAATGTGCTGTATGTTAATAAAAAGTCTTCTGTGAATGGTGCTTGATTCTGCAGTTTTCCTGGCAACAATATGGAAGTAGTTTGGTTTGGAGTCTTCTTAGAAGAATATAAAACCCCTCTTCTTCGATTTAAATCATTTACAGGTCTGTTTAGCTCTATGAATTTACTAATTCATCCATGAGATGTATTGATTTATTTACAAGGCTCATAAGCTGCTCCAATGGACTCTTCCCCAATGAAGAAATAAGTTGATCTAAAACCTCTGCTTAACAGCCCCCAAAAGGGAATATTCTTCACCCTTCTGGAACTCAGTAGTGGATTGATGAAGCTAAAATGCAATTTACGGCACGGAGAAACAAAACAGCTTCTCAATTAATGTTTCCTGAATCTAAGCAATGGTAAAGGTAAAGGTTCCCCTCATACATATGTGCTAATTGTTCCTAACTCTAGCAGGTGGTGCTCATCTGTGTTTCAAAGCCAAAGAGCCAGCACTGTCCAAAGACGTCTCTGTGGTCATATGGTCAGCATGACTAAATGGCAAAGGCGGACGGAGCACTGTTACCTTCCTACCAAATGTGGTCCCTATTTTTCTACTTGCATTTTTATGTGCTTTCGAACTGCTAGGTTGGCAGAAGATGTGACAAGTAATGGGAGCTCACTCTGTTACATGGTGCTAGGGATTCGAACTGCTGAACTGCAACCTTTCTGATCAACAAGCTCAGCTTCTTAGCCACTGAGCCACCATGTCCCTAATGGTACCAAATAATAAAAGGCAGTCGACTTTTTGTCATTGCTTCTTAATTATTTTGAACTGGTACTGCTTATATAAGTTGATAGTTAGTTTTATAATTTTCAGAAATAACTCATACATGGACAGTCTTTCAGTAATTTCTCATGCATGGACGGTCTTCAGTAAAGATTGTCCATGCACGAAAAAGGACAGGTTGACCTATTCAAGGCTTTCTCCCCACTCTTTATTGATATAGATTAGGCAAAGAAGTTATAGCAACCATGTTAATCTAAACTGACTGGTGCCATTACTATTTTCCAATCTCTGAGCATTGACTCACATCCAAAAGAATAGAAGTTAATTTCTTCTACAATTGCTGAAATAAACCACAGAGCTCCACTCCAAGCATCCCTTTATAATGAGATTAAAACTCTTAGCTTGGGTGCATGAGGGCAATAGTGGTGACATCAAAAAGAATTAATAGAATATGTATTGTCCTTGATAGAGAGAAATTGACATCTTGAAGCAATGTGCTTGGTCTTTAAAACACAGCCAATAATATTTAACACGAATATCTACCCATAAATATACCTGATGTTGACTCCTGTAGCTTCTCTCTCTTCCTCTTTTTCTTCTTTCCCTTTACAAAGTAAGAAAAAGGGTCTTTATTTATAATAAGGAAATAAATAACAAGAAAAGAGATTGTTCAGAATCATGCTGGCACAGTGGTTAGAATGCAGTACTACGGACTAACTCACTCACTCACTCACTCTAGGAGTTCGATTCTGAGTGGCTCGAGGTTGATTCAGTCTTCCACCCTTCTGAAGTCAATAAAATGAGGACCAAAATTGTTGGGGACAATATTTTGGCTCTGTAAACTGCTTAGAGAGGGCTGTAAAACATTATAAAGCAGTTTATAAGTCTAAGCGCTATTGCTATATAAGCAATCCTAAAATATTCTATGTTGTTTCTCTGTTTCCATAATTCCCAAAGATGAATGTTAAATTTTGCCTATATTTCACTGTAGATAAACTATTTTTTGTTTATATTAATTTCCACCATTCTTGTCAGATTGACAAGAAACAGGCAGTCATAGAGTTCACATCAATCTCACCAAAAGTTACTTGCAAACTTCTTTTCAGATGCATTTTTCCCCTTCAATGGAGGACCAGTGTGACAGAAATTCTAGAAAAAGCATTTTTAATGATCAGGAAATATGAGAGAGGAAAAGAATTTGCTTGCTGGGAATTGAAGAATGTATTGTACTATTTATTTAACTTTATGCTACAAGAAATGCTGGATTGCAACATCTGTATCAGCACCCTGGAGTAAGCATGGGCTTTTCCTCATACATGGTAACCCCAGTAAATTTCACCATAACCTCAAAATTCCTCTTCTAATTAAGTTTTGCATAGTAGGTCAAGTTTTATCCATCATTCATAACCAGTATTTAAACTGAAGGGAATTGTGGGAGAGGGGGAGAGGGAATTCATTAAAAATTATAGTATGGCATTTCACTGAAGAAAATATCCTTCACAAGCTATTTGTGAGACATAGAATTGGAACAATGTGTGTATCATGAACGTTTAAGGAGGGGGAAAAGTAATCAAACTCAATATATAGAGTCTAATTTGAGAAGCTGCTAAAAGTATTGCTGAGAAGTCTTAAAGGAGTTTACAACCCCCATGCTAAGAATCAAAATATCTACTAATGCTCTTAATTTCCAATAGCTGGATAGGGTGTTATCCTTTTTTTCCCTTTCCATCTTAGCATAATTCATTAAACCTGAATAAGATTCGCAAAATGGACTGACACATAAACTGCTTTGTTAAATGAATGTAGGTACTAGGCAAAGATGATTCACTGTGCACGGAAGCTCATTGGCTCCTTTATGGAATTTGACTAAGGCAGTAAGTCTATTTATCTGGCATTAACTAGGCACATGAGATTAAGGATATATCCCACTATCGATTGAAATCTTAATGAATGTGTGAGAGACTATATTTTCAAAGTCAGAATTATGGCTGGGATTAGGCACTTCTTTGAATTGTTTATTTAAGAGTTATCAAGGCCCTGTCTTAACCAACTCTCAGATAAATAAGTCTCTGGCTATTGCAAGTATGGATTTTTCTTAAATAACTATTTACAAAGTTAATGGAAGACATATTGTTTAATTGTAATGAAATATTGTTATAATTTGCTGGGTGAAAATCTTATTTTTTTGGGTGGGGGAAGAACTCACAATTTGATAAAGTGCTGCTAACTTGTTTCTTTTTAACAATAACAGCCAAAAGGATTGCTGCTCAACTCAATGAACACTACATTTTTGTTTGCTTTAGGACAACTACACACACACAAATTTCACATGGCCAAGACAAATTCCAAGATAATTCCAGTAGGACATCATTCAAATGACAATCATTGTCATGTGTATTTATTAACCACAGGATAAGCCTATGTCAAAACAGTGATCAGTTTTAGGACATAAATCCCTGTGCCAAGACAGGCAAAACAATTATCTAATACTGAATTGCCATTTTGCATTTGTATTTTTCGCATAGATATAAAGCTGGACCAAAACAAACAAACAAACAAACAAACAAACAAACAAACAAAAAGAACATTTGGAATCCATTTGGACATGTAAAAAAAAGAGAGAGAAATGTATGGACCTCCAACTGAACAAAATGCCAATGCAATGAATGAGCTTTTGTTCCATGGGCAGATTCAGATTGCTGTGTCTTCCTTACAGCAAGATCAAGACAATATGAATGCAAAGCTTACGTAGTTGTCTCTTGCAGACCAGCCAGGATACAGTTGCATGTGTAGCTGCCTTTCTTTCCGAGCGAGTTCGTAATATTTTGCTTGTTCTTCACGCGACAAGGCATGCCACTGCAAGTGAAATGGGGGGAAAAAAGAATAAGCTATCGACGCAGACATCTCTGGATATGAATTCCAATTTATTCTGGGGCATGGAAAAATACAACTCCAGAATGTGTAGAGATTCTCAGTCATCCAGGTCATGGTTGTCCCAAAGGCGCTTTTTCAGGAAGCAACTGGACTTTCTTGTTTCTTCTTTTGAAGATGTTTCGCTTCTCATCCAAGAAGCTTCTTCAGCCCTGACAGGATAGTGGGGAATGGAAGAATTTATATTTCTTGCAGGCAGCTAGCAATCTGCATCCTTGATTTCACTGAGGGCCACGTCAGCATTGCATTTGACCTTGGGAGGCGGGGTGGGGATGGCCTGCTATACATCACTCGTCAGGGGTGCCTGTAGTGGCCTGAGAGCTCTGCCAGCAAAAATGGGCTGTTTCCAGGGTAGCCCTGTGGATCAGATACGGCCCCCGGGCCTTGAGTTTGACACCCCTGTTTTAGAGGGTTATTGAAGATTACAGGAACCAGGAGCACTACTCAAGTGATCCTGTGGGCACAGATAAAACTCCAAGTGCTTCAACGACCCTCTAAAAGGATGCAGATGACCAGCTGTCTGCAAGGAATATAAATCCTTCCATTCCCCACTATCCTGTCAGAGCTGAAGGAGCTTCTTGGATGAGAAGCAAAACATCTTCAAAAGAAAAAACATGAAAGTCCAGTTGCCTCCTGAAAAAATGCACCTTTGGGACAACTCCAGAATGCTTGCATGTTACCAATGGCAATATAAGAAACTTGCACAATGTGCACAACTAATGTCAGGCAGATGTGTTTTTGAGTTTTGAAATATGATGTTTTGTGTGGAAGGACTTTGAGAAAACATGAGAACAGAGGGAGAGCCTGTATGTTTTCCTGCTCCTCTTGCCTTTTCTATAATCGGATGACTTTGATCAGGCAGCCAAAATTTTGCAGCACTATTTGCCAATCATCAGCAGGGCAGGTTCTGCAAAAATTGTTTAGGGTAATATAATAATTCATCATTTGCTTGTGTCTAGATTTCTTGACCTGAGAGTGTGAATATTCAGTATGACAGGGACAGCTGGAATGCATGGAGTTAAATATTGAAACATATCTGACTCCATTTGGGGTGGAGGGACAGCAGATGGTATTGCAACAAGAGAGACAGCTAAGGAATGATAGTCTGAAGCCACAGAAACAAATCCAAAACAAAACTATACAACACAGAAGAGGAAAGGCCGAGCTGTGTGTCTGCTGTTAGGATAAAAACATTGGTGGAAACTTTGAATAAATATGGCTTTCACATGACGATGAATGAAGGTGATGATACCCAATTATATATCTCTTCCGCTGATAAATTAAGCAATGCCATGAATATCTTATCTCAGTGCTTGGAGGCTGTGAGGTCCGGAGGGGAAAAACAGACTTCAGTTGAATCCTGGCAAAATTGAGCAGCTTTAGATTTGGGCCCTGTTGCTTCTCAGGCTATGTCCAGTGGTGGGATTCAAATAATTTAACAACTGGTTCTCTGCCCTAATGATTTCTTCCAACAATCAGTTAACCAAACTGCTCAGAAAGTTAACAACCGGTTCGTCTGAAGTGGTGCAAACTGGCTGAATCCCACCACTGGCTATGTCATCTTTGGATGGAGTGGGGGGTTTCACACTGCTGCAGATTAATGTGGTGCACACTCTGGGAGTCCTTCTGGACTTAGATTGAAGAATAGACAACACTCATGTCTGGGAAGGCTTTCATGTTGTATGTCAGTCACACCCATTTCTGAATTGGGAAGCTCTGCCCACAGGCACTCATACCTTAAATCACTTCCAGATTGGACTACTGCAATATCTTCAATATGGGGCTGCCCTTGAAGAAGTTTCAACTGGTGCATAATGCAACAACATGGGCAATTATGTATTGTTCTCAGAACTTCTGCTCTGTGATCCAAAGGTGCTTTTTTCAAGAGGCAACTGAACTTTCTGGTTTTTCTTTGAGGATGTTTTGCTTCTCATCCAAAAACCAGAGATGAAGAAGCTTCTTGGATGAGAAGTGAAACACCTTCAAAGTAAAACCAGAAAGTCCAGTTGCATCTTGAAAAAAGCACCTTTGGGACAACCATGACCTGGATGACTGAGAACCTCCATAGACATTCTGCTCTGTGAGTTGCACTGGCTGTCAGTTTGCTTCCACCTCCAATTCAAGATGCTGGTTTAAAGCCCTTCATGGCATAGGACTGGGTTATCTAACAACCATCTTTCTCAATTATATTACAGTCCATCCAATTAGATGTGGCAAAGAAGGTATGTTGTTGCTACCATCTGCTAGGGTAATGGGTCCCACAAGGCAAGTCTTCTCTACTATGGTGCCCACCCTATGGAACATTCTCTCCAACTCAGGTCCTCAATTTTAATGTTCCAGAAGTCCCTCAAGGATCCCAGAGAACAGAAGACCTTTTTAAGATGGCTCCACTAGTGTGGTTGATATATTTATTTTTTTCCATGCCTTGTAGTATTGTATATTTTAAATGTTTGCAATATTTATATATTTTATATTGTTTTTTTTATCTCTGGATAGTTTTATTTACATGTTCTATGCCACCCAGAGTCATGAAATGAGCAACTATATAAAGCTAATACCGTGGCACGACAAAACCGCGCTCGTCAAAATAGCGGAGATAAAACCGCGTCGCTAAAGCCGTGATGTCATCATCGCGCGTCATCACCGCCGCGACAACAGCGCGGCGACAGAAGGGCGCTTTAAAACAGCGTGGCAGCAGAAAGCCGATTTAAATTAAGGTAAGGGTTAGGATTAGGGTTAGGTTTAGGGTTAGGTTTAGGGTTAGGTTTAGGGTTAGGTTTAGGGTTAGGTTTAGGGTTAGGTTTAGGGTTAGGTTTAGGGTTAGGTTTAGGGTTAGGTTTAGGGTTAGGTTTAGGGTTAGGTTTAGGGTTAGGTTTAGGGTTAGGTTTAGGGTTAGGTTTAGGGTTAGGTTTAGGGTTAGGTTTAGGGTGCTGAGTGCTTCGGAAGGCGCGGATTTGCCCTCTGCGGTTATGTCATCGCGGTAGGGTCACATTTTTCCTTAGCGCTTCGGACGGCGCGGATTTGCCTCCGCACTTATGTCGGCACGGATAAGGGCTTTGCGGTTTTGTGGTGGAACCAGCTAATACGTAAATAAAGGCAATTGCGATATTTAGGATCAGGGAGATGGTGCCACATGAACCAACTGAATGGAGAGGAAGATCTTTTTCTAACTGCTTTTCACTGATTAATTAGTCATAGCAATGAAATCTTGAAGAGATGCATTTAAGAATCAGTAATAGTAATCAAAAATTTAAATGTATTAGTCTGCTTTTTTTTTTATAACCGTGCAATCCTGAAGCACTCACTGAATGATTTCTGAGCAGCAGCTTAGCAACAACAGAATGTTCTTTAGAAGGTTAATCAAAATCTTCCACCTTGGGGTGTTTTTGGTCACTTTTCCAATCATGTGGATATTTCAGCTACAGGCTGTTATCTTCCTAGTTCCTAATGAAGGCCCTTTAAAGCACCACTTCTTATTGTTGAGCTTAGTGCTTACATTGTTTAAAAACCAAACCCTGTAGTTTCACATTCCAAAAATACTGAACCTGAGGCAATTTTTTTAAGAACAAGTGAACAGCTCTTCTATTGCACATATACACAACCTTCCCTGAACCATAGCAGCCTTCGCCTTTCAAGCAGCAGCCTGATCCAATCGCTGCAGCTGCCCATCAGCTGTTTCACAGCAGGAAATTAGGGTAGAAGCCTGCAGTTTCCAAGAGCTAGGCAGCAGGAAACATGGGAGGGAGCCAAGAAGAGAGATGAAGTGCCAAAGACACACTGCATTACCAAGGAAGGAGAGCTGTTTAAAAATATTAGTAATGGAGGTTTGGGGGGTTTGGGAGAAATCTTATCTTTTAGTCACATAACCCAATTATAATATTCTGAATTATCTGCCATTCAGTCCCTTTTTAGGCCACATTTTAGGCTGTTGCAACCCAACATTTTTGAGGTTATTGATTTTATTTTGCATTTTGTTTTATTGTGGCAAGCCAGCTTCAGTGCTTATAAAGCAGCAAAGCAGGGATATGTGTAATAGCATAACATTTCAATTTTAAAAATTAGCATCACCTAGGCTTTTTAATTCAGTTCTTTACTGTTCTCTGATGGGCAATGCTAAACATGTGCACTACTTAATTAATAGTGTAATCAGTTAGTTTGAAATACATTATTTAGAATGGAATGAGCTTTTAAGATAGCAGAATTTCAATCCTTTATAACGAAACTAAACATCCTGTCCTATTCTTTTCTGAAATAACCCCAGAGAGGCTTCAATAAAGCTTTGGCTAGAGTCCCACAATGCTATTTCTCCTTTCACTACAACACAATTTCAGTTGTTTGCCATCTGCTACTATGTACAAACTATGCTTTTAACAGATCAGTGCAAATATTAGGAGAAGGATATTTGCACTATTATGCCAATAGCCAAATCCTGCAGAGCCAACTGAACTCAGATAGAAATAACTGTAAACTTAAGACTTTTCTGGGATTGCAGGTATTCCATAAGGTAGGGTCAGGCAATTGACAAGGCCATAAATTATGAAGACGTAGCTTGAATGAGAACTCTTTAATATGCTTCCTTGAAGTTTATGTTTAAAACATCTCACTTTTGATACTTGCTAAAATGATGTTGGCTCAAAAAACCATAACATGGTAGGCATAAAATGGGACAATGTGCAAAACTAATTTTAATTTTAAAGTCTCCTTCCAATAGAATTCAATTCTGGACACCCAAATAATTTTCTTGACAATAATGTGGAATTTTGTTTTCTAAATCTGTTTTACTTGATCATTTTTTTAAAAAAAAAATCCAGTATAATTTATTGGAAAAATTCCCTATACCATTCCAACCAAATATTAACCAAGACCGATGCTATCTATCTGAGACAAGTCCAGAGACTTGCTGAAAACAGGCAGAATCTTAAGGAGGCAGAGCCCAAGTTGAAAAGAGAGTTGGAACATATTCTTGTGGCATATTACCCACTAACCAATCAGCACTTTAGGCTACCTCAAATCAAAGTATAACATCTAGATTCATAACCCCAATGCCTATTCATAAAAAGCCCACTCTGTTTATCTTGCGATTTTATAAGTATTAACCTATAAACTAATACCCTATACTATAGAGCAGGGATGTCAAATTCAAGGCCTGCAGGCCGGATTTGGCCGAGGGGGTACTTAGATGTGGCCCACGGGGCTGCTCTGGAAACAGTGAAGGACTGGCCTGGGCTGCCTCTGTCAGTGAAAACAGAGCTCGGGAGTGCTATATGCGGCTCTCCTGAGCTTTGTTTTCATTGGCAGAGGCCATCACAGCCAAAAACGGAGCTTGGGAGCCCATTTTCTCTGGCAGAGTCACAGGTGCCCCCAACAGGAGTGACGTTGAGCTGGCCACAACCAACCTGGTCACGACCACTCTGGCCCCCCAAGGTCAAACACAACCCTGATGCAACCCTCAATGAAATCGAGTTTGACACCCCTGCTATAGAGGATGCAGGAATTATCCTAGGAGACAAAAGTAATCTTTTGTAATGAAGAAAATTATCAAAATGTAGACAAGAGCTTAAGCTAATTCAGTGTTTGGGGAAATAAGTAAGAATTTCTAATCATATGACATGTTTGGGTAACATAATAATCAAACACATAACACATGCTTTGATGGGACCAAGCAATAAACATTATAGTATTCATAGCATAGAGGCTCCTAATCACTCTGACGCCAAGATTAATTTTCTAAGCTAAAGGTTTATGTGCTTGGCAAGCACAGTTCAAGATCTGAAGGAAGTAAAAAGTGTAAGAGTCACAACTTTTAAAAAAACATTTCGGCTACTTTTGGTACACATAATAATATTTTAACATGGTTGAGATTGATTAAACCTATTTCCTCTCCCTGCAAAATCTATGTAAAGCAGAATATTAAGTATGTGGTATTGATGTTGAGAATTGCCTACTGTATCTATAAATCACTTCCCACAGGAAACGGCAGCCTAATCTCATTGTGAAATACAGGTTTTCAGGCCTCTTTTGAAAATAAGCTATTTAATTTGTTATACAACACAAATCTAGCTATCAGTTCCAACAACTTTACACCACAGAGGGACTGAGATGCTGTTTGCTATTGACTTTATATCATGAAACCATCAGACTCTTGCAAGCAAAGAAATCTGGCAAGAATTGCATTTCCCAGATGACTACTGGTTGTAGAAACGAGAACAAAGAGGATGAGGACTGAGTGAAATTAAATACATATGGCAGCTGGGGGGGGGGGGAATCATCATAGATGACAATGACTTTTTTGCATTTATTTAAAGTTATCTGATCCCTTCTTCTAAATTATAACAGCATACAGGTAGTCCTCGATTTACAACCATTCATTGTGACCATTCAAAGTTACAACAACCCTGGAAAATAGTAACCTATTATTCTTTTTCACATTTAAGACGTTTGCAGCATCCTCATGGTCATGTGAACCAAGTATGGGCACATGGCCACTGGCATATATCCAGCGGTGAAATCCTCTGAAGCCTTCTACCGGTTTGGTGAGTCTACTACCGAGTGTGTGCTTTGCGTGTGCATGTGCGCCTGAGGCGCGTCCGTGCTGCGCTAAAAAAGGAAGCCTTTCGAGTCTGCAAAGGTAAATAGAACAGTGAAGGGGAGAGGGAATCTGCTGTGCCACGCGATTTAGCTTAACTAGAAAGCAGGAAATCCAACAATTCTAGCTAATATAAATCGTGTGTCTGAGCTGATCGTCGGAAATACCAGTTTGCCCGAACCAGTTACATTTTTTTACTACTGGTTCGCGGGAACTGGTGTGAACTGGTAGCACTTCACCCCTGCATATATCTCATTTTTAATGTGTGCCGGTGTATTCACAGAAAAAGATGACAATAATGGTTGTCTTGCCTTGCCTTGCCTTGCCTTATCTCATCTATCTTATTATCTTATCTTATTATCCTATCCTATCCCAATCTATAGTTATGAAAGTTGCACTGTCCTTAGCTGGCATGCAAATTTGGAGGAGGAGGAGGAGGAGGAGAAGGAGGAGGAGGAGGAAGAGGAGGAGGAGGAGTGGTGGAAGGCTCCAGCTCAACACAGCAGCCGCAGAAGGAGCAACCAGTTTGGCAGCTAGCAAAGCTGGAACAGAGAGAGCCACAGCTGCATCAGGTTAGCCTGGAGACTTCAGGTAAAGAATAGGAGCAGATGCCTGCAGTTAGAAGGGATGGGGGGTGGGGTAGAGGCCAAACCCACCCACCCATCCAAGGATGCACAGGGTAAAAAGGCAACAGGCACATTGCCAATTGGCCAGGTTACTCTTGAGGAGGCAGCCTCACTCACTGTGAACGTCTGTCCCAGCGTCACCTATTTAATCCCATGCTAAGAGATGAGCTTTGCTGGAAAAATGTGCCTTGTTCCATATTCCTGCTTCCTGTGTGTTTGAATCTTGGGCTGGCTCTTGGGACAGTGTATCATGCTTAGTGAACTGCTTCTGACTGGGAACTCTTGTGCCGCCCAAGTCCCGCTGGGCTTGGTGACTGAATCTGCTCTTTGTTTTGGCTACCTCAGAACTGCTGGGGGTTTGAATAAAGACTTCTCATTCACTGTGGTGTGTGTGAATCAATGGGGCAGCACATTGGGTCAGGGGATCACCATTTGTAACCTTCACTCCTGGCTTCCAACAAGCAGAGTCAATGGAGGAAACCAGATTCACTTAGTGACTGCAGTGATTCCCTTAGCAACAATGGCAAAAAAGTTTGTAAAATGAGGCCCAACTCACTTAACAAGTGTCTGGATTAGCAATGGAAATATTAGGCTGAATTGTGGTTGTAAGTCAAGGACTAGTTGTAGTCAATTTGTGAATAAATAAGGGAGAGAAATCCTAGATAAAGTCTAATCAAAGGTAAAGGTAAAGGTTCCCCTTGCACATATGTACTAGTCGTTCCCGACTCTAGAGGGCGATGCTCATCTCCGTTTCAAGCTGAAGAGCCAGTGCTGTCTGAAGACATCTCCATGGTCATGTGGCCAGCATGACCAAAGGCTGAAGGTGCATGGAACGCTGTTACCTTCCCACCAAAGGTGGTTCTTATTTTTCTTTGCATTTTACATGCTTTCAAACTGCTAGGTTGGCAGAAGCTGGGACAAGTAACAGGAGCTCACTCCGTTACACGGCACTAGGGATTCAAAAAGCCAAACTGCCGACCTTTCTGATCGACAAGCTCAGTGTCTTAGCCACCGAGCAACAATCAGGATAATTGGAACCCAACAACTCTAGAGGAGGCAAACCTAAGACTAATGGAACACAGTGGGTGAGTTAAATACTGTATAGTCTGAACACACAACATGTATATACGCAAAAACAGATTTCCTCATACCCTTCTGCCGAGGATCTGGTTGATGGCTGCACTTTCTTTCAGAGTACATTCTGCTACAACATTCGCTCTCATCTCTTTCATGTATAACATGAAAGCGTTCAGAGGTTTCTTAATGTGAGGTCTTTTGGGCTCTTGTTCTTTCCTCTGTTCATGCTGAGGCTTCCTAAAAGTAACAGGAGGCAAGAGAACATATGGAAGAGTACAATTGATACCATGCTCGTTTTTAAGGGATATTTTATACTGCATTTCAGGTGATCAACAGATATCTCCTCATTTCTTCAGAGCAATAGTTCCTAGGTTATTTCAGTGTTCAGGCATAAAGAGAAAGAAAGGGGAAAGCAAAAAATAACCTCTCATTCCTATCTAGATCAGGAGTCTCCAACCTCGGCAACTTTAAGTGGACTTCAACTCCCAGAATTCCCCAGCCAGCAAGAATTCTGGGAGTTGAAGGCCGCCAGGCATAAAGTTGCTGAGGTTGGAGACCCCTGATCTAGAAGTATTTCCCTCTGTCATTTGTTAAGAAGCCTTAGAGCTTCTTAACAGTGGCACACACAAATATTTCCAGATGTTTTTGAATTTCTCTGGCTATATGTTATGCACACTTCTAGTAGTACATGGCTGTTTAAGAGTAACTTGTGGATAAACTAATAATTAGCAATGCAAGGATCAATAGTCAGAGATGTTGGAGAGTAGAATTTCCTGTAATATGAGAATTAGAACAAAACCCAATATTTTAAAGACAGAGGTGGGCTGCTGTTGATTTGATCCGATTCAGGTGAACCAGTAGTTCTGACCAGTAGCTGCACCTATCCATCCACCCCAGCACTAACCCATCCCATACTGCTTTCCTTTTCTGTCTTTCGGTTCACCCTAGGAGCCATCCAGGAAGAAAGCCATTTTTCTATGTTGCCTTTGTTACATTTGTGTTGGATTTGTGCTGATAAATAAATAAAGGAAGACTAGCATAGATCTATTTCATGCTATTTAGCTCTCATCAGCTAGCCATACCCTTACTGGGAATCGAATATATTTAATTTGTACCTAATTGTGTATTTTAATAAAATGCCTATTTTCCTTGAAATATGATATGTTTAAACTAGACTCCTTTGTTAGACCTGAGGATATAAAATCAGAAAGAGAATCTACAAGTATCGCCTCCATCCAAAGGAAACATATTTGCAATTATTCAAATATTTTTATTTCTCCATGTTAATGTGAGATAGATAAGTTTTGATAATCCATAACCCATTTCACAATGCACATCTAGGTTGGATCATATTACAATCAGAACACCAGAAAGGCTTTCATTTAACTTGATACTAAATGAGTTACCTCAGTGTAAACAGCTCCAATATCCAAGCTCAGGAGAGGGCAATTAATTTTCCTAAGGGGCTACATGAGAAATTGGGATGCTGTGAGGGGCCAAACTAATAGGGCTGGGAAGGTGCCTCAGCACACATCCATGCACATATGTAAATTGGAAAAAAATGTAACAGCTGCCTTCAAAATAAAAGCAATGCAGTTGAATTGTGTACAGGGAGTACACTTATTTAAATTTGATTTCTAATTATTGATTGATCTCACATTGGACAGACAGGGATAGCCAAAGAGCCATATATGGCCAGGGTAAAGGTGGCATTCTGCTGGTTCGCATCAGTTCGGGCAAACTGGTAGTGGTGGCAGCGCTAGGCTCCGCCCACCCACCCTGACATTATCATACACTCTCTGCGCATGTGCAGATGGTTCTGTGCATGCCCAGATGTGAGCACTGCAAGTATGTGGGTGCATGCACTCCCACTACCGAACCAGTAGAGAAGATAAGAGCATTTCATGCCTGGACCAGGGGCTGAAAAATGCCCAGGCCTGTTAAAGTTACAGAAAATACAAGGCTGTATTCATAATTTAGGCACATATTCAACATAAGGATAAGCAGGGGGAAAAGCCATTCATCACAACTATTGCCACATCCACTTGATTCCCAGGGAACGCAGATTAAGGATTGTTAAAAGACTTGGGAAAGTCCTACTCACACGTGCATTAAGTCACTGTCTGTGTGTGGATGTTCTTGTTTGACTTGAGGTGTTACAATTGCAGGATGAGGGATTCCAGTTGTGTGGGGTCCTGGAGGACCTGGGATCATATGATGTGAAAACCTACAAAGGGTGAAAAAGGGCAAGTCTTTTTCAGAATGGTAATTTCAGCGTAGCATTGAACAATTATATGAATCATAAGGAAAGCCTAGGAAGAAATATTTCATGTTGGGCTAGCAGCAAAAATATTAGGATGCCGATATTTGACAGCTAAGATATGGACAGAATAAACAGGATTATTTTTGTCCTTTAATCCTGAATAAATGCTGCAGTAGATATCTTGTATTATAGGCAAAGAAATTCAATGCCTCCAACAATTCTAAACACACATACAGTAGGAAACATAATGCTAATTTCATCCTAGGCCCATCAAAATATTTTCTCACATAAATATGACATTAAAGTTACCCACCACCAGCTAAAAAAAAGAGGAATGGTCATGCAGGAAGAAAATAAGGTTGAAAAAAATTGCATTTCCTTGAGAAGCTATAAGTTTCTAATTGCATAATCTAAATCCCAGAATCAACCTGTCCAATCACATTTATCTTGTCTGTATGATATGTGACTTATTCCTAACGCACATGATACACTCACCACCCATCCTCCTGATACTGTTGTCCTTCAATATTGAACATTGTCCCTTTCCTGCTTCTGTAACTGATCTTTTAAGAGACTGCACACGTGCACTTCAGCCTTTTGGTATGCTATCTATTATTAGTGTATACAGGGTATATGTTATGAATGTATGCAGGGATATAGCCTATCGGTGTTAAAGATTGAGAATACACACACTTCTGAGTGCCACGAAGAGGTGGGAAGCTTCGAAGAGGAAGAAAAATGATCTCATTATTACTGGGACAGCAAAGCCTCATTTTCCAAAAAACTTGTTAAGTTAGGTAAAGGTAAAGGCTCCCCTTGAACATATGTGCTAGTCATTCCCAACTCTAGGGGGCAGTGCTCATCTCCATTTCAAAGCCGAAGAGTCAGCGTGATCCAAAGACGTCTCCGTGGTCATATGGACGGCATGACTAAATGCCGAAGGTGCATGGAACACTGTTACCTTCTCACCAAAGGAGGTTCCTATTTTTATACTTCCTTTTTTTTCTTACGTGCTTTAGAACTGCAAGGTTGGCAGAAGCTGGGAGAAGTAATGGGAGCTCATCCCATTATGCGACACTAGGGATTCAAACTGCCAAACTACCAACCTTTCAATCAACAAGCTCAGCATCTTAGCCACTGAGCCACCGCGTCCCTTGCTATGTTAGGTATCTATAATTATAGTACTTTGAGTAGTCATATATGAATGGTCACACAAGAATTATACACTTGTGTTTACAGATTTGTTTGGTGAGAATGCTACCCCTGTGTACACAAACATTGCCATGGTTCCTACCAAGGGTTGTTGTTGTGGAGAAAATAGGAGTATTACGGTAGATGTGCTCCCCACCTTCTTTATAGAAACAATAAAGATGGGATATAAATAAATGAAAGGCCACCATAACAGAGCCAGAACAAATAACAGCTCAATGTTCCCTCTAAGCTGCGCGGCCGCGCACGTAACAAGAAAACGCTGTGCAGCAGTTTCCAACTGCCGCGCAGTGTTTTTTAATGTCTTAAAATATGATGACACTGCAGAAGGGAGAATTCCCATTGGTCCTCTGGCGCTTCGTTGGTTCCTGTGAAAATGCGATTCGCTGGTTGTAGCCTGCATTTCTCTGCACATCCTGCATTTCTCAGACATTGCGTCATCTGAAGGCCCATTCTGGGCTCAGCAATCTTTCTGCAATCCCTTTGCTTTGCGGAGAGAGGGAAGCAGCATGGAGTTGGACTGTCTGAGCCAAAGGAGTCCACGGAATCTTGAGACTTGATTTTTGAGCAGTACCAATCCATTCCACTCTTTCCTTTCCCTTTCTGTCCTTCTTTCTTCCTTTCCTTTTTCCTTTCCTTTCTCTTTTCCTTTCCTTATTTCCCTTTCCCTTCTTTTTTCTTTTCCCTTCCCTTTCCCTCCCTTCTTCATCCTTTCCTTTCCCTCTTCCTCCCTTCCCTTCCTTCCTTCTTGGGGGTCTGAGGGAGAGGGAGGGAACCCTTTTCCTTCTTGCCCCCCTCCCCAAAATCTGCTCTGATGGCAATTATGGCTAAAAGAAATTTAGGTGCTCAGGCATGAAAATGTGTCACTCAAACACTATACTTTTCCGCACACACTGAAAAAAAAATAGAGGAAACATTGGACAAGCTATGAGAATGTATAGCATTCAAAGAACTGCATTTACAGTGAATTCTGAATAAACAAGGATATTTTTATACCTATCCACATGAGCGCAGATATATTAATGCTTAGAGAAGAAAAGGGTCCAAGATGTAATAGAGCTTTTATGAAACACTTCAGAGTATAAATTGGAAAATGTTTCAATAGAAAGAATGGGTAATAGAATTTAAGACATCCACATGGAAGAGAAACTTGAGTTGTTGCAGCAGGAACTGAGCCGTTTACTCCTCTCTTACTTCTTAGCCTTGGTGGAATTGAACAGTCAAGCTTTTTAAAACCTTTAAACACTTTATGGACATGCTATCCAATGCAAATATTAGCTAAGTGTCAAACCATAAATAATCCAATTGATCTCTCAAAGAGCTGAAGGCACCACCAAACATTACTGCCATCATGATAGGAGGCTTGGAGGAAGATGAGGAGCTGCACAGCCTGCAATCCATAAAGCTTGCTCTCAGACAAGAACAAATAGTGTGATGAGCCTGTTTAATAAATGCCTGGTAGTGTTTTACATAGGTCTACTGTGTAACTCTCACAAGCAAATAAGTCCATGTGAAGGGGAAATGTTAATTCCTACAACGTGTAGTTGTGAAACAGAGCCCTTAAGATCATAAAGTTAGACAACTGCCAGTCACAAGAGAATGTATGAAGCCTTCATTAACAGTTTTAAGGAGTTTTGTAGAAAAGTTGAGATACTTTTAAACAAAATTGGGAGGAAGAAATAAATAAACGTATTGAACAAGCACATCCTGTTCAAATATGAAATTGTAGATGCTGCAATGTTTGAAAATGAACTGGAAGAGTTTAGAGGGAAATGTTCCTAGTTACCCAGTATGGTGTGTGTTTCTTCTTAAAACAATTATGTAAACTTTAAAATATCCCAATCTGCACTCTGCAGAGGTTCATAATCCATGTATATACAACAAATTAGAGTGTTATTGTTTCCGACACACATGTATGGAAATGCTGAACTGAGAGCTGCCACTCAATTAATTCTTACATTCACTCCTATGCAGATTTGCATGGTTGCACCCAATCAAAGTAATTAGAAGAACATATAATGCCAGGAATTTGGAACTGCAATGCTATACATGATGAAATGCAGGTTTTCTCTCTTCTCAGACATTTAAAGCACTACACACTGGTGTGTTTCTCTTAAAGCAAAATAGCTACTGCACACCACCAGGACTATTTGGGGCAGTTTTACACATTATACTGAAAAGGATTTCCAGCATAGATCCTACCTCAGGCTATCTTTTCACTTATTTTAAAAAAGGTATACCAGTAAATATTAAATAGCTTTTCACGATTTCAGCAGAATTTTCTGTACTTCATAATAGTGAAGCCATTCAATCCATTAGCAGTTTAACAGCATACCATTCTGCTAACGTTATAAAAAGCGGGGGGAACATGTGTAAATTGAATAGATAAAATCAATAACACCCCAATGTTTTAAAGATCATCATAATGGTGGTGGCGGTGGCAGCGATGGGCAACCAATTATTCTCTTTATTTGGCCAAGATTAGTTTCTCCCATCGAATATTGTCAGGCTTCAACTTTAATATTGACAAAGACTGCCTCCTGTGCATGTCAATACACTGCTAGCTGCCAGAATGTGGGAAAGAGTATGTTGGTTTCCAAAATAGTCTCTGTTCAGAGATCCTAATCTGTGCAGAATAAGATTATTAAACTTGGGGTAAAACTAGAAAAGATTCTGTAAAGAATGAAGCATTGTTAAATAAAGGACTGAATAAAAAAGGAATCGACAGCATGAAAGAAAGTACTTGATGAGATTGATGAGATTTTTAGAAAAAAAGATGAGTAATGTAAAGAACAATGGAATTTTTTTAAAATATATTTTTTTATTTTCCATTTTCATAACATATAATCACAATTGGAATATTTTTGAAGATGATGATGATAGAAAGGGATGGAGCAGTACAGTGAATAACGCTGGTGCAAACTAGTTTGAGCTATTTTTTCTTATATTATGCCTTTACTTTCTTTACCTTACTAGTTCTTACTTTTCTTTTTCTGCACTGTGCATAATATTGTCTAACCAATGGTTCTCAACCTGATGTGTGTGTGATGTCATCACAGGGATTCCTCAAAGACTTGAAGGAATGTTATAGTTTAAACCTTGAGTTAAGTCTTGGGTCTCCGTGGCTATGATTCGTGGCCACAAAAGGTATTTAAAGGGGTCCATGGTGAAGAAAAGGTTGAGAACCTCTCTAGCCCAAAAGAGAATATCAAGATGGGTATATTAGTACCAACTAGTGCAGAAAACAAATATATCAGGAGCATACAACATCGGGGAACCCTGATTTAGCTAATAATCTGTTAAAGCCAAATTACACTGAACTGTATTAACTGTTACACATGAAAATAGTGTTTTTGTATTAGTCTGATATTTATTTAGTCTTATCTAGTCCTTCTATACTTCATATGTAAAAACTAGTTGACAACCTGACATGTTGCCTTCATTCATATAAAAATTTGACAGAAAAAAAGTATAAGATGATAAATAGCATATTAGAAAAAGTTTTATTGAGCTTGGCACAGCTGTAAATGGGAGGGAATTAAAAATGTGATTACATTGAAAACAGTACATGTATCCCACACACCCAGCCAACAAATGTGTTAAATTGTTTTTATTTGTATGTTGCATTTTATTGATATAAGATACATAGAAAATTACAGCGACCTTTGGGTACACCAAGCACAGTGTATAGATCCCATATTTTCATACCACAGAAAGATAAGAATGATACAAAATGAGGCCACCACCAACACCTAGTTAGTGCTGCCTGCTTGCACTAAAGTTTTTCATTCGTAGAGCAGTATTAACCATGTCTACACAGCTTCTTTTGCCTTAATTGTGAAATAGTTTGGAGCCTGGAAAAGAGTTTCCTATCTTGCATTCTATATTTAAATAGAATACTTCAGAGAATGGAGAGACTAAAATACAAAGAAAACTGCAAAAAGCAACAGTTTTCTTTTCAGTCTCATTATGTACAATGATTTCATTGCACTTGTGCTGAGAAAACTAATACTCTCTTTGGCTTCAGTAAGATTGTTGTATCACAGATTTGATGTTGTTTAATCAGCCAATGATAATAGCAAGCTGTATATACACCGTATTATATATACACACACATACACACACAGACACTTAAATGCAATTTAGCTAATGGGGCAGAGAGAGCAAGCAAAGGCAGTCACCAGGGCAAAGCAATCTAGCCAATTCCTATCCATGTCCACCATTTACTGCTCAGCCAGTCATTCCTCACCTACACCTACCTTGACATGGAAGTGTCGACTGAAAGTGAGGATGGGTAGGGATGCCTGAATCCACCTGAGATGGGATATACAGGCTGCCCTTGCCTGAGGTCACAGAAGAAAGCAACCCATCAATTATAAAGCAACAGAAGTGAATCTGCCTTTTTCCAAACACCGATAAATAGGTAATCAAATAATAACCCGAGTAGCTTATTCTTCACTTCATAAGAACAAATAAACTAGGATTTATTCTTGCTATATTACGATTATTAAAATAGCAACAAATTGGGAATCCCAGTTTTCACAAAACATGAAAATACCTTCCTGTATTGTTTAGTCACTCCCATGGCAGAAGGAGCAAAACTGGAGCAAAGCTTTGCCTATTTCTTGTAAACGGGCATTCTAAAAAAAAAAAAATCCTAGGATATTTGGACTCTAACAAAAGCATTAACTGTATGTTATATTTTAAGCAACTGTGTTTTTCCCCACATTGTGAAGCATTGGAGAGTGTTGCTTGTATACAACAAATTGCCTGAAGCATCTTCTTGAAATCAGATCCAATGGGTGTACACAGCCCAAGTTCATACAGTTTGAAAGCAAAACAAAAACCTTGAAAGGGAGTTTAAAATACAAAGAAACTTCTAATATAAACTTCTGTTCTTCTGAATAGATACATGAATAGCTCAATCTGAATGTTTCAAATATTTTGAATCTTTTATGTTTAGTTTACATTGTCTTTTTTCCATCGTGAATTCATGCAACTTCTGAATAAAAGTTAATACACTTGTACATCAACTTCAGAGAGAATAATTGAATTTTCCTTGAAAGAGTACAGTCAATTCTATTCAAGCAGAGCTATTGATTGACAGATTTAAGAAACTGGCACTTTAAAGCTGCTGGCCCTTTCTTATTCTCACCATGGCACTCTTCACGCTTAAATCAACTTCTATGCATACACGGTAGGTTAGACCATTGCACATGTACACAATTATGCACACACAATTCAAATATCAATCATACAGTACAGCAATAAGCAGAAACATAAGAGAATTATTTGCTGTACACTATTCATATTACCAGTATTTTTAATTCAGATTCATCTTTGAAAAAATGTATGGAGAAAGACACAGACAATTGTTAAAATTTAAAAGTTGGGACCGAATCTATTGACACATTCCAAAAAATCCTTCCTTAGTGTAAAAGGAGCCATAATGTACCAGCTGTGCCACAATGATGAATCACTCCCAAAATAAATTCTCAAAAAAGGCATAGAGATAGCTCATTAGCATCCTTAATATTATTATGTAAAAATTACACAAATTTGGATTACTACAATCCCCATCCCTACCCCATTTGTTTATGTCAGATACATTTTTGCTAAGCAATACTGCACCTGATTGACTACTTGGAAGAAATTTCATGAAAGGTTAATTCAATTCACTCAATTGCTATTTTTCAGCTTTGACTAAACAAAGAACACATTTAATATATTGAATTAAATTGGGCATTCCTCCTTCATAAAGGAGAGATTGCCTTGAAGAATTTTACAAATTTGAAACACTTGTTACATTGAAGATAAATTAGTGCAAAATGAACATATGAATCATGGTTATTTAGTGGTAATGTGGCACTCTGAATGTATTCAGTGGTACTTATGAATTTTACAAATAAATTATCTTACCTAACACATATTATTGGGCTCCCAACTATTTAAGTCATAGAGATTGTGAATTGTGCAGTGGATTTCATTAAGGAACACCATACCGTTTCTAGAGTCCAGTTTACTCTCAATCGGTTGCTCTGCAAAGCCAACTACATTTCCATTCATTTTATAAATAATTAGATTTTGTTATTTAATAATGGAAACCTTATAATTGTTTTAAAATGAGTCAAGTCAATAAACTTGCATGCAAAAAGGTAAAAGTTCCCCTTGCACATACAGTATGTGCTAGTCGTTTACGACTCTAGGAAGTGGTGCTCATCTCTGTTTCAAAGCTGAAGAGCCTGCGCTGTCAGAAGATGCCTCGGTGGTCATGTGGCCGGCATGACTAAATGCATGGAATGCTGATACCTTCCTCCCAAAGGTGGTCCCTATTTTTCTACTTGTATTTTTACATGGTTTCAAACTGCTAAGTTGGCAGAAGCTGGCACAAGTAACGGGAGCTCACTCCATTATGCGGTGCTAGGGATTAGAGCCGCCAAACTGCCGACTTTTCTGATCGACCAGCTCAGTGTCTTAGCCATTGAGCCACTGCGTCCCTATTGGATATACATAACACATTGAATGTACATAACACATAATGCATGAGTGTGACTCGGAAGTAGCAGGAAGCTCTTACCAGCCAAGTGGTGGGGTTATCTGCCCAACACTGCCAGGCGATAAGGGATAAAAGGTGGAAATATCAGGACCTGGAGGATGCCGATTCATGCCTGTTAAAAAGTACAGAATGTAAATGATCATTTTAGCCTAAAGAATATAAAAATAACCTGTAAGCCACCCAAGGTCCCTTTGTAGGAGAGATAGGTGGCATTAAAAAAATAACCCATGATAAATCAAGAAATAGAGCCATTTAATCTAAAAACCTATGAAAAGAAAGATTGAATTTGCAGTATAAGTAGATCTTTTCCCCCCAATAGTGCATGACGTAGACTAATTTTGTCTACTCTAGCTTTGTATCTTCCAGATTGTTATTCCACAACTAGTGTCATAGGCAAAATTTAAACTAGAGAATTTCATCCAACCTAGAGGATAAATAATAGGATTGCAAATCTTTTTTTTCTTTTTTGGAGACAGACCCTTTAGAACAGATAAATCAATGGTACTCAATTAACTTTGTACTGATCTCAAGTAGCTTATATTGATCTCAGGTAACTTACTTAGGCAGGATCCAACTCTATGTCTTCAGGAACATTGAAGGTATTGAACACCAAAATGGCATCTTTTATGAGAACAGATTAAAAGCCAGCACTTCATCCAGTGAAACAATCAGTTTCCTAGATACTATCATTTGGGATTAAATTAAACGAATGAAACTAGATAGTATATTAGCCATTTCTATAATTGTGTGACAAATTTGGTTAGCTTTCCTAAATGAGGATTGCAGTTCCTCAACCAATATGATTTAATAGTCAAAAAGCTAACTGGCACCTTAGTATCTATCAATTTTTTGTGACGTACGTTTTCCTAAACCAAATACATAGTCACCTCAGTAGGTAAATGTGTATGCATATACCCTAGGTACAAAGAGAAGGAGGTGTCCAAAGCCAAAGCCAAAAGGTCAAGCACTGCACAAGATAGTAGATGCACCACAATATTATGCAGAACACAAATCAGAATGAGTGTGACTCGTCTGTGACTAGTGGGCTCACTAGCAGATTACAAATAGGCATAGCACATGAACACTACAAAACCGTGTAAGAGAGCAATAGCTTCATCAGGAATACCAAATTGAGCAGCTTCCAATTTAATTTACCTTCCTGAATTAGGAAAACCTTAGTTTTGTTTATTGTAGAAGAGCATAATGGACAGATGAATGGATTCTCAATATTATGGCTGATGTTGTTTATTGAGGTAGGATGGATCAGAAGTGGCATCACAATTTGACTTACTTTAGGTAGCCCATTAGTGTTATATCCTCTTTCAGACTTGGCTATAGATTCTAAGGAAGGACAAGTATTCATTTAAGGTTGGGAGGATCAATGACCATCTTCCAGGATGCACAAAATAGTGTCACCGAAGAGCTATCAATGGCAGCAAGCAATATGCTATTATCCTGTATGGATGGTCCTTTAGAAGATATACCTTGGGCACTTAGTGAGACCCTGACAATCTATTTTTGACCTTTACCTTCTCAAATTTGAGTTTTAAGAATTTCTGATGCAATTCCTGGAGAAATATGTTTATGACCAAAAATGGAGAAAAGACAGTTATATTGTAGGATCTGGTTGCAGACAACAGCAGGCTTTTCAGTGTGCTATGGTAGAGACACATGACACTTTAAGATGATGTTACTACATCACGCTTTTTTTTCTGCTGTGTTGCTTGGAAAGTAGAGTTGCTTTCAGGGCATATTTACTGAGGGAGTGCAGGTGAAGATGCCATCAATCTATCTTCAAAAGAGGAATGGCACTTGGAAGTAGGAACTAAAATGCTTACTAAACCATTAAATATGGCAGTCATTTTATTAGTTCTTTCAATTAGTTCTTTCAGTTAGTTCTTTCAAGGGGAAACTTTTGCAGCATTTTTACTGCACTCAGCATTAAAATCTAATGTTAATGAACCGGTTGAGAGGCAAGTGAGCAATGTTATGCAGTAACTTTTTAACAGATCCTTCTATTTTCTGTTGAAAAATACATAAGCAAAATATAAATGGATTCCATTGACTGGAAATGTTGCCCGATGCAATCTTGCAGAAAAGTAGGTCTTTATGTAAGACTCCAGGTTTTTTTTTAAAATATGCCTTTTCTTCATAAGTTTGTGTAAAATTGGATTGCATTGAGTAATCAGTTGCGCTCTGCATGGCATTGTGATCACACCTCCCACCCCCTCTTTCATTGCTTGACCATTGGGCCTCTCCCCCTACTCTTCTCCCTATAGATATCAATTTCCTTCTCTCTGTACTAGGATATATATACCTACCCATTAGGTGACTGCTTCATGTATCTGATGGAGTAGGGTCTGGCCCAGAAAAGCTTATGCTATAAGACTCGTAGTTTTTACATTTCTTGATTGATTTTCTCTCTGATTTAAAAAGAAAAAAAAAGGAAGAAGTTATATGATACACAAGTGATAAAAGTATTAGAGTTTGTGTGACTTTAATAGATTTAAGCCTTGAAAAATCATTTTGAACAGCTAAATATATAAGAAGAGATTGGGGGTGTGTGTGAATGAAAGCAGCAGTTTCAAGAAGACTTATTAGATTTTGTAAATTGCTGCTTATACATTTTATATGGTTCCCTTGAGATGTACAGCTTTTATGAACTTGCTACCACTGAGGATCAGTGGTTAATTAAAAATAATTTTCAGGCCTGCAATGGTCATACTTGATATGATTCATTTACCTTCTGAATCTCACTTCAGCTCTGGCTAAGCTTCTCATCATGTTGACTCTTGGGTGCCAAAGTCACTCTTGTAATAGTTAATATTTTTGGAACAGAGTAAGGAGGGCTCACTGGAAATGATCCATCAATTCACACTCTCAAAAATGTAAAAAATAACCCACTCTACAAATTCTAAAAATCACCTTAAGGATTAAAAGTAATCCGAATCCCAGATGAGCCCTATGGTCTTCACGCTCCATCTAAATCTCATATCCCAAGGAGATATGATGTTCAGAAAGACCAAAAAGGTATTGATGGATTTAGTGCATTAAGGAAGAAGCAAAATAAATAAGTGTCTTATTTTATATCTAAGTCCTCCATTATAGGGACAAATGATAAGAGGGAAAAGTGATCAGATGGTTTAGAACAGGGGTGTCAAACTCAGGGCCACGGACTGGATGCAGCCCACGGGGTGCTTAGATCTGGCCCATGGGGCCTCCCTGGAAGCAGCAAAGGACCAGCTCGCAATGCCTCTGCCAATGAAAACGGAGTTTGAGAGGGCCATGCACAGCCATTGCAAGCTGTTTTTGCTGGCAAAGGGTTGCAGGAGGCCATTGCAGCTGGAAACAGAATTTGGAAGTCCATTTTTTCTGGCAGAGTGCTCGAGCCACCACAGGTGTCCCTGGCACTAGTTACATCGAGCTGGCCATGCCCACCCTGTCCACGAACACCCTGGCTCCCTGAGATCAAACACAACCCTAATGTGGCCCTCAATAAAATCGAGTTTGACACCCCTGATTTAGAAGGACCAGCTATAGCATAAAATTCAATTCAGAAATTGCAATTAATGAGAACTCCAGTCTTCTTGCAGCTGCCTTATATAATCATCTGATTCACTTTACCAGCCATTAATTCTGCTATACAGGAAATGTTCAAAATTACTTGTCTGCACTTACTAGCTAAGCTCATACTCACACCTATGCAAAGTAGCAAGGAACAATACATTCATCATGTTAACTGTGAATTTTATTTTGCTACATTTATAAATCTCCTTCACCTTTTATAAATCTCCTACAAGCAACACATACTATTATTTTCCTTGGAATCTCAATATATAAAGTTACTTTAAATAAATTTGGCATATGGACAGAATATTACATATTAAGCACAGATACTATTGAAGTCACATAGACAAATTATCTGTTCCATAGTATTTTTCTACTGCACCTACCAATTCTCACTCTAGGCATCTCCAGGCAATAGAGCTAAATGAAAGCACTCCTTCATGTGCCAGGAAATAATATGATTAAAGATCATAACTGCTTGGAGGATTGTATGCATGCATATGCTTTAGTTTCACATTATCAGCCAAGATAAGACAACATGTGATACTGCTCCTATCTACTTTGAGTTTTCAGCACAATACTAGTCTAAGTTACCAAGAGGTAATAGCTAAAACAATCTCAAATGTTTAAGAAAAAGAGCCAGAAAATTGTATAGCTTTGGATATGTGAATAACTTGAAATAATACTGTGTCTATTTCAGTTCTTCTACTTTACTTCATCATCCTGAGAAGTGAAACACCTCTCACTATTTTCATGCACATTAGATGAGGGCTAGTTTTATGCATCGCACTAAACCACAACTAAACCACAGCTTTGTTTTGGCTTAGCATAGGAGTCCTCGAATTGACATGACCAGTGCGGGGAATCAACTAATTTAGCAATCGGTTCTCTGCCCTAATGACCGGCTGGGGTGGGCACGGGCGTGGTGGGCATGTCCAGGAAGTGCACCCCCCTGGGAACAAAAAATGGGCTGCATGGAGGTGCACTACACCACCCCTCATGGACCTGCGCTTACCTAAGACCAAGAATGGGACTCCTGGGGACTCCTGGGAGTGTAGGGACAGGGTGGGGCCAGCCAGTCCTTGGGACTACCAGTTCGCCAAAAATTAACATCTTGGTTCATCCAAACTGGCGCGAACCAGTGGAATTCCATCCCTGGACATGACCACAGGGAGTTGCAAGTAACTCTGAGAGGGGTCACAATCACGTTCAAAGTCACTCTGGGCATATTAGTTGAGCTCAAATCTGTAAATTCTATTACACTTATGAATTGTTCCTTTTCTTAACAAGGATAGAAGAGTTCTATGAACAATATTATATTCTTCAACTAATAGAATATCTTTTGAAATGCCTGATAAAATCCATAATTATATTAAAATCATTGATGGAAACTTCTTAATTTGCCTTGATCAAAGTACTGTGTTTTTATGGATTTTAATGCAGTTGAAATGGACAAAACTCTCATATCCCCAAAATGTCTTTTCTTGGGATCAGTGTACAAAATGAGAGCAACAGATAAATGTGAAGGGACTAAAGTGAGAAAGCTATGACCACAAAGATTCCATTTACAACATGCTATTTATGCAAGTTAGGGTTTTCTTTGGTTGTTGCTATAAAGAGCATGAGGTATAAATGAAAAGTATATGAGGAATGAGAAAAAAAAGATCGATTGTCTTGAAAATAATTTCTACTTTTTCAGAAAATATGCAGAAATAAAATCATTTTTTTTCATTTAAAAATATGTGATGATTCATTCTAGCTTCTTCATTTTTAATAAATGTTTTAATTTTTAAAGTTGCAGGAATCTATTATTGTTTTACCTGACACAGAGATTAAAATGTAATTATTAAAAATAAGTGGAATATTTATTTCTTGCCTAAGCCAGCCACCAGAATCATTACATTTTTTTTTTCATGGGAAGACGCACATATTTGTTTTTTCATTTGAGAGGTAATGGTAAACCTTGAGAATTCTTGGTTGAGTATGGTTTCTGACCTCAATCATTTTGATTTTACAAAAATATAGTTTCTTGATTAGAGAATAATCCAATACTGATGGCTCTAATTATTTGTGAACAGGGTCTTCCAGTAATCTAAGGGAATTGAAGGTCTAGATGGTAGAGACTAAACTTTTTCTTTCTTCTATGATTATATCCTTCTCCTTTCTCCCATTAGCATCATCTTCTTCTTGATCATAAAAGGAACTCTGGCCACAAATGCCCGTGCTGTGATTAGAGGGTTTGCAGAACAGAGGACTCCCCAACCACAAGCACCATCAGGGGAATGAACTGGAAGTGGTTTGCAAGCAGCTTTAGCATTTGGTTAATACAATTAAGAAGCCTTTTCACTGCCATGGAATAGAGAAGTCAGTGTAAGCCACTAAGGACTTCCTCCATTACCAACTCAGCAGGCTGCTCCAATGAAGGCCACCTGCTGCAGGGGAACCATTTGTGACTAGATTTACTCAGCAAGATCCACCATGTCTGATCAATGAGAAAGAGAAGCAGATACCATATTTTTGGGAGTATAAGATGCACCGGAGTATAAGACGCACCAAGGTTTTAAGAAGCAAATTTTTTAAAAAAGGTTTTGCACTCTGCAGACTTCCCAAAACAGCCCATTATTTGCAAAAATGCCCCCCCCTTAAAAAAAGGCATGAATAGTCTTTAGGAGGCTTGTAGAGTGTTTCTGGGGGTGTGGGCCCAAAAACGATAAAAAATTGCCTTTTTTTGCAAAAACAGGCCCATTTTAGGTCAAAAGAATGGCATGCATAAACTTTAGGAGGTTATAGAGTGCTCCTGGGGGGGGGGAATTGAGCAAAAAACAGCCTGTTCTACTTTATTTTATCATCATCCTCATTTAATGACCCCATAATCCCTTGTGGGGTGAAGTCTGGGCAACTGAATGGAGCTGAGTGTTTACTGGCCAGATGCCCTTCCTGTTGCCAGTGTGGAGTTTTGTTCAGCAGATACATTCTCATCGTGCCCAGAGAGAGAAATACCTGCCTCTACCTAGGATCGAACTCACAGGCTCCCGATTGTGAGGCGAGAGCTCCACCTCTACAAACTCAGAGAACGAACCTTCACCATCATAATATGAAAATATCCTTTTCTAGGCCACCGCACCATTCGTTCTACTTTATTTTATAAACATTATAAAATCTACAAAGATTCAGCACGATGATTAGATGACCTTAAACAGAGAAACCAGCTTTTACACCTGGACTGAGGTTTGCAAAGCAAGAGAAGTAAGATAAACAAATCATTATTGATCACTGCATGGTCTCTCGTTTTAGCCAACAGTGTTTCATAATAATGTTTCACAAAGATGACTAAAAACACCCATTAAGTTTTTGGCCATCAATAGGCCGTTGGCATATTCTGATACCCACAGAGATGTGAAGTTGATATAAATATAATTTTGGATATGATTCAAATGACTACTTACTGATGTAAATATATTAGAAAATAGAAATTAGGGAATTTTTTTTCAAAAGCATATGGTCAAGCTAATCTTACAAAAGTGCCTGAGAGCGAATGAAAACTATCGAATCAAATACGGGCAGTCCTCATTTAGCAACTGCCTCATTTAGGGTCCATTTGCAGGTACAACAATGATAAAAAAGAATTAACTTTGTGACCAGTCCTTGCCTCATGATCTTTGTGTCTTTAAAGCCAAAGAAAAAAGAAAAAAAGAGCTGAGGTATGATCCTCTAAGCACAGTCAGAGTTTCATTTTGCAACTACTTTGGTTAAGGACCACGTTTTTAAAAAGGTAAAGGAGTAAAGGATTTTACTCTAATAGTTATTGCCAATGATAGGGGGCCACTGCTCATCTCCATTTCAAGGCCACTGAATCAGCGCTGTCCAAAGACAATTCTGTGGTCATGTGGCCAGCATGATATCCAGAGCACTGTTACTTTCCCACTGAAAAGGTACCTATTTGTCTACTCGCGTTTGCATGCTTTCGAACTGCTAGGTTGGCAGAAGCTGAGGCGAGGACAGGAACTCACCCCATCACGTGGCGCTCAGGTCTTGACCCTGGGCTGCCAGATTGCCAACCAAAAAACCCAGCATCTCAACTGCTGAGCTACCCCAGTGACCAAGTTACTACTTCCAATAGTTAAATGAGGAGCACGTGTACTGTAAATGTAATATTAAGTCAGAAGGAAGCAATTTGGATTCCTTTAAAGAAAGCTTATTTTAATCTTTAAGATATCATATGGCTAGTAACAAAATGCCACAATGGCACTCTATTTTCCTTTAATGGGATCCAAAGTTTCAAAAACAGCAACTCAGAGATATTTTAGAACTTCTGGCCCTACTTCAAATACAACAGGACTGGGGTAATCAGGAAAAAGGGAAAACTTATGCACCTGGATCCACCACAGGGGTGGGTTCCTACTGGTTCAGACCGGTTCTGCTGAGTAGGTAGTAACTAGCCAGACATGCGCCCGAACCTGTTCTAATGGCAGCACCTATGCCGGCACCATCTTGTTTTTTGCTTCTGTACATTCACAGAAGCAATTTTTAACTTCCGCACAAGTGCGCATAGCGCACATGCACCCAAAATGCACCACTGAGCGAAGAAGCCAGAACCCCCAGTACTATAAGATGAAATAGCATGAAAATCCCCTAAACTTCGCTGAAAATGTTACCTAGCCTGGTAATGAAACTAACCTACAAGCTCAGAGAACGAACTTTCATCATCATAGTATGAAAATATCCTTTTCGGCATCTGAGGCTCCCAAAAGAAAACGTGCGAGAGATTTTCCCCTCGCAGCTTTTCAAAGGCTGTAGAAACGGAAGGATTAGCTCACCTTGTTTTGTGTTGACGTCTGAGGGGAGGTGTGAAGGATGTGTCCCTGGAGAAAAGTGTTCATCGCTGTAGGTGATGAGTGGAGTGAGAGGGTGGACTGCATGGGAAGGTTGCACCACAGGGACTTTGTTAGACTGCAAACAAAAACAAAAGGCTTGAGTAGCATTTCTTTCTTTTGCTTCTTTTTTCTTAAACCAATAGGCCCGATAAAAATAGTGCATATTTAATTGCCTCATTTTTTATCCATACAATAAGATACACTGGGGACAATTTAACTCTCTTTCACAAATATTAGTACAGGAAGTCTTCAACTTACGACCCCAACTGGGCCCAACATTTATGTTGCTAAGTGATAAATTTTTAAAATGAGTTTTGTCCAATTTTACGATTTTTTTTGCCACAGTTGTTAAGTGAATCACTGTTTAATCCAGTGTTTCTCAACCTTGGCGACTTTAAGTCCTATGGACTTCAACTCCCAGAATCCCCCAGCCAGCACAGCTGACTGGGGAATTCTGGGAGTTGAAGTCCACAGGACTTAAAGTCGCCAAGGTTGAGAAACACTGGTTTAATCATTGTTAAATGAGTAATACGGTTGTTAAATGAATCTGTTTCCCCCATTGACTTTGCTTGTCAGAAGGTCACAAAAAGTGATCACATGACCCGGGGACACTGCAATTGTCAGAAATGTGAGTTAGCCATCAAATATCTGAATGTAAATCACATGACCATAGGATGCTGTAATGGTCATAACTGTGAAAAATGGTCGCAATGCACTTTTTTCAGTGCCGTTGTAACTTCAAATGGTCACTAAGTGAACTGTTACAAATTGAGGACTACCTGTACTCACATAGGCTAACTCTCACAGTAAGCGGAGATTTAAATAATGGTTTGGCGAATAAGCCACAAAAACTGGATTTACCCAGACAGCCATTATCGTGAATAATACAATGACTAGTTATATAAAACAAATGAAACTAAAATCCAACAAAGCTAAGTTCAGGACAATGGGTGAAGTCAACCACAGCTTGCAGATTATACCTGTCTAATTCAAAACAATAGCCATTGATCAAATATTAGTCCTCCCCACCATCGGCATAATAAGTAGCCAAAGATTAGCAGACACATCATTTTGTTGCTCATTTCAGACAGCAAAAATCAGGTAGGATAATATAAAAACTTGGCTAGCCACAATGCATTGTAGAACTAACATGGAGTAATAATTATAAAAGATTAGAAACTACCCATTAAAAGTAGTTTTATCATGGCATCTGCTACAAACCTTTATGACCATGGTACATATGGCCACAAAATTCTAATTTATCCGAAGTCTGGGGATATTTTGTAACTTCATGTAACCTTGATGAATTCTACTGGGCACATGGGAATATTTCTAAATGAAATATTAAGAGTCACCCCATACACTCCTCTCATTCTCTACAAGATTGCTAAAAGGATTAAAGATATTCTTGAAAACAAAGACAATATTGTACCAAAGACTTTCCTTCACAGCACACCAAGCTAATTTTTTAAAATTATTATTCTAAACAAAAGGGTTTTAAAACAGTAAGATCTTAAAGCAAGGGTGTCAAACTCGATTTCATTGAGGGCCTCATTGTGTTTGTCCTTGGGAGCTGAGTGGGTGTGGCTGGGGTGGGCATGGCCAGCTCGACATCTTGTAGCCCTCTGCCAGGGAAAATGGAGCCTGGGAGGGCTGCACATGACCCTCCCAGCCTTCGTTTTTGCTGGCAGAGGGCTGCAGGAGGCTGTTACAGCTGAAAACAGAGCCCAGGAGGGCAGTGTGCGGCCCTCATGAGCTCCATTTTCACTGGCATAGGCGCTGTGGGCCAGTCCCTCACTGTTTCCAGAGCAGCCCTGTGAACCAGATCTAAGCACCCCGCAGACCGGATTCAGCCTGCGGGCCTTGAGTGACACCCCTGTCTGAAAGGCTCCTGTTTTAAACATTCTGTCCAGCCTAAATACGTCTAAACACACATCACTTGTGAGCATGTAAATATAGTACTGCAGTCTAATACTACCAATACTTTAATCACAGAAGACTGCTAAGATCAAACAACTTATTTGGACACACACACACACACACACACACACACACACACACACACACCCCAAATACCACTCACTCATCATGAAATGTCCAGAACACACACACACACACACACACACACACACACACACACACACACACACACACACACACACACGGCAAATACCACTCACTCATCATGAAATGTCCAGAACCATAAAGCCTACGAACTTGAAATTTGGCATGTATGTCTCTCTTGGCTTCTAGATGCTCGCTAAGAAAGAACTTTTTGAAATGACCATCAGATCATTAGTATTTCTGATATAGTAATTAACATGCTCTGATGCTAAGGAGTTCTACTACTCCTCTCCACCTGAAAAGAACTCTGTTCCAACTACCAGTTGCCTCACATTCCTTTACCTCAGTTCAAACTGGCGGACATTCCACTCCTTCACTCAGAAGCGGTCTGGGGCTCCTTACAGTACTAAATGTCGGTACCTCACTAAAATGTCTATGCCTTCCACCTACGGAACTGCTTCTGGACTCAAGACAGTGGGAACAATGTGTTTCAATCACCGACTACCAATGAGCCAATGGATTGTGAACCAAATTTCTCCTGCATAGCCTGATCACATAGTTTTGTTATGAAGCACGGGTATCCAGCTAGTATTTAATAAAAATGTGCTAAAAAGATCTGTGGATCATAGCTAGGTAGAGACTTTCTCAAATGGAGCTCGATTCTTAGTAACTACCACAAGAAGCAGTGTTCTTAGCAGTTTTAATGGTGAAAAAAATTCTTTCCAACTTCTACTCTGCAGCCCTAGGTCTTACATCCAAATACAAAGCTGATCTGACCCTATTTAGCTTTTGGCGATTGGGGTGTTATCAGCTGCATAGTGTTTTCTTCTTCCTAAAAGAGAAGCAATGCTTTTGCTACAAAATGGAATTCAATAGTCAAGGTAAAGGAAGACTTCTCTGAAACATGGAAAGACATCAAGCTATTCTGTTGATGGGTGCAACAATCCCCTCAAGCTCAAGTATTAGAGTTACCACAGTAATCCCCCCCTCTTTTTTTCATGCATACATCTATGCAAAACATGAAAAATGTCTGAGACTCATTTGCATTATTAAATCATGTTCTTTGGTTCATTCTCCCTTTTCTGCTCTCAAGAAAAAAAAAATCTCAGTATAATTTGAAAACACTGTGTAAAAACCCTTTCAGCATTCTTTGAAATAATCACAAATATACATTCACGTCGGATAGGCTTCTGGGAAGGAAAGAGAGAATTCATTCCAAAATGCAGATATTGCTCATTAAAGCCCCACTCATACAATAGTGAAAACTAAAAATAGATTTTTTCATTGACATTATTTAAATCATACATTATTTGTATGACAGACCATATTTCAAACACAGTACCAGGAGTCTACGTTTTATTATTACTATAAAAATGCCACATTTTTTTTAATCTGCTACTTTTTCTTTGCATACTTTCCCTTGTTTCCAGAGCACTACCTTAAGGAACTTGCATTAGCAAGTAGTATCATTTTAATGTCTGACCTATCCCTCCAGTCATATAGCTCAGAATCTTCTGCATGGGTTTTTGCTAAATTATGCTATCCTTCCTCTCCTCTTAATTTTACGGTTTTCAACACAGATTTGCTTTCCTGTGGGAAGGAGATAAGAACCTGAGGATTTTAATTTAAGCTTTGGCCTTGTCTTATATTTTGCGAGAGAGAGAGAGAGAGAGAGAGAGAGAGAGAGAGAGAGAGAGAGAGAGAGAGAGAGAGAGAGAGAGAGAGAGAGAGAGAGAGAGAGAGAGAACGCGTGCATGCACAAGCAGGAGAGAGAAAAAGCAATGCCACTCATAAGTGGTTGAAAGCCTTTAAGGATTCAGTCCATTATTTGTCACGAAATAATAAAGCAGAATGAATTTCCATTGATATATGAGTTAGCATGCCAGAGATATTTGAAGCAGCAATGCATCTTCCCATTTTTAAAGAAAACACATATTGATAAACATTGAATAACTATTTCCAGATTATCTATACTTATAAGAATTAATTGACTGGAGAGATATTTTTTAAACAAATATATCTGAGATTATGCAAGCTGCATTGAAGCTAGCATTCTACAGCAACACATCACCCTCAGAACATGTGAGAAGCCAACTATAACATTTATGCTTAATACAACTCCTTCCAAAACAAATTTCCAATCTAAACAGTATCATTATAATGCCATTGTGTTCCTTCCTTGACACAAGGCACTCTTTACCTTCTTCCTTTTAATAAATATTTTTTTCAATTTATTTACTTTGCTGTAGTTCATAAAATGTTAAAATATCTAATGAGAAGAGTATTTCTACAACTGTCATACACCTCTCCTCCTTCACATTATAGTCAACAAAACAGACTAAAGACAATTCCATACAAATTCCCTAAATTGTTCATCTCTCATGCTGTTTCTAGCAGCTCCTTTAAAAATTCAGTTGGGGATTCCAAGGTTTTGGAATTGAGGCTGCTTCCTGTTCAGAGAAGAAGACAAGTCTTGATACCTGACCCAGAGAGATCCCCTCTATCTTTAAACAAATAGATCATCCATACAATGATGGGATAAACTGAAAATAGAAACTTGACCTAAAATTCCACATTTTAGTCAGAAAAGTGTGTTAATGCCTCTGCCTAGGCTTTTGGTCAGGGTGACTGAAGCCTCCTTTTAACTTGCTTTTCTTTTCTTTCTGTTTTGTTATATTGCAACCTTTTTTGTTTCTTATCATTTTTAATATCTTGTTTATAATATTTGAAATAATTTGTAAAACACCCAGAATCTCTGACAGTCAGATGGCATAGACATTTAAATAATAAAGGTGAGGATTTATTTTAAAAAATCAGAAATTGAAATCTGATTTTTGACAAAAACCATAAGATTTCTTAGCACAGACAGAGCAGTGGAATCCGGTTTAGATAAATATGCTATAGTAGCAATAAATTGGAGTAAAATCACAAATGGAATAGAAATGCCAAAAGGTCAAATCTTCTAGAATCGGGATGGCGAACCTATGGCATGCATGCCACAGGTGGCACGCAGAGCCATTTGTCAGGGCACGCAAGGCATTGCCCTGTCAGCTGGCCAGCTGAGTTCAACCTTTTTTAAAGGCATTTTTAGCAATAGCAATAGCAGTTTGACTTATATACCGCTTCATAGGGCTTTCAGCCCTCTCTAAGCGGTTTACAGAGTCAGCATATTGCCCCCAACAATCTGGGTGCTCATTTCACCCACCTCGGAAGGATGGAAGGCTGAGTCAACCTTGAGCCGGTGAGATTCGAACTGCCGAACTGCAGCTAGCAGTCAGCTGAAGTAGCCTGCAGTACTGCACTCTACCCACTGCGCCACCTCGGCTCATTTTTCACTCTCCCCAGGCTCCAGAGGCTTTATAGAGGCCGTCCAGAGGCTTCAGGAGCTTCCCTGAAGCCTCTGGAGCGCAAAAAAAAAAAAAAAAAACAGCCCTATGGGCAAACTGGAAGTTCAGGAACGGACTTCCGGTTTGTTTTTAGGGTTGATTCAAGCCCTCCGGAGGCCTCAGGGACTGACTAAAAATGACCATACGAGCAAACCGGAAGTCACTTCCAGTTTGCTCGTAGGGTCGTTTCTTGCCCTTCAGAGGCTTCAGGGAAGCCTCCTGAAGGTCCCTGAAGCCTCCGGAGGGCCTCCGGGGGGAGGAGGCTTTTTTCACCCTCCCCAGACTCCTATAAAGCCTCTAGAGCCTGGGGAGAGTGAAAAAAGAATGCAAAAAATGGAGGGAGTGCCTCTCATGTGGGCATGCGCACTGGGGGGGGGTCGCATGTTGCCTTATGGCATGCCTGGGCACGACCCCCCCCTGCGCTCCCCCCCTTATGACACGCTAGCCAAAAAAGTTTCGCCATCACTATTCTAGAGCTATCAGGATGAAGTCTACAAGTATCTGGACATTTAACAGTTGGATAACATCAAACATGGAAACATTTAAATGAGATTATAAACATCAGAAAACATCCAAAGCATGAAAGAAATGCTAAAAATAATGTATAGTGGAAACAGCTTCAAAGCACCAACACCTGTGATATAATATACTACTAGAATTATTAACTGAACACAAGCTAAATTTGATTGTTTGAACTCCAAAACAAGAAAACTCATGACTATTCACTATGTATTGCATTCTCCTAGTGATATTGATAGATTATAGCTTCACTACAGGAATTGTGGGGCACAAATTTACTTCAAGTCAAAAAAATAAATCATTCATTGGCTGGTTATATAAAAGACTGCCCAGTAGTGATGCAAATTAAATATTGGAACTTATTGAATATACAGTAAATAAAACGTGAATATGAAGTAATGTGTTAAAAACAATAACATACCATAGTTGCCAAAATGAGACACCGGAACATCTGTAAAAATTAACATGTGCCGGTAATAAAAAATTGATAGAACTGAAAAATAAGTTAAAAAATGAGCAGATTAAAACATTGAAGGATTTCTGAACAAAAACTGATAAAGTCTTAGTGCATAAGACACCAAATTTAACTGTAGTTGGGAAGAAGAAAGTGGGAATCATTGATGTAGCAATACGAGGCGATAGTAAAATAGAGGACAAAGAATTGTAGAACATCACAAAGTATAAATATCTGAAAATTGAAACTTAAAGCTGGTGATGTTATCTGGGTGCCAAACCAAAAAATCTTGGATGGCATTTGCAAAACATGCACATTTACAAAATTTTCATCTGTAAATTATAAAAGGCCACACTGTTTAGATCTGCATGCATGCTATGACAATACATTATGACATCTTATGTTCTTTAGAAGAACTCAATGCATATGAAGGCCAACACCAGCTAAAGAAGTGGCAGCTGTGATTTCACATTTTTGTGTATTTTATAATAATAAGACAGCAACAGACAGCAGTGCCAGTTCTGCAAAGAAGCTGATGAAACAGTGAACCACCTACCATAATTACCTACTGTAAAAAGATTGTATAGACAGGCTACAAACAGTGGCATTACAAAGCGGCAACAATGATGCATTGGAAGATCTGCAAGAAATAATAGTTCTGTGCAAGCAAGAACTGGTGGGGCTATCACAAAATAGACAAAGTAATAGCAAATAAAAAGCTAAAGTGTTCTGGAACTTTAGAAGTCAAACAGACAAGCTTTTGTGACACAACACTCAAGACTTAACAACTTTTGATAAGAAAGACAAAAACGTCTGAATATATAGTGCACATTGTAATATCTGAGGACAATAGAATAGAAGCAAGGGTGGGTTCCTGGCAGTTCTAACCTCTTCTATAGAAGAGGTTCCATAAATCTACAGTGCCATTTAGAACCGGTTCCAGCTCCCTCCCACCACCCGTCCGCACATCATCAAGATGAAGAGCGAAAGGAGGAATTCTGGGAGTTGAAATCCACAAGTCTTAAAGCTGTCAAGTGTGAACACCCCTGGTTTTTTTTCTAAAGGGTTAGGGGTGCAAGGGTCTTGTAACTTGACAGCTTTAAGACTTGCATGCTTCAAATGCCAGAGTTTCTGAGCCAACATTTTGGTTGCTAAGCAAGAGTGTTGTTAAGTGAGTTCCACCACATTTTACAAGTTGGCCACGCCCACCCAGGCACATGGCTGGCAAGCCACGCCCACCCAGGCACATGGCTGGCAAGCCACTCCCACCCAGTCACATGGCCGGCAAGCCACTCCCAAAAGCAGGTCACACCTACAGAAGAGATTCTAAAAAAAATTGAAATCCACTACTGAATAGAAGAGAAAGAAGTGGACAAAATCACAAAATAGAAAGATCTAGAAGCAGAAATAGAATGGGCAAAAGAAAGCAAGGTAGTACCAATAATACCCATAAGTGTCTTGAGTATAATTCCAAAATATTTGGAATATTTGCATGCTCCTTTTTTGATATTAGTTGTTGATTGACCTGTTCCAGTCTGTTAGTCTCTGTGTTGCTCTTCAAAATTTCTGGAAAAGTTTAGTTAAAGATTTTATAAATTCTTCTTCAATTGCTTGCTCTAATTCTGTAGCCTTCTGACTTGGTAATAATTGAAATGATGTGCTTTTGCAATTGGAAAAAATCTTCCAATGTCTCAACATCTGCTTTTCTTAGTTCCTTGGAAAGGATTTGATTAGTGGATAAAATATCAAATTCAGCCTAAACATCTGGCTGAATGTGAGCAGCCAATAAAATGTCCTGAGGAAGCAAATGGGCACTTGTAAAACTTTATTTCATCAACAAATTATTAATTATATAATTTTATAGTACAATTATATATGGCATTTTATATACTATAGTAAAATGCCATTATGTAATATCTGAAATAATTCAATGCATAATTGCATATGCCTGACAATGTTACCAATAGGATAGCTTTCTAAAACCTCAATGCCTCTAAAGGCACTAATTCCTAATATAGTTCCAAATATAGTTGAAATCCAAATATAGTTGAAATCATCCCTAGGAACTCAGATTTAGAAAGGCAGCTATTAGCTGATCAGACTGCATATTTCACAATGTCACCTATAGCTCTTATCTCTTCTCAAGTCCTATAGCCTCATCATGGCATAGAGAAGCATTGCTGGGAATGTATGTAAGGGTATATAATCTCATGAAGGTCACCTAAGGCATAAAGTTTATTCTAACTGTCTGTTTAAAACAAGGGACTGCCTCGGGAGTGGTTTGCTAACCAATTTACTACTGGTTTGCTTGTGCTCGTGTGCATGCGCAGAAGTGTCTGAGCTGGTGGGCGGAGGCTACTGCCACCGCCACTACCAGTTCAGCCGAACCGGGATGAACCAGGAGCAAACCACCTTTGGACTGCCTTTATTTGACTGCAGTGATATATATAGATATTGGGGGGGGGGGGTGTAGATGGTAATTTAGTGATGATCGTTGCATTTAGTGACAATAGCAAAAATATCATGTCACACTGCATAGGAGAACCTAGGAAGTATCGGGACTGAGGCTGAAAGGCAAAAGTGGAAGTAGTATGCTCTATCCCATAATTGGGTAGACCAGATTGCTCTGGTAGACCGGTCTCACCAGAAAAAAACAATTTCTCCCCTGGTATAGCCGACAAAGCAAGGAGAGCCTATGGCTTAGAGGTTAATACATCTACCTAATATGAAAGTACCCTGGGTTTGAATCCCAGAAGAGTATGGCTACCTGATGAAAGCTAAATAGCTTGAAATAGATCTAGGCTTCCTTTATTTCTATGTCAGTAAAAGTACATTCAACAAAAAATTAGTTTGTCACGAAAGCGACTGCCTGCGAAGACTCTTGGATTGGGGCTGAAAGGAAAAAGTGGAAGCGATATGTTCTGTCCCATAATTGGGTAGATCAGGTTGACCTGATAGATCAATCTCACCGAAAAAACACTTAGGAGAACCTATGATAAACTTCTCCTGCATTTTACCAAGAAAACTACATAGATATACGTTATAAATTGACTGCACATAAACTGAACTGCTTGTGTGCAAGTTCCAAGTTAAGATAGAGGATAGAAGAAAACTGACTAGTCTTAATTACATGGTCTTGAGCATATTGTCACCATTTTCAACAAAAATATCACAAACAGCATTAATATCCTACACTTCATTCATAGGGAACCAGAGAATGATGGAGTGAAATAATCAAAGCAATTGTTAGGGAGGAATGTGAAAAGAAATGACCACAGTCGAAAAACAGAAGAAAGCAAACTGGATGTTAAAACACACGGTGGAAATTGCCAAAAAGTTGATGTTAGCAATAGCAATAGCAGTTAGACTTATATACCGCTTCATAGGGCTTTCAGCCCTCTCTAAGTGGTTTACAGAGTCAGCATATCGCCCCCACAGTCTGGGTCCTCATTTCACCCACCTCGGAAGGATGGAAGGCTGATTCAACCTTGAACTTGCTGAACTGAAGATAACAGTCAGCTGAAGTGGCCTGCAGTACTGCACCCTAACCACTGCGCAACCTCATGTTAATGCCTTATTCTACTGTACCAGAGAGAGTCGGAAATCTACGCCTTTTTTAATTTTTTCCCTTCTTTTCTACATTTTTCTCTTTCTCTCCTGTTTGGTCCTTACTATTTGGTTTTGTATTTTTGTATTTTATAAGCTAATAAAATTGTTAAAACTATATATATAAAAAAAGAAATTGCCCCCAAAAGAAGTGAAACTTAAGGAAATAAGTACTCCAGGAATGATCTTAACAAACAATTTCACAGAACTATTAGGTTAGACAAGATGCAGTTGTTTCGACAACATCTATAAAGAAAGCAAAGAAATAGTAGAAGATTCCAAAAGATCCCTGAATTCAAAAGACTTAGCCTAAAACTGATATGCTGTTAATGATCAAGAGTAACCAATCAAAAATCAGACTAAGATGGAACAATATTCTGAATAGTAGAGATGTCAACATTCAAGATACCTTAGAACATGGGTGTCAAACTCAGGATGTCACATTGCTATCATGTGACCTATTGCAACATTTCCCCCCTTCACAGAGCTGGGGTGTGCATGGCCTGTGCGTGACACATCCAGCGCGTGGGCTGCCAGTTTGACACATTGGAAGATATTTTCCAATTGCAAAAGCACATCATTTCAATTATTACCAAGTTAGAAGGCTACAGGAATAGAGCAAGCAATTGAAGAAGAATCTGTAAAATCTTTAACTAAACATTTCAAGAAATTTTGAAGAGCAACACAAAGACTAACAGACTGGAACAGATGAATCAATAACTAATATCCAAACAAGGAGCATGCAAATTATTGTACAATATCCTTAGGACCATCTAATGCAGAAGAAATGTTGTGAATAGTTTGTCCTATTAATATAATATCATTAGTCATGAGTTAGGAAGCACCACCACCTCTTCATTTTTTAAAAAATCTAATAACTTTTAGTCAAGGGAAAATATTAGGAAAAAAACAAATTGGATTTTTTTCCCTGGGGTTATGCTTGAAAGGCTGGCAAAAAAGAATTCCAAATTTGTTAATTGATCTCATCAAATATGTAGGATGTCATTGCTTACAGAAAACCTGGACAAGAACTTTTTAAAAAATTAAGGCAGATAGAGGGAGGTACCATTTACGCCTGCTTTATTTTTAGGCCAGATGTATTTGTCTTCCGACTACTCACTGGAACATGGTAATTGAAATAAATATTTAAAAGATTAGCTGCTTTGTCCTATAAGCTATTTAGTGGGTTTATTTAAAGAAACAATAAGGCTTCTATTTATACCTCTCCTTTGGAGGTTTCCTAATAACAAATTCTTATCTCAACTAAGGGGCGAGTGCAAAGATGTTCCCAATATGTCCAAAACAGATGTTAATGTTTCCAAAAAGTCACAGAGTTTATGCAATTTTGATGACAGACATCTAACATAATCAAGAACCCCAGTTATTCTGGATGGAAAACAAGACTAAAGCTGTTGGTAAAAACACATCAAGTTTAATACGGAACAAAGACAAATGAATTTTGTTCCACTGAGTTAACTGGAAATGTTCTATTGCACATTTCAAATCTGTACTTTGTTCCAAGTTCGAAATTAACTATTGTTTCATTTAAACTCATAGTTGTAAGCAATTATAAATCCTTTTAAAACTATTTATAGTATATTCCATCATTTATATATGCCTTGATTAATTAATTGATTGATTGATTGATTGATTGTAAGACATTCATTGTTCAGGCTTAAATGTTATGTCATACTCTGGAAAAAGGGAAAGAAAAGTACTAATCTTTATGAGTTATCTCCTTAAAGCAACTGCTTTTCCTTCTTTCTCTATTTCTCTTTCTCTCTCTCTCTTTCTCCCTTCCTTCCTTTTCTTTCTCTCTCTCTCTCTCTTTCTTTCTTTCTTTCTTTTTCTATGTCTGAAATTTGAAAAAATCATTCCTGCTTTATCTAGAAGTAAAAAGAGGCTTCCACATAATTTCTTTCAGAGCATAAACAATAGCAATAGCAGTTAGACTTATATACCGCTTCATTGGGCTTTCAGCCCTCTCTAAGTGGTTTACAGAGTCAGCATATCACCCCCACAGTCTGGGTCCTCATTTCACCCACCTAGGAAGGATGGAAGGCTGAGTCAACCTTGAGCCGGTGAGATTAGAACCGCTGAACTGCAGATAACAGTCAGCTGAAGTGGCCTGCAGTACTGCACCCTAACCACTGCTCCACCTCGGCTCTTCAAATACAAAATACACAAATACTTTTAAAGAAAAATCAACTATATGGCAACTTTCCTTCCATGGTTTCTTTCCAAGATGCTGGGATTTCAATTCTAAATATTTCATGCTAAAATACAGTATCTAGAGAACACAATGCTGGGAAATACTAATCTGTGCTATATTGTATAAATATATATTATAAAAAGGCTAACTCCAACAACTTAAACATCCTACTATTTCAGAATTGATATACTGTACTTTATACTCAATTTCTTTTAAATAAATTTTCTTCTGTCCCAAGATCATAATGACATGATAAAATACACATAGAGACTCTAAGTGTATTGGGAATATATATGTGATATTATTGGTTTATTTCAAATATAAAAATTTATGTTCCTTTGAATACACTCACAGAGAGAGGGGGGGCGGGAGGGATGGAGGGAGGGGGAGAGAGGGAGAGAAGGAGAGAGAGAGAGAGAGAGAGAGAGAGAGAGAGAGAGAGAGAGAGAGAGAGAGAGAGAGAGAGAGAGAGAGAGACTTGGTACTAAAGAGGCTTTTCACTGATAATTCCAGATTTTTCACACAATTAAAATCTGATCAAAATAGGTTTATCACTTCTCAGAAAGCTCAATGAATACATTCTCAGTCCATGTATTATTTCAGACAGAATTTCACATGTCTTTTCTTAAACGGACGGTTTCAATTTAAACCTGCTATTCTGCTTCTTTGTCTCTGACTGATATCACTATATAACACCCCATTCCTCTTGGACTGGTAATATCCAACGAGGCATCCTCAGCTGATTATAACAGTCACAACAGGGCAACAGTTGGTTGCTTCTTCTACCTTATAATTCACATAAAGCTCCTAAAAAATAAGTTCCAGAGTTTTTATTAGTCCTCTTCCATCTCAACAAGAAATCTTTCATTTGGTGCCTGTAAGGGTGAAGGGTGTAGCGTACTTTGTACAGGACGTAGTGTGTGCAGCAGAATTGAACCAGAAAACGCAGAACTTCACACTGCTATAAAAATAAATAGTCCAGTGTCGTGCTTTAAAGCATCTTATCATATGGATGTCAGAATGTATTATGGACACTGAAAGTTAATGGTAAAGAAATATTCCACCTTGATAGCCGGGGAATGAGTTTATAATAGCCTCACTGAGTAAGCTAAAAGAGGGCATTACACCTCTTAAGAAATTAGGTGTAATTTGAGGCTTCACATCTTTTGCAATATTATAGTTGTTTTATAACAAATGTTCTGCAAGTGATGATACCTATATAATAATAGCAAAGCCAATTATTGCTCAATAACTAATTATATCTTTGGTACACCAGCACACTTCCATCTTTTCATTAAAAACTGGAATGAGATTTTACAATATTTTGCATTTTGAGCCATGAAATGAATTCCTTTCATTTGTAACCCAAATTGCATATTCCTTTGTGAAAACTCAGTCAAATAGATCAAGATTGTCTACAGCTGACTTTAAAATGGGCTCCCCAGTCACCTTCACTGTCTAATTATTCTTTCACTTTAAATAAATGCTTCTCAGTTAACAAATTTATAACAATTTTCACAAGCATTAACACAAATGCAGCAACAAATAAATAAGAGGAGGGGCACAGGTAGAAAGAAAGCTTTTAGGAAGGGGTACAATTAATAAAAATTAAGGATACATAAAGGGAAGTGGTGGCTCAGTGGCTAAGATGCTGAGCTTGTCGATCAGAAATGTTGGCAGTTCGGTTGTTTGAATCCTTAGCACCAAGTAACAGAGTGAGCTTCTGTTACTTGTCCCAGCTTCTGCCAACCTAGCAGTTCGAAAGCATGTAAAAATGCAAGTAGAAAAATAGAAAACACCTTTGGTGGGAAGGTAACAGCATTCCGTGCATCATCAGCATTTAGTCATGCTGGCCACATGATCACGGAGATGTCTTTGGACAGTGCTGCTCTTCGGCTTTGAAACGGAGATAAGCACCGCCCCCTAGAGTCGGTAATGACTAGCACATATGTGCAAGAGGAACCTTTACTTTTACCTTAAGGATGCATATAGGAGGCCAAATTATAAAATAAAAGAAACAGGTTGACTATTTGTAAGTGTGGCTCTTTAAATGGCAGTCATCAATGTGCTTACATAAATTATGCTATAAAAATTAATTTCAATAAAAAGTCTTCATCTTTAGTGTTTGAGACCATATAAGCAACAATAGGGCAGAGGTACCTCAAAAAGCCCAGATATTTGTAGAGGTGGAGGGAAGGGTTAGCACAGGCTCTGTGCATTGCTTAATATCAAAATAAATATTATCACCTGATTAACATGAAAGATGTCCAAGGTCCAAAATAGTTGAGCTCCTGTCTTCTTAGTGTAGCTAAAATGAATTTGCTGAACTAACAGGACACAATTGCACACTTCTTTGTCTTTCTAGAAGATGAGGAAATGCATTACCATTTCCTGAGGTAATTATTTGTACCAAGCCATACCTGACTGATGGCAGTTACTGTATAGGTAATCTCCTTATCAGCACTGTTATGTGCACTAGGATAGAGATGTAAATGAAAAGATTTAAGAATGATAAGATATATAACCCTCTCTTTATCGATTTTACCACAAGGAGAAGAGATGATATGGAAAATGGCCCAAAATGAATACTTAAAGGAGCAGTACTGTTGTAGCTTCTGCTCAACAGAGACAATTATAACACTTGTGGAATGGTGACAATCGAGGAAAGCTTTAGAAATCAGAGATAAATGTTTCCACTACTAATCTTGGATGAAGAATGAAAAGGTATTTAATAGTGGACCATGTGAAGCGTTCTATCCTTAATTTGTATCTCAGATACTGATTGGAAAAGAAAATAACTCTATGGACTACAACCTCAAAATAATGCTTGCACAGAACGTAGGAATCTAACAGAGGGAGGAGATGACAAAGACAGTTTGTCAGAAAAAACAATATTAATTCTTCTTTTTTTGCACAGCATTCTAAATCTTGTTGCTTAGCTGATCATTATACAGTTTTAGCCATTTTAAAGATCCTGGGAGTTATTTGTATGCAACAGTTTAGTGACTGAAACAGACCTTTGGATGGATTTGAGAAATCACTACGGAGACTGAAATCTATTGCTGGGCCCCCAGGTGCAGGAGTTCTAAAATAAACAAGATGGAACTGAGAGAAAAATGGGGCTCTGTGTAATAATCATGTGAGCATTTTTGCCCACGACCAAAGCAGAAGCTAGAGTTTCTACTTCATACATTTCTGCCACCATCGACAAGGGTGTGCTAGGTATCATTCTCCCTAGCACAAGAGACCAGAAAAAATATTTTGAATTCGATTTATGGACTAAGGAACAACATTTATTGCTAAGATGTCTACCTTATTATTGAAAATAGATATGAAAGACTAATATGTCAAAGATTATATGATCAAATGGGTAAAATACCTTGAATATAACAATGTAATGAGATAAAGGGATAAAATGTATGCTGAATTACAATTTGAAAGAGATTTTTTATAATAAGATTTATGATTGATAAACAAAACCTGTACAATGAATGGAACTTAAATTAATGGAGTTGACTGAGATAGTAACATTAACTGTTTTGATTAAAGAAAAGACATTGTCTAACTTTGTTTTCACATGGAAACCACTTTTTTGAATCTGAACTTTTTGCTTGAATTTGAAAGAAATGAAATTGTCAACCAGATAGATCAGAAACCTGTTTTGTAGCTGCAGAGTTAGAATCTTTGGCTCAGACCTTGGGTGAAAGTATATATGATAATCAAATCATCAGAAATGTCTCCATACTAAGACAACACGATCCTCTAGGAAAGTGTAATTTCAGTTCAGAAGCTTTTACTGAAAAGCCCCTTCCATTCTTTCAGAGTAAAGCAGTATCCAGAACATATCTAAAAGGAAGCTACAGCTGATTTCTTTTTAGGTGAGATGATATTACTTTGAAGCTCGTCATTCTAGCATCTGGAATTGAAGTAGCTCTGTAAAATAGCACCACTTCTTACAAACTAATTTAGAGGAGAATTTCTTGGTCAGATTTCAGCATAGTCAAACGTTCACTGGTCTATAATAGAAAATAATAAGTCTTTCAAATAACATAATTTAAAGTGTGGTTGCCACCAGAAGACTCGAGAAGAGCCACTTCAGATGGTAAACTCCAGTGCAAGAAGAAATTCTATAGCACATATGTGTCAATCAGCCTCAACAAAAAGTTACAGATGTAGTTTGAAATCAAAAGCAGATGAGAAGTAGATAGAGAAAATGTGTTTTTCCTTCCTGCCATTTGTCTGCTCCAAATGATCTTCCTCTGTGTAGCAAGAGAGAGAGAGAGAGAGAGAGAGAGAGAGAGAGAGAGAGGAGAGAGTTCAAAGGAAATATTTCTAAAGGAAAAGGGGAAACACCCTTTAAACACCCCTTTCTGCTCACACTTCTTTAGTGCTTTTGCTTGCAAGATGTTTTAGTAAACAACACTGATGATGGTTTGTGTTTTTAAAAAAATATATATTCAAAAACACATCTTAACCTCAAGGCATCATTTCCTTAATAATAAGCTGGCAATCATAATTTACATCAACCATAGAAACTAGCAATGTTGAGAAATATCCCAATCTGGCATTCACTATATATCATGGATTACAATTCCCAAAATTCTCAGCATAGAGAGCTGAATTAGATGGTCAGATTATGTGAGAAGAATTGTTGTTTCAAGAGGATTTATTGAGATTGAATGTTTACTTTATTTAAAATCCTGGGAAGCATGAAAACTGTTATCAGACCTAATAATTCCAAATAAATGTTATCTCAGCCCTAGGTTTGATGGGCAAATATCTCTGTCTAATGATCATGATCATTTGAAAATGCTGTTGTTAGAGACCCTTATGTATGTTAAAGCTGCTTTAACAAAAATATGTTAGCAGGAAAGACAGAACAAATTATTATAATAAGCATCTAACTGAATAATGTTGTATATTGTCTTGTTGCTTCTTTGCTTCTCTATACTTTACTAAAGACTTCAGTCATGGGTTTTTGTTTGTTTGTTAAATCTCTTCAAAAATTGTAAAAATCATTCTTTGCTGAGTCATCAGGAAAAAAATCCCAGATCAACAATTGGAGTAATAAATTTATCATTAAGTCTAATCAGAATGAGCAAGTAAGCTTTTGGGTTGTACAACAGTTAACCAGGCAAGACATGAATGCAGGAGATATATAAATACCAAGAACATCCCAGATTATGCCGGATGTCAGCTGAGTTTTGAGAAAAGGTTGTTAGACCGAATGTCTCCACTACTAGTAGCATCAGAAACAAGAAAAAGTTGACTGACTGTAGCTCTCAGAATAAAAAGACCATTCATTTCCAATCTGTTTCTAAGCACTAGAAGTACGGTCACTTGGTCTGTCAGGAAAGAAAATAAATAAACATTAATATTTATATTAGCAATAAAAAAAAGTCAATGAAGCTAAGGTGCGTGACAATGGTTCTCCCACATAATTCAGAACAATTCAATGTACAAATGTTGACATCAAAAGCATGTAATAAGATATGGATACCGATAGAACACTGGACTTATATGCTTTTCTGATCATAAAGATACAGAAGGTTTTTCATATTTGCAATAGACAGCTAAAAGAGGGAATTCTTAAGACTGGAGTCCTGAGTCTGGTGGCTAGGGATGTGGTGGCTCAGTGGCTAAGACGCTGAACCTGTCAATCAGAAAGGTAGGTAGTTCAGCGGTTTGAATCCCTAGCACCACCTAATGGAGTGAGCTCCCGTGACTTGTCCCAGCTTCTGCCAACCTAGCAGTTCGAAAGCATGTAAAAATGCTAGTAGAAAAATAGGGACCACCTTCGGTGGGAAGGTAAAAGCATTCTGTGCACCTTCGGCATTTAGTCATGATGGCCACATGATCACAGAGACGTCTTCGGACAGTGCTGGCTCCTTGGTTTAGAAACAGAGATGAGCACCGCCCCCCTAGAGCCAGAAACAACTAGCATGCATGTGCAGGGGAACATTTACCTTTTAAACTTTATAATTTTTAGTTTCCAGAGTACGGCTGAATTTGTCCTGCCTGAATCTTTTGCCCATCACATTTTTTGTAAAGTTGCATTGTTTCTGTCCTTTTATCTTACCTGATACGTCATCTCTGTAAGCATTATATAAAGGTTAAAAATAGCAATACAGGTAGTACTTGACTTACAACAGTTCATTCAAAGTTACAAGGCATTAAAAAATGTGACAGGACCTTTTTTTTCACAGTTACCACCTTTGCAACATCCCTGTTAGGTAAACTCCCTGTTGGGAGAGCGAGTACGTTCAGAGAAGCGTTGCAAGAGTGTTGTTGGAGAACACACAAACCAGCATACAGAGGTACTGAAGTTTAAATAGGCTTTTTCTTCCGTGGAAACAGAGGTATCAGAGTCCATCAAACAGTCCAAGTCATACACGGATAAGACAGTCAGTCATCAATGTCTTTCAGTTAAGGGATAATCCAAATAACATAGTCCAGTACCATATAATCAGTTCAGTACTCAAAGTTTGCTAGCAGTTGCAAAACTTACAATAGCTCACGGCACTTTCTAACAGCCAGCTTCCAAAACACTCAGATCAGATCAGCCCAGCATCTAACAAACAGAGAGCTAACAGTCATTCTGACTCCCTGTTATGGCCAATTGAGGAAAACAGCAACCAATCACATTTTACAGTATGATTTAAAGAAACAGGTACAACATTGTCACATGATTTATATATTGCCAACCCAACCATTAGATTATATTCCTAACAATCCCCATGATCATGTGATCAAAATTCAGATGCTTAGCAACTGAGTCATATTTATGACCATTGCTGCATCCTAAGGTCATGTGATCTCCTTTTGCGACCTTCTGACAAGCAAAGCCAATGGGGAAACCAAATTCACTTAACAATCGGGCTATTAACTCATCAGCTTCAGGGATTTACTTAACAACCATGACCAGAATGGTCATAAAATGGGGCAAACCTCATTTAATAAATGTCTCACTTAACAACAGAAATTTGGGGCTCAATTGTGGTCATAGGTTGAGAACTACCTGTACATGTTCTAAAGAAGTAATTAAAAAAATATTCTCAAAACCTTTCAAGTAATCTAGATTGATCTGCTGCACAATTTACTTTCAACTAAATGCAATTTATCTGGCAAATTCCCTGCCTCTAAATGAAAACAAATGAAAGGTGCAATTTTACAAGGTGGCATATTCAAAGGACCATTTTACATTTTAGGTGAGGTCTTACATGACAAAAAATCTCTTTTCCCTCCTTGTACAATAACATAACATATCACAAAAGATTCCACTCTACTCTTATCCTCAATACACTTAATTTCTCAATGATGTGATTTTAAAATTGCAGCTGGGAGCATTCAGTTATTTGAACCTCTTTCTATTTGCAGTCTAAACTCATACAGCCAAGACCATGTCTTGCTGAAAACTTTGAATGACTCAACATGCAAAGAACAAAACATAATCCTATCATTGAACATAAATATACAAAATAACTCAATAAATTTAGAATTGTACAATGGGTTGACTGGAAGAGAAGTATATTAATCTTTTTCATCCATACAAGCTCCAGGCAATTGGTCCCACAGTGTAGAACTATATCTTCACATACCGCTCCCATTTCCGCACACTGATTGAAACCTAATCTTCACAAGTTTTAAAGGCAGCACCCAACAGCTATAAAAGAGGAATACAAGTCCCACCTTAAGAGCTTATATGAGGATGATGTTATTCATTCAGTTGTGTCAAACTCTTGGCGATTCTATGGACCAGCTCACTATCTACAAATTCCACTCCAAGAGGGTAAAACACTCTTTGCCAATCTAATTTCCTTTAGATTATCTCTGAAATCTAAAAAAACTGTGTGTGGAATATGGAGGAATGTCAGGATTATATTCCAATTTATGTGGAGGCAACAGAGTTGGAAAAGGCAAATCAAAACAGAAAAGAGGCTGATCTAGGCCCTTATCATTCAGGCATTTACCTTTGTAGCAGCGGTGGATTGCTCTTACTGTCGCTACCAGTACACTGATCGTGGTCTGTTTGTGCAAGCACCGGACATGCACTGTACATGCGCCTGATGTGCACTGCACATGCATGTGCAGTCCACCACCCCTGCGACAACCAGCTGCTTGTTGGGGCTCGCGCAGGCACCGCACGATGTGCGTGCATGTGCAGTGTGCCTTTTGGCATAAATACAGTTATAGAGCGTGGGTGGGGGGGTGCGCCAAACAAGCCACCGTACCAGTACACTCTCAGCTGCTCCAGGCCGTACCTGCAACCACCACCACTGCTTTCTAGCCAAGTAGACAACAAAGTTTCAATTAGATTGAGCTGAATCAAACTTCTGGTGACTGGATGGACATATCAATACAATTTTCTTGGCCATCTTTTCCCAAAATATCCCTTTTTTGCTTCTGAGTCTTGTCTCTACTGCTCAGGTTTTCTATTGTTGCACATACAAGTCCTAAACTAGATCCATTCCTCTTAATTTTGGCTTGTTTAGATCAGCCTATGTTAGCTAAAAACTACCATAGCCTTCTCTTCCCATTAAGACCCAGCAATTGATAATCCAAAGGGATACTACTCCAAATCTGGAAGCAATATGTTTAGCTAGTGTTGATAGATCCAATCTCCTTTTGAAGCAACCATCTCACAGAAATGAATTTTATAGGCTAACTATACCATTGGGCATCAATATTTTCTTTAATTTGTATTGAAACTCTAGTGGTCCTACATTTCTACACATCATTTTCAAAAACCATCAAAACCTGTCCCCAAATGTGTTTCTTTGTGTAATAATCTAGAGAAGGGCTTCCCAACCTCTGAGCTACAGTCCAGTACTGAGCCGTGGCTGGTTTGGAAGTGGGTCATATGAATGGCAGTCTGGTATGTGCATGTGCGGCTCAACTCATGTGAGCAATGGGCTACAAAGTGTGCATGCAGCTTGACTCACAGAAGTGGTGAGCCAGTGTGCACACACACACCGATCCACTGCTTAGGTGGGCCGGTTCTAGAGTGGGTTTCTGCTGGTTCATACCAGTTCGGCAGAGTAGGTAGTAACTCGGCCTACCACACTCCCAAACTGGTTCTATCAGTGGCGGCACCATCTTGATTTTTGGTTCTTTACTGGGTGGAAAACAGATACAGAATACTGTGCTGCTCTCTAATTTATAGTCCTTTCTCTTTTCTAGCAGAATATGATTTAAAAAAATGCTGCTCTATCACAAATGCAGGAAACAATGTTTTCCATGTGTAGATATTATGCTCCAAAATATAATGTGCTTTTCCCGACAGAAGTACAAACAATGGCTTTTCATAAAAGGCTGGCATGTAGGAACAGTAAAATGCAGGTGCTGAAAGACAGTGAATGTAGATTGATGTATGCACATATAGGTGTGCCTATGACCAGATATGGCCTTCAATTGTTTTGGAATTCAGCCAATTTATATTTGAAGGTAATGAAGTTCACACCTGTCTATATAGGTATAGCAAGATTTTTGCCACTTATTTTCATATTCTTCTTATCGGAGACTCTTCCCTTCTCATTTACTTAGAAAAAACAATACAAATAGTCCTCACTTAACAACTAGCTTGTTTAGCATTTGATGTTATAATCACAGGTGTTTGGCTACTGGCAGGCCTTTACAATTGTTGCAACATGTCACATTAACATGATCTCTGTTTGCACACTTCACAACCAGCTTTCAACAAGCAGAGTAAAAGGACAAACTGGCTTTAAAATTGCAAGTCGTGGTCACATGATGTCTTACTTAATGACCCATGATGAATTGTTTAACAACCATAGAGGAAGTGAGGTCAGATGTCTCAGACGTCACACAGGATGGGCCTTCTCCGGGTGCCGTTGACTAGACAATGTCATCTGGCGGCTCCCTGGGGGAGGGCCTTCTCTGTAGTTACCCCAGCCCTATGGAATGATCTACCCCCAGAGATCCAGACCCTCCCCACTCTCTCGGCCTTCCGAAAGTCTACTAAGACCTGGCTATTCCGGCAGGCCTGGGGCTGTTGACCTGTTCAATGAGGTCCAGCCCCACTAAGGCTGAGTGCATGATGTGTCTTATTAACTTGCTTTGTCTCTCTATTTTAAATTTTTTAGTATTCTTTTAGAGTTGTTTTTATGTAAGCCGCCCGGAGTCCTTCGGGATTGGGCGGCATATAAATTCATTAAACATTGAACTTGGAACTTTAGTCACATAATTTAATGACCACAGTGTTTAGCAACTGTGTTGTTAAGCAAGGATTACCTGTACTTATACAGTTACTTGCGAAGTTTTAGATACCCCTGTCAAGCAAGATATCTATGTATGTTTCAATGAATCTGTAAATAAACAGAAACTGACAATCTCTATAAAATAAACTATGAATCTTTTTGGAAAATTTGAAGGTACGCTTATTGTTTATCTGCAGTTTTTTTACAGATTCAAAATAAGAAAAGAGTGCATACAGCTGGTGCAGAAATCTGGGTACCCTTCCAGTTATTTTTTTTCCTAATGAAAAGTTGTTAATAAGGCCCCTAATGGTGAGTAATTTGTTAGGACTATAATTAGGAAAGTAAAAAAAAAACATTCTACAGGTGAATAAATGCTTTGACCTTTCTAACTTCTGAATTTGTGACTGTTCTGCTTTCTTTCAATATTAATGGGTTCCTCTAAGCCAGTGTTTCTCTACCTTGGCAACCTGAAGATGTCTGGACTTCAACTCCCAGAATTCCCAAGCCAGCATTTGCTGGCTGGGGAATTCTGGGAGTTGAAGTCCACAGAACTTAAAGTCGCCAAGGTTGAGAAACACTGCCCTAGAATCTCAGGGAGGGGGGGTGTCCGTTAGAGTGAGAGTAGTATAGCTTTAGTCTGGCAACATTCTGTCTATTGGCAATAAGCAACAAAGAACTGAGCTTTGATTGGATGGTTCTTGGACTGGGCCTGACATCTACAGGCACTCCTAATTGGGCAGAAAAAATCTGTATGAGCATCAGATGTCAGGAAAAAGTTAACATTTTCTATATCAATTTGTTGACATTTAGGTTCGATAGCTTAGATATGGTAGCTCTATTTGGCATTATCCTTTGGTTAGTAGTGCTAAAGGCCTTCAATCTAAAGCAGTTAATGTCAATGTAACCATTCTGAAGCACAGCCAAGAGTACCAGCAGCTGCCAGAGTCAGGCTGACTTGGAGGTACCAAAAAGGGTAAATTTATCGGCTTCTTTAATAATCCACTAAATTATAACCAAACAAACTAAATTTCAATTATAGGTTAGCCAACACATTTTAACCATCCAGAAGTCTAAGCCTGGGTCCCAGGTGAAAGGTAAAGGTTTTTCTCACACATATTTGCTAGTAATTCCCGACTCTAGGGAGTGGTGCTCATCTCCGTTTCAAAGCCGAAGAGCCAGCGCTGTCCAAGGACGTCTCCGTGGTCATGTGGCCAGCATGACTAGATGCCAAAGACGCACAGAACGCTATTACCTTCCCTCCAAAGGTGGTCCCCATTTCTATACTTGCATTTTTATATGCTTTTGAACTGCTAGGTTGGCAGAAGCTGGGACAAATAACGGGAGCTCACTCCGTTACGCGGTGCTAGAGATTCGAATTGCCAAATTGCCAACCTTTCTAATTGACAAGCTCAGTGTCTTAGTCACCATGTCCCTTTTTACCCAACCAGATCCCAGGTTAAGACCCCCTAAATCATGAGAGCTATGTAGCAAATATTTCTCAACCTCAACTATTTTAAGATGGGTGGACTTCGACTCCTCAAATTCCCCAGCAAGCATACTGGCTGGAGAATTATGGGAGTTGAAAGCTACACATCTTAAAGCTGTAGAGATTGAGAAATACTGACTTATATAGTATGATAAATTCAAGGTGGGTTTTAACTGTAGTGGGTTTCTGCAAACAATTTGTGGAACTAAAAGTTTACTAAAACTTGGTTAATTAGTTACTTAGCTGTCTCATTCTCACCGCCAAATCTCGAAATGACTAACTTCCACCAGAGTTCAGGATTTTGGTATGCTATGCCCCAGATACTTTAGTCTCAACAAATCCATGTATGGTATAACCACAATTTCATGATGTCCTTTGATATATTTTGACCTGGCAACTCTTGCTCTGCACACAAAGTTCTCAGCAATCATTCTTTAAGCTCATTTGTTTGTTTGATAGAAATCGCTAAATAAACGTTTTCAAAATTAGCACAGTGTATGTGCCCACAGCTGGGCAAAGTAACATGTTGTATTTTTTTTCTTTAGGCTCAGAAAGCTGCTTTAAAATATGAAAAAGACATATCCTTCCAGATTCTGCAAAGGGCTTATTATCTCAAACTGTGTGCCTGCATGATCAAAGCCCCCCTAAAGGTCAGGCATTCCACAAAGAGCAACGCTGATGCCTGCAAGAACTCTTCCAGCGTACTTCTGTGGAAGCAGAAGCTTCAGCCCTGCGCCTAACTGAAGTACTTTATATGGCTACCAGGTGAATTTGCCAATTAGATTGTGAGTAAATCCAGGCTGTACTTTTTCTAAGGTTTTGGAGGATGAGAAAAAAGCATACTGTGGATATTCTTCCTATTAGGCCTAGCTCTATGAAACCTGGTATCTATTTTAAGGGTTAACATGCAGTCTTGTTGTGCAAAGCACTATCTATTATTTTATCTCTTTGTCCATGTTGACCTATATCTCAAATGTTAAGTACCGCAAGACCAGTCCTTTATTCTGCAACTACTCTGCTTAATCCTCTGGATTTTATTAGATTGCGTGTGTCTTTGTGTGCCAAGAAATGAAACAGTCATTCCATTCTAATTCATGAGTCACAACCTTGACAACTTCCAAGTGAGTAACTTCAAATTCTCAGTCCCAAGCAACTGTTACGAAGCTGAGAAATTCTATAACTGCAGTCCACGCATCTGGAAGTGCCGAAGATGCTTTTCAAAGGGTGACTTTCTTTGTTTTTTCCTTGAAAATGTTTTGCTTCTTATCCAAGAAGCTTCTTTAAGTTCTCCAAGAAGCTTCTTCAGTGACTGAAGAAGCTTCTTGGATGAAAAGCAAAATGTTTCAAGGAAAAAAGCAAAGGAAATCCAGTTGCCCTTTGAAAAGCCCCTTTGTGACAGCCATGACCTGGATCAGAGGTCAGCAACCCATGGCTCTGGAGCTGCATGTGGCTCTTTTATTCCTCTGTTGCAGATCCCAGTCACCGATCAGCTGTACAATTGATAGGGTTAGGGTTAGGGCTTTTGGTTAGGACAAGTAGAGGAAAAAGAACGTTGAGTTAGGAAGAGACTATGGTGGGCGAACTGTACTTCGAGTTGGCAGACGAAAGGATGCCGCACTAGGAAGAGAGACTATTGTGGGGGAACCGGACTTCCAGTCGGCTCCAGAATTGAAAGGGAGGCTTTCGGTTAGGACCTTTGTGGCTCTTTGAGTGTTTAAGGTTGCCAACCCCTGACCTGGATGATTGAGAATCTCCATAGACATTCACACATCTAAAAGTTGCCCAGGTCTACCAAATCATAAATGCATGTGAACATATGAGATGTGATGTGATGAAGCATAGTCCAGAGTATAATGGCTTTGTCCTCACACTTGTCAAGCTAAAAGCTTAGCAGAACAGATAATAAACTGACTCATTATCTTCAGTTTAAAATATGGATTTCTTGCTACTGTTTCTACATGAGAAATCTAGGTACACCTTGTCTAAGAAGTTGATGAATACTAAGGATTACAACAAAGGGCTCATAAAAAGTGCATATAAAGGAGTTATATGAATGAAGAGATGAAATGTATATGATCAGATTTAGAGAACATGATGAGCAATTCAACAGGCATTGAAGATAACAGATCCTTCTTAAACCTAAAGCTTCTGAAGCAGAAAGAATTGTAGTGAACAACAGCTTAGATAAGAAATTTTGAACAGGCATAAAAATCCTGTGTGTTCCTTCAAATTTGATTTGATGTAATGATACATCATTTGTCCCGCATGATTTATATTCCTGTATCTTCCATGTGAAAACCTCAGGTACATTGGATACAACTCTCATCATCCCCAAGCATCAGAGCTAGGTACTGGAAGTTGTAGCTGGACATAATTGCAGGCTAATTATTTAATTACTTAAGCAATTTATATTTGCCATCCATCTTGCAACAGAGTGTCTGCGGGTTAATAAAATTAGCAAGATCCCCTCCAAAGTACTTTAGTGACCTTAATTTTTTAAAAATTCTATAAAACAAATCTAATAGTAATTTTACTATTACTAGTATTGAGAGTTAACGAAATACAATGTGGTACACAGGTAAGGATGCTTATAAATAACTTAAAATCTAATACTTAACTAAAATATTTATCTCCCAAATTTTACTAAATGGGGAAAGTTTTAAAGGTGGCAACCACAGGCATTCAGATGTTATACTATTCCCTCTGCTTGCAGTAGAATTACATTTCCTCATAAACTCCCCCACTGGAACTAGGCTGTATAAGAGATGCTTCAAATTCTTTTCTCTCCGTTAAACTGAGGGAGGATGTAAAGTGAATGGACATCAAAGGAAGAAAAAAGGAAACGTTGGAGTTTTGGATATGCAAGTTTATTCTGTCTACACCAGCTGTAATAGTAGGTCTCATGGTAATTTTATGATTAAAATGCTGATTTAGTGCAATCCATCTTTCTTCATTAACCGAGAACAGTGCTCTGTTAAGACAAAATTGGCATGTCTTCCAATCATAAAACATCACCATAAGGTCTAATTTTTTTCGAGTTTTATGCATAGAAGAATACAAATGCATTGCAGCTCTTATATCACTATGAATTATAGAATTCTCACCTGATAAATGTCTATATAGCAACCACTTCAGTTCAGTACAAGAATTTTCTAACAAAACTAGGGGTGGTGGGTGGGAAAGGGCAGATATAAACAGGAGTCATGAGTGATTATTTATTTTAGAGGCATTTTGAGAAGTTAGGGTGGCACAAGAAGCAGACACATTCTTCAGCTAATTTGCATGCAAATCAGAAGTGGTATTCAGCAGGTTTTGACCAGTTCTGGAGAACCAGTAGCGGAAATTTTGAGTAGTTTGGAGAACTGGTAAATACCACCTCTGATTGGCCCCACCTCCATCTATTCTTTGCTTCCCGCGTCCCAGTTGATCTGGAGGAAATGGGGATTTTGCAGTATCCTTCCCCTGCCAAGCCCACCAAGCCACACCCAAGCAATGCCATGACCACCAAACCACGCCCACAGAACTGGCAGTAAGAAAAATTGAATCCTGTCACTGCTGCAAGTGTAAAGTTATCTATTGCCTATCAACTGTGGATGTTTTATGGGAAAAAATGAGTCAAGCTGAAAAGTAACTGTGTGGTATTAATACAATAACTTCCATACAGTGCCTAAAGACAAGTATTTTAAAGTTTTCTTTAAAATTTTATTGGAGGAACACACGAGAAAAGCCAAAAGACAACTATAATCCTCCCATATTTTTCAGTGGAACATCTTTTCTTTGCAAGTATTGATAGGAAAATTCAGTACAGGTAGTCCTCGACTTACACCTACAATTGAACCCAGAATTGTGGTTGTAAGAGATGTTGGTCGTTAAGTAAACGGCATCTATCGCATGCACTAAAGATGGTTTCTGGCAAAACAATAGTAAATCATGATAGCATGACTGTGGAATACTACAAACGGTCATAAATGTGGGCCAGTTGCCAAGTGCCCAAAATACAATCACATAACCATGGGGGAGGGGAGAGTGAATGAATCTGGGATGTAAATAAATTCATTGTAACTTTGAACAGTCACTATATGGCTACCTGTTTAAGACACAGTGGGAATTGCTGTTACTGGGCAATTCATAGTTAAGGATGTTAGCAGTTAACCTTTGAATTCTCTTCCGTCCTCTTTTGCTTATTCTGTGAATTTTAAAATGAACAACCCTTTTAGGACAGACATAGAACACTTATTCTGGCAATACTGTTGTACCTTTATGCGATGCAACTTGATACCAAACTTCCCATTCAGCAAAAGTTCATTTGTATGAGCAGATAGGCTAGAAATTGTGTGAGTCCCATCATAGATATGGCAAATCCTTCCCTCTAGAACAGGGGTGTCAAACTCGCAGCGTCTTGTTATTACATGATGTATTGTGACTTTTCCCCCTTCACTCAACTGGGAGAGGGCATAGCCAGTGCATGACACACCCGGCCCCCAGCCCATGAGTTTGACATCCCTGATCTAGAAGCTCCCAAAGATAAAGCGGGTGCATTTTACACCAATGTTCTAGTTTAATCATAAGCAAAAAATATGGCACCTGTACAGTTACGCAACTCTAAATCTTTTAATTCTCTGTATCAACTAGCCAACAATAGTTGTGTTTCCATACAACAGTAGGGAGGGTTCAGAAGCACACAGATCATAGAACCAAATACAAGCCTTAGAAAATTGTTAACTATTTTATAGCATTAGAAAGCATATTTCTTTTTTTACTTACTGTATTTTTCAGAGTATAAGATGCACATTTTTCCTCCTAAAAAGAGGGTGAAAATCTGGGTATGTCTTATACACTGAATACAACATTTTTTGGCCTCCTGAAACCCCACCCCCTTTGCAGAAATGGACATACAGAGGGTTTGGGAGGCCTGCAGGTGCTTCTGGTGTTGGGGAGGACAAAAATTGGCCGTTTCTTTCTCATTTTTGCCCCCCCCCCCAGCCCTCAGGAGCACTCTACAAGCCTCCCAAAGCCTCTGGATGCCCCCCTCTTTTTTTGCAAAAAATGAGGCATGCAGAGGGTTTGGGAGGCGTGCAGAGTGCTAAAACTTTTTTTAAATTTATCTCTTCAAAATCAGGGTACATCATACTCCAGTGCATCTTATAGTCTGAAAAATATGGTATTTAATACATTTCTTAATCACTGTCCCAAGTCAGCTTTGTCAAAATAACACAATGTCCAGTTTCATATACTCAGCAAATATAATCAAATGTTTTTTTTTAATTCAGAGGAAACTTACTAGCATATCAAAGCTTCTTTTTAAAATTAAATTACTAGACCCTTATTCAAATCTTCCCAAACTAAAATCAAATAAATAAACCTTGAGGGCTCCACTTCACATAGACCGGACCAGGTGTACTTTCCTGGGGAAAATAGTCTATATATGAATGGCCACTACAGAGAAAACTGTTCCTGGGATTAATTCCTTGCCATAATTCTGTTAATGCTAGGTCTAATTCTGGGTCCGAAGGGAGACTTCTGAGAATACTGTGGACAGACATGGATTCAAACCAATGGATCATAAAGCAAATTCGTCCTAAAGGCATAAATGAATGGCTCAAATTATTCTATTTTGGAGACCTTATTTGAAGACTAGTTCTCTGGGGAAAGCTCTAATGCTGTGAAAGGAAGGAAGGAAGGAAGGAAGGGAAGGAAGGAAGGAAGGAAGGAAGGAAGGAAGGAAGGAAGGAAGGAAAGAAAGAAAGAAAGAAAGAAAGAAAGAAAGAAAGAAAGAAAGAAAGAAAGAAGAGAAGAGGATGACTAGCAGCAAGGTGGACAGAGTCAGTTACAGTAGCAATGAGTACACCATCAGAAAACCTGAAAAACTAGGCTAGGGCTAGATTATCATGGAGAAAAGGTATCCTAGATGTGGTTGTTAGAAGTTGAAAGTGACTTGATGTCACATAATCAATCAAAAGAGTAATTTGCTTTAATGATAGCTATGATACAAACCAAGCATTCATTTGTCATTTTGCTATTTGTTCACTGAATGTTGCTATCTAGGATTACATCCTCTTATATTACACATTCAGCACACCCTACATTTTAATTTGTAGATGTGATCTGATTCATATCTACAGCCAAACTGCCCAACAGAAATCAGAAGTCATTCTCCAATTAGATTGTGGTTAATCTAATCATTTTATTTCTCTAGGAAAGACGAGCAAAGTTCATGTTCAAGAAAAATTAGCCCATTTTCTTTCAAGAACACCGAAACAAAGAACTGATGAAGAAGATATGAAAAACAACTTATGAAAGCTGAAATTTTGAAATAGTCTTTTAACCACAAAGCTAAAAGCAAATGTTAATAACCAATTGTGAATAAAGGTGGAATTACAAATGCTGAACATTTTAATTTCATTATTCCAGGAGACAGTTCCTAGTTATGTTTTAGAAGTGTACCAGTCTATATTTCTTGACATTATGAGCACCAAAGCTTTTTGTTTCCTTCATGCCGGATTTAAACTTCTATTTTTTTAAATAACTGAATTGGGGAAAACATTACAATGAAAGAAAATCCACATCTCAATAAGATCAAGATAATAACTAAAAATAAAATAATTGTGACGGGAATAGAAAGGTCATAGAGTGGATGCTACTGTAGCAACAATTAGCTGTCGGAGTGAAAATCAAAAACAGATCATGACAACAATCCACAAGGTTGTCATGAATCAACCTTGATCCGATGACAACCAAAATAAAAAAATAAAATAAAAGTCATACATAAAACCAAATTTCAGGAAGGCCTCTGTGTAACTATCTCTACAAGTATTTTCCTCCAAGCTTTAGAACTATTGAAAACAAGCACACTTTCATAAATAAAATATAAGCAGGGATGCTTCCTTCACAGCTTTGACTATATGGTGCCTTCACATTGTATAAAGTAAGCAGCAACCATTTCTGAATTCTGCAAACCTCATTATAACAGCAACTGGAAAATCTAACAGCAATACCAAAACCAACAGGCATTCCATTTGGAGTCTGTTTTTGTGTTTCAGCATCCCATTCAATAGAAAAGCCGTTCACAAAAGGGAAGCTGATTTAATCTCCATATAGATAATAACGTGTGTCTCAAGTAGTCTCACCTGGACCTTGCTTTTATGCCTTTCCGCGGAATTGCTTCTACATTCATAGTCATCTTCCAAACAGAGGAAACTGAAAGGTTGGGAAGTTTCTATGGTTACTTTCACTAGTTTTGAAACGGTAACTGTAAAAAATTGTCAATGAAGGCAGTCAACAAGTCACCACACAGGCTAAAATCTCCCAAACAAACCTTGTCAGTGTTTTCTCATCTATTCTTCATTCGCCTTGCCAACATTTCTCCTTTAGATCCTACGCCAGTACAGTGGTGCTTTAAATATTGAGGTTTTCAAAGCTTTTCTAAACAGTAATCTAATTCTTTCAAGAGATGAAATCAGAAGGGTTATGCTGTGAATCCGAATGTTTTCTTTTTTCTTTTTGGAAAGTAAGTGCATTATCAGGTCATCTATACCTAACTCAATCATAGGAAAACAAATTGAGTAGCATTGAAAAGTCTCAAAATACATGTTATCAAGCAGAATCTGGAAATTGCTAAATGAGGTTTGTAATACGAAAATTATTCTGCTTGCATTGATCTCATCAGCTCTTGTTACAAACTGCACTTTGAAAATTAGTTGGATTTTACTAATATCTGTATTTTTTTTAAAAAAAATTCAGGGGCATATTTGATCATGCAGTATTTTTTTTCCCTTCCAGCCTCTTACAGCTGAACACCATATACTATGTGCAGTTTATATATCACTCTAAATATAAATGGTTTAACCATGGCTTGTTGAAAGAGACATAATTACTCAGGTTCCATATCATATTAAGCCATAAACCAGGATTAACCAATCTCTTCTTAGTAACCAATAGGGCCATGATGGCGGACCTATGGCAGCCGTGCCAGATGTGGCATGCAGAGCCCTCTCTGTAGGCACATGTGCCATCGCCAGCTGTTCTTCTGCTTTCCGGCATGCATATGTGCACTGGCCAGCTGGTCTTTGCAGGCACCAGAGTGCCAGAAAACGACCTGAAAATAGCCCCCCAAAATGGCCAAAAACAGCCAAAAACCCAGACATTTTGGTTGTTGGTTGTTGTCAGGGCTGTTTTGGGGGCAAAAATGACCCCAAAACAGTCTGAGAACAGCCCCAAAATGCCCAAAAAACAGGCATACACTCACGGGCCACCTGGTCTTTGGTTTCCGGTGCTCTGGCATGCATGAAGACTAGCTGGCCGGAAATCCAAAGACCAGCTGTTTGGCATGCATATGTGCACTGGTGAGCTGGTCTTCGGGTTTCCGGCACTCGGGCACACACACATGCACATGCATTCCACTTTGGGCACTTGGTGCCGAAAAGGTTTGCCATCACGGCAATAGGGTATGCATTAAACTGGAAAAGGGCAGTTTCATATCTCATACATAGACAGAGGGCATATTCACAATATCAGTTTGCCCAGCTGAGAGTACAGGCCACTAACTGTTTGCGGAGGACAGAAACCGAAAACTATAGTACTTGTCCTGTTCCATGCTACTACAAATGAGATCCCTATCTGTGTTCTCCTCTTCTGCACTACAAGTGGTGTTTTCCATCTTGGGCTGGTTCAAGTAATGCTGCCTGATTTGCCTAATGGGGAAATGAGGAAACAGTAGACTAGGGTACTGGGCAAGATAAAAAAAATACATGCAGTAATGTGGGTAGTTCAAGGAAACAAAATAATATAGTTTTTCAAATCTGTACAGCACTAGTCTGATTTTATAACTTCAGAAGAGATTCTGCAAAGGCAAATATGAATATAGTTGTCACTCTTGTATAATGAAGACATATGAAAGGGAGACTATTCTTTAGTCAGTTCATAGGATTCTATCTTAGCCTTCCAAGCAGTCCAGGTAGGAAACAAAACGCAATGATCTAACTCCACCTTGTTATAAACTTGTATAAAAAAATATTGGAAGTATAAAATTACAAATCTCTTGCTATCTCTTTTTACCACCAGATAAATTAAGCAGATCCTTTTTATGTTTCTTTCTCTGCCTGTTGAGTTGCAATTTCTCCTCCTTCTTTTATCTGATCTTCTCTTTATCTTCCAAGGTCATTCTCACATTCCACAGAGAAAGAGGTCATTATACATTTGGACAATCATTATGAAGATATCCTCAATTCATTAAGTGAACTTTGAAAGACCTAAAATAGACACCATTGGAATGATGCTAGATGCATTCAGTTCCTTCCAAACAAACATAACAAGAATAGAACTCTTTCTCAGTCACTGTTGATGAACTGTGAAAAATGATAACTAATGTAGGGTCCTGTCTCAAATAGGATACAGAGTGATATTGGAGGAAAGAAAACAACTGGGTAAATAACTACTGTGCCCATTTGAAGAATAAGGAAGGATGGATTCTCAATTCTTCTATAATAGGAGATTATGGGAACAGTGATCCTTCACTTTAAAAGCTTGGATAATAATACAAAGATAATTAGCGGTGTTTATACCAGCAGATAGAGGTGAGCCAACTTTCATGAAGTGCCAACTTTCATGAATTATGTAAGAGAAAGGTACCATCCACCAAAATGTAGAATGAAAAAAAATGTGCAAGGTATACTGTTATGAAATAAACACCAAGCCATTAGTTTTTGTGTGAAATCTGAAGTATATTATCTTGGCAAAAGAAATTCTTATGAAGGGCTACTCAGAAGTCAGGCAGAGAAGCATCTGAATTATACAATCTTTGAGACGAAACAAATTGATATCCACGTTGCATTCTTGTATCTGATAAATAGTAAATTCACACTTTGGGAAATGGAAATAGCTCCAGAAAGCAAAATATACAGTAATGCAGAAGTGAACAATGACTGATGAGACAATTCTGAAACAGGAATGCCATTGGCTGAATCCATGCAGTTCTTCTCAAGGATGGGACCTTTCCTATGCTCATTTCCATTGATTCTCTTGGCCTTAGGAACAGTTGTAGAAGAGGTTCATTCCTTGATATATCTTCAAATTGGACCAAGTATCTCAGGTGATAAAGAATCAAAGATGTACTGTCAACCTAGATATGGATATAGTGATAATGAGGATCTGAGTCAAGGAAGATTATGTGAGAACTACACCCTTAGCAAGACTAATGGTATCTATCCACAAGTGAAAAGATTTGATTCAGGTAGAATGGAAAAATGAAGAAATAAAGCAGCTTGACATGTGAATCCCGGGACATTCCAAAAGGCAAATTAATGGCTGCAGTCATAGGACAAATTAGGAATTTACTACAGTTGTGGAAGAAACATCTCATGAAAGAACTCCCAACTGATGTAATCAGAAAGTAATTTCCTTGACTTTATGATGGCTTTATGAATTATATGACTTTTTCAGCAAAAAGAAAATACTTTGTTTATTTGTTTGTTTGTTTATTATTGCAAAATTAATCTGAAGCCCCAAGTCATGTAAAATCTGTATGCCACAAGTGCTGTACACGCAAGAGAATTCTAGTGGCAACAGTGAGACCAAATGGTAAAACATAAAAGTGGTATTAACTATTAACTAAAAGCTATTAACTATAAAACAAAGGAAAAGTAGAATACTATTGATATATAATTAAGGCAATGATTAAACATTAAGCATGAGCATATTGTATTTGCTCACATTAAAAATCAAGACTTAAAAATTATACTCAGCGATTCTAGAAATTACAACAGACTTTCATAAAGATCATAGCAACAAGGAACAAAGAATTATCACAAACTTATTGTGAGACACACAAGGGACTGTGCATATACGAGCTGTGCAGAAAAAACTGGTAATGGATATTTACTAAATGAAAAATGCTGAAATCATTTGGTTATAATCCCATCCCTATATTCCAAATTATAAAACATTATGATCCTGGAAAATCCCTTTATCCCATTTTAAGTTAATAATTCATTCAATTCATTTAAAAAATAATGCCATTTTTAAAAAATCCTAACGTCTTGTTTCTTTCTACTTCAATTTTTATCTATCAAGGAAATTGTTTGCTTTCCCTCAAAGGCAAAAGTGGTTCATATTTAACAGAGGTGTTTTATATTTTCAGAGTAATACAGTCTGTTAAATTCATATTAATTCGTACAAAAATATAAATTATCCAGCAATCTGCACAAACAAAAACAACAAAATCATCATCCAAGCAAAAAAGAATAAAATAAATAAACCCAAGCAGCAAAATTGACAGTGTATTTTCACCTGATAGACCAATTTCTACACAAACAAGAAACTATCATAACTATACACTGTTTATCATCTTATCAGAGCTAGAGACACCATGTTTTAATTACAATTGATGTGATAAAACTCTTGCCTTAATATGGTTTTCTTTTGTTCGATTCATACTATGACTACCTCACTAAGTGTGAATACATGTTTGTAAGACTCATATTTTTCTTTTATTAGTTTTCCATGTGTACCTATCAGCCTAGGGTTTATGATAATAATATAAGTTTATTTGCTCCTACCTAAGAACATGTAAAAGAAGAATTATTAGCTCACATTGTCATTGCTACCACTAATTTCATTTTGTCAGATCATGCCACTTCCATTCAAACAATTAAATGATGTTATCTTAAATATAGGCTACATTTGGCCAATTATCTCCCATTATAAATGTATATGTGAACAAAACTATTTTACTTTTATTTTATTTTACTTTTCCAAATAAACATGTTAGTTAAGTATAATTAAATTGGTTAACCATAGCTTCCCATTCTGAATTTTTCTTACACGCTTGAATAAGGTTGACTTCCCTATCTAGTTTGGGAGCCATAAAACCATACATTTCTACTCCCAATTGAGGTAGTCCTCAACTTAACCACAATTGGAACCAGAATTTCAGTTGCTAAGCAAGGCAGTTGTTGAGTGAATTGTACCCAGTTTTATGACATTTTTTGCCATAGTCGTTAAGGGAATTGCTGCAGTTGTTACGTGAATCATGTGGTCATTAAGTGAATTAGGCTTCCCCTAATTAATTTGCTTGTTGGAAATTTTGATTACATGATTTTGGAGATGCTGCAACCTGTGAAAGACCAATCATAAATCATTTTTTTCAGTGCCATTGTAACTTTGAATGGTCAGTAAATAAATGGTTGTCCCAAAGGTGCTTTTTCAAGAAGCAACAAAAGGAGAACATAGGAGAACAAACCCATCAGGAAAAGATTCAGCAGCCCATCTGCATTGAAAAGACAAAGACCACCCTTTGAAGACAGCAAGTCCACATTTTAGACAGAGAGGATTGTTGGTTTGAAAGCGGGCTCAAAGAGGCCATCTATGTCAAAATTGAACAGATCTCTCTCAGGGGGTGGGGGAGGAGAGAGATACAACATCAACTATCTCCAGTCTGCAACACATTCAGCAGTTCCAAGAAGGCTCCACGCCCATTTGCATTACTCAGGTGACCCCAAGTTAACCTCTAAGTGGCCTCAATGACTTTCTAAAAGAATGCAACTAACCAGCTTTCTGCAAGGAGTATAAATCCTTCCATTCCCCTTCATCCAGTTAGACCTAAAGAAGCTTCTTGGATGAGAAGTGAAGTGTCTTCAAAGAAAAACCAGAAAGCCCAGTTGCCTCTTGAAAAAAGCACCTTTGGGACAGCCATGACCTGGATGACTGAGAATCTCCATAGACATTTAAACAAATGGTTATAAATCAAGAACTAATTGTATCATAAGAAGCAATCTCCATTTCCCCCCATCATCTGGGACTTGGGAGGCAGAGAATAGATAGGGGCAGGGGGCAGTCAGAGTATTTACCAGTTCTCCAAATGACTCAAAATTTCTGCTACTGGATCTCCAGAGCTGGTTAGAACCTGCTGAATACCACCTCTGATATATTTAATCGTTTTTATTTATATCACACTAAATATACACTTTAGTTATAACTCCTAAAGGTCTCTCATGTCCTGGCACAATTTTTGGGAGATTTGCTTATGGGCCTGGCGCTACAGGTTGCCCAACTCTGCTATAACAACAACTGGAAAAGTCCATGTCAACTGAATTGCACATAATTTTAAGCCAAAGATAATTTCTTCCAAGACATATTTTCTAGTTTCATGATTGCCAAAGTACTGCAAAAGTTGTAACCAGGTATATGTCAATAATTTTACATATGTTTTCCCTTTGCTGGGCTATACCTTCTATTGCTCTGAGAAAACAGAGGAAAGAACTATTAAAAGCAGCCTCAAGATGGGCTTCTAGAAATCCCCAAAAATCAAAAATGTGCTAGGAGGAATTCTCAGTAGCTGCTGATCCCATTCCTCAAGCTGTACAAAATCTAAGCTTGTGTAAGGATATGGTTAAGCAGGCATTTGTGTGATTAAATGTGTTTCTGCTTGAATTATTTCATTTCGTTTCATATTAATTTTAATTGTAGTATCTCAAGCCTCAGAGCAAGTTTCTCCCACTGGCAAATGAAGACACGACATGTCAGCCCAGAGAATAACTAGAATTGCTCAACCCACATTCAATGCCTAAAAGTTATGATATAGGCAGACAGTCTACCATGCTTGCCTACATAATGTGTCTTTATAGGTCATGCAATTTTATCCACAAACACATCCAAAAAACTGAAATTGGTATTATGGAAACATTGCAGTCCAGAAAGTAAGAGATTATAGATTAACCATGTAGCTTCCCCATGGTGCTTGGATAATGTTAGGAAAGCCTCACTTACGCATATCTTCTCCTTGTAGATGATTCATTTGCAATAAACATCTAAAATGCACAATATATGTCCCAACTAAGCAACCTTGTGTTGGCACTCTTTAAAAAATCAATAAATTTGCTATACTGCCCTCAAAATTTTTTCTGTCAAGAATCTCTAACACTTCCAGGCCTCATTACCATCAGCTCAGGCCACCCTTCTGCTAGCCATCAAACATCTACCATATTTTTCGGAGTATGAGACGCTCCAGAGTATAAGATGCACCTTAGTTTTTGGGGAGGAAAATAAGAAAAAGAAAAAATCTGCCTCTGCCTACCAGCATCCATGGTATTCAGCTGACACATGGTAACAAGACCAGCCAATGAATAGGCATAGCAACTACATCAGCCAATGAGGGCTATTTAGACTCTGAAAGTTGCCGGGTGAGCAACTAAGAGACAGGAAGGAGCCTGGCTTAGCCGAGAACTGAAAGGTGAAACTGCTTGTGTTTTGCTTCTATTTACTGCTACTTGGAAAAGTTGCTTTTGGTACTGTATTAGATATTATTATTATTATTATTATTATTATTATTATTATTATTATTATTATTATTATTATTATTTTGACTCCTGATGAATCTGTTACTTGTGTGTGCTTTCTGAATGTGATTACTGCTGCAAACTCTGACCAGCCAGGTCAGCTTCAGCACTTATTGCAGAATGATTCAGCACAGCTGATTGGTGGGTGGATCGGACTGCTGGAAAACCCCCAATCAGCTGAGGGTAGGTGGGGCTATATTTGGTGTATAAGGCGCACCCAAATTTTCACCCTCTTTTTTGTGGGAAAAAGATGTGTCTTACACTCCTAAATATGGTAATCAAGGTTCCAGGTATTCCTCTGCAGTCCAGAAGAATTTTTAATTTGTCTACATTGCCCCTGCCCCTGTACAAGTTTGACAGGCTTGGTCAAATTCAATGCCCACAGGCCAAATCCAGCCTGCCTGGGAAATCCGGAGCTGCCTTGAAAACAGCAAAGGACCAATCTGTGGTGCTCCTGTCAGTGAAAATTTTCTCTGGCAGAGGGTTGCAGGAGGCTGACGCAGCCAGAAACGGAACTCGGGAGCCTGTTTTTGCTGGCAGAGTTTTCGGGCCACCACAGGTGCCCCCCAACATGAGTGACATCAATCTGGCCATGCCCACCCAACCACGCCCACCCCAGTCCCCTGAGGTGAAACACAACCCCGATGCGGCCCTCAATGAAATCGAGTTTGACACCCCTGGTCTAAACTAATCAAGATGTTTCCTTTATAATCTTTTTCTCTTAATTTACAAAAAAACCTGAATGCGATTTTCTCTCAAATAAGAAAGCTGTAAGTTTCAGGTTACTTTTAACGGTTAGAAAAGGATCCTACAATTGCTACTTTTGTGGTTGTGACTTTAGTTGTTTTGGAAGATTAGCAGGCTGACCCTGGTGAGAATGTAAATAGGGGACTGTCAGTGTCTTATCAAACTGTAGGCTAGACTGGGAACCTTGGCGGGGAAACAGTGGCAAGCACTTCCATATTATTACTAAGAAAACTACCTTAACACATACATGAAGTTATGAGAAAATCAGGTTTTTGTCGACTCTGCCTAACTGGCCTTTCACTAAGTGTTACAGAAAGACCTGAATTCATATTTAGTGAAGCATGGAGGAGTTATTTCAGTCTTTAATTTACCAATGAAGTCTACAGTAAAGTTTTACACCACGAGTGAAATATATTCTAATTCCTCTGTGATTATGTTTAAGAAAGTAGAAGAAAGCAATTTCATTGAAGCCAGTGCTTCAGGCTGCCCTGAAGCAGAGTAGATCTAGATTGAAGAGAGTTGGCAAACCTAAAACTTTTTGATAAGATAAAAACGCATTGATGTTGGCTCAGGCTAGGTCCATTTCAACTCTACACTTGTCCTCTGCGTTTCCTTGACATTTCTACTCCTTTTCTCTATCTGCTTTAGCATAACTTTATTTTTCTCTTTTATCTTTAGATGACTACAGCCAGGGACCAGCGGGATTGATTTTTTGTTTTGACTTATTGTTTGAAGATCTGTAACTCAAAGCAGCTCTCACGCTTCTGATGTCTAAAGCCTGAGCAGCATAAACGGCAAATCCAGCTCATGTATCAAAACTGAGTATTGATGGCATTCACAACGAGCCATCTCTTAGCATTTCATTTTGCTTTTTTGGGAGGGAGGGGTGAGAGACACAGGTGGGTGATCATATATTTTACAATAAAGTGACATTTTAAAAATCAATCAGTCCTGGATGGTTTCTCAATTAAGAGTGTTATTCATTTATTTTGCCTTCAAGTCAATTGACTTCAGACAGACAAGCCTAAACAATATTCTAAGCAACATGTGGTTTGTCGTTGCCTTTTTTTTTTGCAAGCTTTAGAGAACACAACTCTTCCAAATTCTGTCCCTAAGGCAGGATTCGACTTGGATTAGGAGCAGGTGTCCTTGCTCCTAATCCAACATCTGAACCACTAGAATAAACTGGCTATTTTAAACCACTTTTGTTCCTTTGTCAATAAAGATACTTTAAAAAGAAATCAGTCTGTTGCTACATCAGCTCCTAGTGTAGCAATCTTTCCCTTCTCTTGTTTAAAAAAAAAGATGGTTTGCAGATGAAATAGAAAGCTTGTGGTTGAAATATTTTGAAAGGAGCTTTAAAATCTCTACACATAAAAAAAAAAGTTCAACTCTACGCAAATACTACTATGAAGGCCATCTTGGATGGAAAACCAGTGGGAGTCATTTATGCTTGCAATTCAAAAGGCCAGCAATTCATCAACCATCACCAGCAAGCACAAAGCTAAGGCATGCTCTAAAGCAGCCTGTTTTAGATATCTTTGGAATTACCCATGATTCCTGTTGCCATTTTCTCCTCCTGGCCCCTCCCGCCATCCCATTTCCATATCTACAAACATTGCTGGGATATTTGTCAATATAATCCCTTGACAAGAGTTCTAAACAAATGGGAAGATGAATTGTATATCAAGTACACAACGTTAGGGACATACTTTCTGGGGTTGTTTTTTTTTTAAACTGTAGCCCAGCGTTCCTCTTCCCTGAAGTTTCCCAGCTTGATGAAATATGGTTACATATGCAAACATTATCTCCCAATTGTAACCTCATTTTCTGCTCTGCTGGACAGCGTGACCAGCATTTGTCATCACACCTCCCCCGCCCGCTATATCATTCATATGTCTATAATTGTCATCAAGATGTGGCATGTCAGCAGGACTCCTGTGTTCAGAGTTCCCCATCTCTACACAGTCACTCAGGTAACAAACCCATAATCTCATCCTGTTTTCATGATGGTTGAATTACACATAATTGTTCCTGCACAGTGATTGATTTCTGCCTGAATAGAGACCTCTGCCTTTTTTCAATGCAAGCGAGTGGCAGCCAAGTCTCTCCGCCGAGGAGGAGGAGGGAGCAGCCTTTGAAGAGATCAAAGCCAAGGCCGCAAGCAGTTGTGCGCCCTGGGAATATGGAAAGCCTTTATGTTCTCAACCCCATTTCCAGCATCATGTTGGATTGCAGCTGCATTACATTTTGCCAGCATTCTTAATGCTTTTAGTATTGACTCTGACATCACTGATAGCTGTTTTTAAAGAAACAAAAAGCCGAAATAGGACTTATTTTTTTCCACAACTCTGCAATTGCTACATGCAAACTTGGGGGGGGGGGGAAGCATTTGTTTTTAATCTAAACTAATATAGAAGAAAAGTGGGTGAGCACACATGAAATTATATAAAATCTCTGAAAATGGAAAACATGTTTTTCCTACGAAAGGAAGAGAAGGGGGGATTTTTGTATCTTGGACCACACAAAATGAACTGATTATTAGGGACATGGATGTGGATGCTTAATGAAATAAAGGAAGACTAAATAAAAAAAGGCAGCCTAGAAAATTAATGCTTGAAGCAATTCATGAAATCCAACTACATGTCAAGTACCCCAGCTAACCTAGATGCCTTCCATATTACATATGCCTAGTAATGAACTCATTTTAATATTCTTGTAATCCCAATACATTCACTCAGAAATAAAAGAAAATATTCACTCTAATATATAGGTGAATAAAGCTACCACAAATCATTGACTTTTACATAATTTTGAAATTATGTAATTTAATTTTAAATCTCAGTACAAAAGAATATGACTGTCTTATTCCAAATATAAAAAGCTGATAATTATTTCCACAGCATATTCATCTTTAAATTAAACTTTGTACAAAAACCTTGTTCCTATATCACCATATGAGTATAAAATCATTTTGCATTCCTGTAATTTAAGGAAACATTTCAATATATATATGTATCAAGATAGGCATATTAAGTGTTTGAGGTATCAGATAAACTAATTTATATGAACAAACCAGTAAATGCTTTGTTTAGATTGTGTCATCTGCACCTAACTGACAATACTTAGGATTCAACAAAATGCACAGCATTTGCGATTATGAAATTCTATTTTGTACATATCAATGCAACATTTCTTAATTTTTTTTCCTTTGATCATATACAGTTTTCACAGGTTCTTGGTGTCTGTAGTATAGTTTTTAGTCCATAAATTTCATAAAATTGGGGTTTTTTTAAAAAAAAAATCAGTAATGAAATTCATTTGGTTCCAATCAGGTAAACAGTGTGATTCTATTTTGTTTTGTGCAGAGAACATTTAGTTATGGCTAGCCTACAAATATCAAGTAAAATGAGAGGTAGCCTATATCAACATTTCCTAGTTCAATATTTACAGTAAGATACATTTACTGAACACTCAAAACCTTTATCATATTTCTGGAAGAGATACAGAATTATCTTATCATTTCCATTCACTTCAACTTTACACAAGGGTAGAGGAAACAGATTGAGGATGTTTAAAAAGCTATCATCGTCAACAGTACAGCAAATCTTTGCATCGAGAACATTCCTGGCAAGCACATCAACCCCATCATTCTTACTCCTCCTCATTTACTCCTTCTGTTGCTTCAACCAGAAAAGTTTTTAAAACTTCCCACTGCTAGCTAGTTAAAATATGAAACAGAGTGTTGTTTGCTTTTTCTAGCTGAAAAACAATATTGAGCAGGGAGAGGGAGAGGGAAAGGGAGAGGGGAAAGGGGAGGGGGAGAGAGGGGAGGAAAGGGGGAGAGGGAAAGGGAGACACGAAAGGGGAGGGAGAGGGTAGGAGGGGGAGAGAGAGAGATTACAAGGCAGCTAACAAACCAACTCTAAATTAGCTTTCCTCATTTGCTGTTCTCCAATGTGTTGGGATAGCTAGCATACAGTAGCTGGTAAATTAAGAAATTCACAACTGAAGATATATTCTTAATAAAATTAATAGATGCATAAGATAGAGCAATGCTTTTGTAGTTATTCCATCTGATTGCTCTATAACAATAATATTGTATTAGCACTTAATTGCTGGACTGCCGTTAGTTCACCAACTACCTTTATTGCTCACATTTCTCTTATTTTGATTCCTACCCGTAATTCCCTGGAATTTGAAATCTATTGCTTTTTGTTTTATTTACAAATGAAATTGCTCCTTCTCTTGTATTTTAATATCATTTTTATTTTCTGAAAAGCAATACTTATGCCCTAAGCATTGCTTTATCTGATCTACAGCTGCAACTTTCAGATGTGGAGAATACATAATGTATGGCACAGGTGTCAAACTCGTGGCATCACATTGCCACCATGTAACATTTTCCCTTCATGGAGCTGGGGTGGGTGTGGCCTGCCCATGATGCATCCGCCCCAAGGGCCACCAGTTTGATACCCCGATGTATGGTATAACATGATACATTAAAAAAAACAAAAACAAATAATTCTACAAAAACATTTATTCAATAAAGAATATCCCACCTTTACTAGAACAATGCAGTGAGAGATTTGCATGATATAAAATCATTATAAAGGTCACATCATAAGCTTTGAAAAAGTCAAGCAGGACAAAAAAAATTAAAAGCCGTTCTATAATGCAGAATGGTTTCTGGATAACTCTCAGAAAATAAATAATCTTGGGAGAGCTGGATTAACCAGGTGTCCATAGTCAATAAAGACCACAGTCAATAAAAGCAACTAAAATTTCATAAACAAGAATTTCATCAAAATTCAGCAATCCCCATAAGTTTCTGTGTGGAACAACCTCAGGAAATGTTATTCATCTCAGAAATAATGAAATAATATAATTTGAATGAAGTATACAATAGAAAGGGGATGTGGTGGCTCAGTGGCTAAGACGCTGAGCTTGTCAATCAGAAAGGCCAGCAGTTCGGTGGTTCAAATCTCTAGCGTCATGTAATGGAGTGAGTTCCTGTTACTTGTCTCAGCTTCTGCCACATAGCAGTTTGAAAGCATGTAAAAATGAAGTTAAAAAATAGGAACCACCTTTGATGGGAAGGTAACAGCGTTCCATGCACCTTCAGGGTTTAGTCATGGTGGCCACATCACCATGAAGACATTTTCTGACAGTATTGGCTCTTCAGCTTTGAAACTGAGAGGAGCATTTCCCCTTAGAGTTGGGAACAACTAGCACATATGTGCGAGGGCAGAGGTGGGTTGCTCCCGGTTCGGCCTGGATCGGGCCAACCAGTAGTGGTGGCAGCGGGAGGCTCCGCCTACCCACCCGGACACTTCTGTTCATGCACAGAAGCGTCGTGCAAGCGTCCGAGCGCGGATGAGGGAACCAGTAGTAAAAAAATGAAAACCCACCACTGTGCGAGGGGAACCTTTACCTTTACCTTATACAATAGAAAGAATAGACATCTGGGGTACAAGAATATCCTATGTAACCTGAGGGCATCTAGGATACTAAAAACTCATCTCCCTATTTTGTTTCAAAGCAAAACGCTTCTGAAAACGCAAAAGCAAAGTACAAAGTGATGATTAGTATGTTCCAGCAAACAACGGGGGGTGGGGGGGACGGACCAGTTTCATTTTTGTTATTGCCAATTCTTGCCAAAGTTTTCTGCAATGTCTGTTTTAACTTAACAGCAAAATATTGTAAGGATGCATGCCACACATTTTTTAAAAGAAAATTATTTTTAATAAAAAATACATTTTTGAATTCAATAGTATTATATCACACAGACTTATCTTCTATGCAGAGTTGTACAGAGGTAAAGAGCAGATATCTAATTTCTCTTGAGATTCATGTATCAAGTCTACAGAAATGTGGATCGCCTCTGGCTAGTAGGAATCCATTTCTTGGCATGGAAGCTTTTATAGTCTGGAATAAAGTTAGTGGTTCTTCCTTTGAAAAATTTTGTACATGGTAAAGAAATAACAATGAGCTTGACAAACTTCTAAGTTTTAAGAGAGTAATTTCTGGGCTTTGATTAGAAAGCTGCTAAAGGACATACATAAGATCTTTTATTTTATTACAAGTTACCTTAAAATACACCTTTGTTTTAAATGATAAGACTACTAGCTTAAAATACAAGCCCAGAAACTATTCTGATACAACTGCTAGTATCAGTTTTAAAACATTTCCTGAGGGCAAACCTGCATTACTTTGCTAGGAAATACAAATGCAGGAATGCAAGAGGTGGCTGCATTTACACTTAATCTCCCCTTTCTTAGGCTTCATCACTCAAATGCCAGTCTTAGCTTTTTCAACAGTTCTTGACAACAGAAGAAGCTTCTTTATATAACTAAACAGAGATCTTTCCATCCCACTCAGAGGTGGGTTCCTACCGGTTTGTACTGGTTCAGCCCAACCGGCAGTAACTTGGTGGCCTGGGTCGCTGGAACCAGCAGTGACCCAGACCTGCCACACGCCCAAACTGGTTCTTTCAGCAGAGCCATAGGTGCTGCCATCTTGTTTTTGTCTTCTGCGCATGCGCAAAGCAATTTTGGTTTCACTGCGCATGCGGGCGCGCAGCACATCCCTGAGCAAACTGGCAGTAGCGGCAGCCAGAACCCACCCCTGATCCCACTTTAAACTCTTAATATCAGAGAGAGATATAATAAACTTTTTCTAGCCCAAATAAATTGAATAGCATATCTCTTTAGTTGAAATAGCTCTAGTACTGAAGATTTGATTTCATGAAATTTCTCTAGCAAATGTGGTGTCAATAATGATGATTCCAATTAATTAATATTCCCAGTCTTTCAGAATCTTAAAATATTTGGGTTTGGGTAGTTTGTTGAGATGTCTATTTAGACCAGAGGTCTTCAAACTTGGCAACTTTAAGACTCGAAGTCCACAAGTCTTAAAGTTGCCAAGTTTAGGGACCCTGGTTTAAACTATTGGAGATGACCAGTGGAGCTTATGCTGAGAGCAAATGATAACAATTCTCTTTCTTTATGAAAGGAATTCTGTTTCAAAACATACCATGGCTATATGGCAATATTCCCTTGCCACATCCATTGCATATTTCATGCACTCTTATTCCAAAATCTAACTTTTAAACTTCCAGATATGTACTGTTGATACATTGGCTGGGTTCATAGACTGTACAACAACACAATAGGGTTTGTTTGGTCTTGGCCAATTTGTATCCTTGCTTTATTATTTTTACAAATACCATGTTTCCCCAAAAATAAGACAGGGTCCTATTTTCTTTTGACCCCCGAAACAAGTGCTTGGCCTTATTTTCAGGGAAGTTTTATTATTTTTGAGGAGCAGGAGACGGAGAACGTGATCACTTCATGGCTGCTGCTGTGTTGCAATATTTTCAGGGAGGGCTTATTTTAGCGGATGTACCCAAAAACCCGATTGGGTTTATTATCCGGGGAGGTCTTATTTTCAGGGAATCATGGTAACTCAAAGTGGTGAACATATCTAACATACCTTCCTCTGCCTATTTTCACCACAACAACAACCCTGTGGGGTGAGTTGGGCTGAGAGAAAGTGACTGGCCAAAAGTCACCCAGCTGGCTTTTATGGCTAACATGGGTTTTAAACTGACAGTCACCCACTTTCTATCCTGGTGCCTTAACCACTAGATCAGTGATATCAAACTCAAAATCTGTGGGCCGGATACAGCCCACAGGGTGCTTAGATCTGGCCCTAGAGACAGTGAAGGACCAGCCCGCGGTGCCTCTGCCAGCAAAAACAGACCTTGGGAGAGCTTCGTGCTGGGCTCCATTTTTGGTGTCAGAGCACTGTAGGAGGCTGTCACAGCCAAAACTGGATGTAGAGCTAGCCACTCGCACCCTGGCCATGCCCCCTCCAACCGTCCGAGGTCAAACACAACCTTGATGTGGCCCTTGGTGAAATCTAGGTTGACACCCCTGCACTAGACCAAACTGGCTTTCTACTTGTTACATTGTCCATTTTTAATTTATCGATTGATCCCATTAAAAGTCACCCATATCACCAAAGATGGTTCTGGGCAAAACACAATCACTAACGCATTGTAATTTCTAAACCAAACCTTAAGATTATAAAATAGTATTATGCAATCAGCTAACTATTATATATTAGGAGACTAGAGAAACTTTTTTTGCCTATCTTGATGTCGATCTTCAGGCACAATCTTTTGGAGATTACCAGATGCTTCCACCCATTCTTTCTCTTACCTTGCATCATATTAATATCTTTAATACACGTGTACACATTAATATTCCCTAATGTTCAGAATGTCTAAACCTAGTCAGGAAAATATACTACTTTACTAACACGTTAGATAGATCCAAGTAGACTAGTTTATTGAATGCAAAAAGTTAATTTAGAAGCAAGTTAGTTCACTTGTCTGGATTACTGTATTTAAAAGTGGTCAATTTGAGTTACTTCATCTGATACATGTTATGTGTCCCATGACTATTATGAGAAAATTCTTTTTTTCAGGAAAATGGATAGAAACATGATTTATTCTTTCATATATTGCCTCATAAAATAGTAAAATGTAGCTCTGAGGTAAAGATTCAGCAACGAAAAAATAATTAGATAAAGCTTTTCTCTCATAACTACCAAAAGTACAAAGGAAGTAGATCTCTGCATCAATTTTATTTATAACAACATATTTTTGGAACACACTGTTACTGAATGAGCCTAATGAAATCTGTGTAACAATCAATATGTACATATTCTAAAAAAATATTAACCCAAGCTTATTTGAGTGAAAGAATGTCATCTCTTAAAAGCCATTTCATATTACTTTGAGGTATTTGGAAAAATGCCTGTATAAGCAACTGTGGACAGTGGAATAATTCTGTAGCAGCTTTTCAGTCTGCTTATGAGGTATTTGACTCTTGTTCCAGCACTAAGTAATGAAAAAAAATATTATGTTGTCTATCACAGGTACACATTTTAATAATGCTATCTTAACAAATAATGCAAATAGGAAAGATTTAAGATGTATCAATTAAAAATTAAATATGTATTTGGTTGTATGAATGCAAATACTGTACAAAAATGTTTTCTGAAAAGTACTTTATGAAGTTATTTCCACTATTTTGCTAAACATTGCAATATTACTTTCCACTGTAATAGACAAGTCGGCCAATTTTATTTCTACCCAAAGCTTTCAAAGCCTAAATCAGTTTAAACCATGGATGTCAAACTCCCAGCATCATGTTGCTGTCATATGATGTATCGCAACATTTTTTCCTTCACAAACTGGGGTGGGTGTGGCGTCTGCATGACACATGTGGCCCACGGGCCACCAGTTTGACACCCCCTTGTTTAGATAGAGAGGATATACCTCAGGAGAGCTTGTGTCAACCCCATTGCCACACCAGAAATGTGGCAATAGAATGACACTTTCCAGATGTGTAGGGCCAATATTTTATTCTTTTCAGTTTGCACTTTGTTGTTCCAGAGTTTCCAAATGCCAAAGAAGTTTTTGTTTATAGTTTGGCGTTCCCACTCTTAAATTGTAATTCTTTGAGGATAATTGATAGATATATCGCCTACTAAACTACTATACTAAAGTACTACCCAGTATACAGAAAATGAACACATCCAGAATAGCAGAGTTCGTAGGGTGAGATATTCACAATGTAGAACAATACTCATATCAAGCTTTCTGTTAAAATAGCATAGGCAAAGGATATTGAACTACATTGCTCAACCCTTTGCTATTGGCCATACTTTGTCAGCAATACCAGGAGTACATTAGGTTGCTAATCTATGTGGTTGCTGCAATTTTAGGCAATGGATTTAGCTAGCTTTCAGGTTGATCTTGCAAATGTACTCTAAATTTCTATCCTGAAGGTGTCAGATTACAACCTTAACACTTGCACCCATAAATGTTTCCCAGGAAGGTTAATTTCTCATTCTTACTCCACTTAATAGGTTATGAAAATCTATTTGCATCCTGGGTTTTTATCCTATGCTAAGGTATTATCTGATTTCCATTAGTGGATGGCATTAGCCCATTGAGTGTATTATGCCAATCATAGTTTATGTCTGAACATGTGGGAACCCAGCCAACATGGTTTATTTAATACATTATAATTCAGCAGAATGTATCTTAATTCAGGCCACATATCTTGTCATAGCCCTCAAATTATTTGAAGAGGAAATTTATTAACTTTAATAATATATAACCAACTGCATGTAGTTGGAAATTAATTTTGTATTGTCAACTACATGTAGATCCAAACAGACCTGTATCTTTCAAACAGATCAACACAATGCCTGTTTGCCAGATGTTAGAAAACGCATAGCCCAGGGGTCGACAACCTTAAACACTCAAAGAGCCATTTGGACCAGTTCCCCACATTAAAAAACAAACAAACACCAGGAGCCACAAAACTCTTCCCATGCCTGATTATTTCCTGAGCGGCCACAAAATTAGCATATGTAGCTGAATTGAACATTGTTTTCTTCTGAAACTTTTCTTTTCTTGGATTTGTCCATGGTTGGCCTACCAGGGGTTGAAAGACTGAATAAATTGTGTGCCGGTGGGTGTCGCACATTGGTGGTTGTGGCGCATATTTTGAGCAACAGGGAGCAGCAACAGAGGGATGAAAGAGCCACATGCAGCTCCAGAGCCGAGGGTTGCTGACCCCTGTCCTAGCCAGACAGAGAGGAAGGATCAAGCTGGGAGTTACCCTTGAGTTGTTGTGCAGCTGCAAAGATCCAGAATTGAGCCCCATCCCCAAAGCTGCTTGAACCTTATCTATCCATTCCCAAGAGAAGGCAAGCAGTCTAGGGACATTCCTGTACAATAGGCAGAATACAATAAAGTAGTTAGCTTTAATTCTACATGCGTGGACACCAATACAATATATATTACTTCAATTGTTGTTTTTAAGGTTAACAACATAAATTCTCCTTTTATTTTGCTTCTTCAAGGCCCTCTGACACTACTACTTTGTAAAGTAGGATTTAGGTCAGGATGATTTCCAGTGGAAATAACCTGGTGTTTAATCTTCCATTTTCTCATCATTCTTCCCATCCACTTCTTCTTCCTGGCCTCCTTCCTTCCCTCTTTCTCCCCAGTCCGTCAAACCTATCCAATCTTTGAAGTTGGAAACAAATGCAACAGTTATTAGAGGCTGGGTCACTATCGTAAATATATATATATACATCTTTTTATAGAGCAATTTCTATAGCTTTCTGTTATTACATTTGTCTAAACTGGATGGTCTCCCACAATAATAAACAAAGAAAAAGATATAAACACTATATATAAACTTTTAGTTCACTATTTTAGAATAACAATTGCCATAACATCTCCTTTTCAAAGAGACAGAGGCAGTAAAAATTCAGCACCACAATCAATAATTCTTACATTTGCTGTGCAATGGGGTCAGCAACTAGCAATTCATTTCACCTGCACGTTAGTCCTTGACTAACAACAGTTCATTTAGTGACTGTTCAAAATTACAACGGCATTGAAAAAAAGTGACTTATAAAAGTTTTTCACACATACAACTGTTGTGGCATCCCAATGGTCACAAGAGCAAAATTCGAATGCTTGGCAACTGGTTCATATTTATGACAGTTACAGTGTCCCCGGATCATGTGATAACATTTTGTGACTTTCTGACTAGCAAAAGTCAATGGGGGAACCAGCTTTACTTAACAACCATGTCACCAACTTAACAACTACTATGATTCAGTTAAATGTGGCAAGAAAATAGCAAAATGGGACAAAATTCACTATGTCTCACTTAGAAACATAAATTTTGGGGTCAATTGTGGTCATAAATTACTGTATTTTTGGAGTATAAGCGCACTTTTTTCTCTCAAAAAAGAGGGTGAAAATCTGGGTGTGTCTTATACACTGAATGCAGCATTTTTGGCCTCCTGAAAACCCACCCCCTTTGCAAAAATGGTCATGTATAGCCTTCAGAAGGCTTCCAGAGTGCTCCTGGGAGCTGGAGAGAGAAAAATGAGCAAAAAATGGACCGTTTTTGCTTGTTTTTGCTCCCCCCCCCGGCCCCCAAGAGCACTCTACAAGCCTCCTAAAGGCTATGCATGCCCTTTTAATGAAATAAATGAGCCCGTTTTGTGTGAAAAACAAGCCATTTTTTGTTTCTTTCTGCCCCCCACGCAGCCCCCAGGAGCACTCTATAAGCCTCCTTAGAGCTATTCATACCCTCTTTTTGACAAAAAACAGGCCTGTTTTTGTGAAAAATGGGCCATTTTTGGGAAGTCTGCAGAGTGCAATTTTTTAAAAAAAATTGCCTCTTCAAAATCTTGGTGCATCTTATACTCCAGTGTGTCTTATACTCCAAAAATATGGTAAATTTATTTTAACAAAGAAAATATTTGCTATGAGTGAATGCAAAAAGGAAAGAGGAATAAGTTTGCCTATCGAGTTTTTTGCCAGAATGTGAGCAGGTTTTTTTAGGAATTGTAAAAAAATGAATCTGCTTAAATCCTGGAATGTTTTACATCTATGTGGAGGTGGAGATCAGTTGCTAAATGTTACACATGCAAGCGCATGCATAGAATAAGGAACAACAAAAAATATGCAATGTCCTCTTACTTAAACAAAGACATTTAATAAATGTTTGGATAAATGTATAAGGAATGCTTGTGATGACATTAGAGATGGTCAATGGACATGAATGTTAATCTACTTTTTTTGTGAAGGCAATATTATGTAGCTGGCTGAAGACTGGAATAGTTGTCAGATATTAGACAACAAGGAGTCAGGATCTGACAATCTATTGAAGACAAAGATAGGCATGTGCAGCAGAAAAAAATATGAACGTTTGCAAGTTATATATGGAGGTAGAGTAAGTAAATAAATATGTGTACTTTGATAGAAAGCACATTTCTGATAAGGAAATGGATGGAGAAACCCTAAAATTAAAATTTTGGCACTGAGATAATAATATATGGTCTATTGTGATGAATAAGTATATATAGAAAGTGAAAATAGTAGCGTATTAAAATATATTTATGAATACTTTCTAAAATAGAAAAGAGATTTGGGTATGTCAGGACAAACAACATGCAGTGAAAAGGTTATTTAAGAAATGCGCAATGAAAAACAAGTGAATGAACAGAAAATCGAATGGTCAGTGTTAAAGAAGTACCTTGAAGAGATTTGGTTATACACAGAGAATTTGTGAAAATAGAATCGCAAAACATCAAAGAATAGTCATTGAATTGACAAAAATAGAAAGACCAGGAAACTAATGAAATGGATGAGATCTTTAAAAAGAGAGAAGTGAGAAAATAGCATATGAAGTGATGTGGCTGAGATGAGAAGAAGGAGGTGTGCAAAAACAGAGCAAGTACTATATGGTGAATTATATTGGTATAAAATAGATTTATTGTTTCCTTTTCCTGATCTTTAATCTTTTCTTAATATTGCTTACTTTGCACTTGGAGCAATACTGTCAATCCAAAAAACAAATAAAATGCTGGGTATGCATGTATGTATGTATGCACTGGACGAATGATGGTCTTAAGCTCAATAAACAATCATATCCTTTAAAATATTAATCTAATAATATTGTATGTACTGTATATTCTCCCCCATTAAATAAAGACTGAATGTCTTTGCCTACAATGCCACCATCATTAGATATGCAAGATGGAAAAGAAAGGATATTAAGATGTTTATTTTTTTAAATGTATTTATTTAAAATGTTTATATAGCCATGCTTTGTTTAAATCCATTATTATGGATAGAAACACAAGTATGCATTCAACATCATTTGACTGAATCACCACCATTGCAATTTTGTCATGTCTTAATCCTTTTAAGGTGTATTTGTGCTTACGGGCATATTTTAAAATCTACCTGTGCTCAAAATTTTAGTAAAGGACAATCTCAGTTGGGCAAGAGGTCAAAAGGAACATATCCTTTCAATGAATCTTTCCATGGAACATAAACATTAGGAAAATTGCAAGGAGAAAATGCAGTCTTTCATTTCCACATAATCAAATTGAAAGAGTAGGACCTTTAAGAAATGCATTTTCTATGGTTCTGCAAATTTCCAACTTTTACTATTGCAAACCTTTGAAAATTATCAAGAGGAAGATGCTACAGAATTAGGAATATGTAATAAATGTACTCTGCCAATTTACATGTAAGAATTTTTTTCCTCCAAGAACAGTTTATTTTTTTAAGACTGCAGTATAGACACTGTAACATATAATATAGAAGATTATATTCTTAATTATCTGTGCATACTCTGGCTTAAATTATTGCTTGTTGTCCACTATTTGCCACATTATGCCTTCCTTACTTGCAGCTCTTTAAGAATTATATAAAAGACTTCCACAATAAAATAAAAGCATTGTGGTTTGAAATTAAAACTAGATTCCTTTCATATAATCAGGTTTTTGGTAACATTTATGCTATACATTTGGGTCGTTTTTATTCACATATATTTTGGATATCACTAAGATTGGGATGCTTCTTAAACCGAAGGTAACATTCAACTTCGATCTGCAAATTAAATTTATAGCAGTTTTAAAAACTTCGTGCTTCATTTATTGACTATTCTAGAAAGCACGTGGTTCTTCCACTGAGCAAAAGATTTTTTTTAAGTAGCAAACTAATAATTGCAACTAGAAACCTCTTATATAGCACAGAATTACTTAATGTTGCCACTCAAAATTTTACCAAACTTCTAATCGAATTGCTTGGGGAAAAGATTGCATACAGATGGGTGAATAATGTGCAGTTATTTACAGGAATAACATCCCATAAAACACGTACACACACACACACACACACACACACACACACACACACATATATATATACATATATACACATATATATATATATATATATATATCTATCTCACTTTCTTCTCTCTCGCTTTCTATTAGTTCCTTCTCTGCTATGTCAGGAACTGCCAAAAGGGCACCCAAAGCTATATTCACAAGGATTGAACATCTCACTCTGAACATTTGTGCTACATGATGGCTTGCTTTGAGAAGGGGCGGCTTCTGCCTTTGGGGGCTCCACCTGTTTCTCCTGCTTCCTTCCACACTTTATAAGCAGCTTCTTAGTAAATCTGAAGGGTGTAACTTCAGACATTCCATGATAATATGATGAATTTCAGAAAGAAAGTAAGCTATGCAAAATGTAACAGGAGAACTTTCAAAATAAAATAAGTAACATTTTTCCAAAAACAAAAATAGAAATCATTTTCATTGTTCATAGCACAATTTATGTTATTATTTTAGGAAATTCACTATATTACAGAGTAAGGTTTGTATAGAAAACCACAGAATTTTAAATTTCAACCTACTCAAATTTCTACATGCTTAGTTGTTATATATTACCTAGAAGAGATTTTGTAAACAAGATATGAAGAACAGTTATCACATAACATATATTGTTCTGTGTAGCCTAACACTATGAGTAAAATCAGAGGAATCAAGATGTAGAAAGAAAACTCCAAATAGATGGACAGCCTTACTCACCCCTACATACTGTAAAGCTACAACTTTTCTCAAAATAATCTAGAGTACCATACATACATATATGATACACAATTTATCTAACACAGAAGTGCAATTTCGAAATCATCATAGAATCCTCATATACACTGAAAACTGTACCAAAAAGACGTACATACTGCTGTTCTACCACACTGCCATACCATATCCAAATATAAGCACCCTATTAACAATATTGTTTGACTTGGCAAGTTATGCAATATGCATTCAAGTGTTTATATAAGCTACGTTAAAACATATTTTAGAGAATTTTTGTAAGTACATTTCTGTTCAAGAGTATTTTCAGACGATATACTCAAAATATCCAGGGTTGTAGAATTAGATTAGCATCCCAAGAAGAGAAATAATCACCAAGGATTTCACAATAAACATGTTGAAAAAATGGTAACAGAACTTTTATTAGATATGGGGAAAGTATATGAAGCTTGTAATGGAATCCATTTCATTCCCTAGACATGAATAAATTAAGTCTACTGAGTGTAAGCTGAGAAAAAAAAGCCACCGCCCTCGATGGTTCAGAATTTGAACCATCAGTGACATCTTGGGCAACATATATAGTCAATAGGTGGACCTTTCATTATGCTAATGAGGAATTCCACATGTGTAACATAAAACAAACCCATACATGGCTATTTCAATTCAACCAAGAACCATTTCAATGTAATCTATCAGAGCAGTCTTTTATTTATTTATTAATTAAACAGATTTATATAGCCACCCAACTCACACATAACAACTCCATTTGAATCTGCCTAAAAAGAGGAAGAGTTCAAAGGCAGTCAGTGATCATTTTTGGGAAGTTGAAAAAGCTGTGGCAGAAAAGTGTGGATTCCCCATGCTTGTATGTATGACAAGAAAGTATAAATCTTGAGAAGTCTAGTGAGTTTAGGGGAGAATGCTTCTAAAGGCTACTACAAATGTCCCCATGTTTTAACCTCTCAATTCCCTTCCCAATTCAAATTACTTCCAGCTCTAAACCTAACCTTCAATTAAAATCACTTCCAATATGATGGGATTCTGTGTAACTATAGTTTTTCCCCCAACACACAAGTTGAATGAAATCAGAAACAATTGTTTATCCTATCACTGAATGACACAACCTACAATAAAACAAACAACAGGAAAACACAAAATAATGACTAGTTTTCAACTATCTCTAGTCACAAAGTCTCTAAATATTTGAAAATACATTGTGCTGAGAGCATGTCTTTTTGTTAAAAGAAGCACAACAAGTAGCTGATCAAGGTAATTCCAGCAATATAAAAGAAAATATGTTGACAATTTAAGAAAATGAACAATATTATTACCACCTTAGTAAAGTCTCTTTACTACAAATATGTTTGATATACGTTCTAGGAGTCTATTGTACCATACTTTCTGTTTTCTTAATTATCAGGCAAATCACTAAGTGCATAAAACAGTCGTGAATACTGATATGTACAATACTAATAAGATATTTAGCATGAAAAATAATTATTTTTTCTTCAACCATCACATTTTCAGTTGAGGCAGAAATACAAAACCATTATAAGTTACTGGCACTCTCCAGATTCAACCTATTCATCAAGCCAAACCAATTATTAGTGTCTAGAGGAAGCCAATACAAACATTTTATAGAAGGTAACATTTAATTATAAAATTGTAGCTGATTGAATTTGGGGGCATTTGACTTGTTTCCGGGTAAATCATAGCATGTTAATATATAACAATAAACCGCATATTTGGAAGTATCATGCACATCATTGAGCCACTGATTTATCTCTTCTCAAAAGCACTGTAGATAACATTGCATCCACCATCTCTAGGTACACAATACATTATATCCATGTTTACTCAGCAGTAAATCCCACCAACTTAAAACAAGATTCCTACTGAAACAGATGAAGTCACTGTTTCAAACATCACACAGTGCTAAATCAAGTTTGCCATTAAATTCATATTGTTCCAAATGTACAAGTAATTTTGAAACTCTGATTATAGGATAGATATCTTGAGGACCCTTTTTTATATGCCTGCATAATATTTGAGGATGATATGTGCATTTTATAGATGTGTGTTAATTTCTATGTCTCATGCAATCAGGGCTCAAATACAGTTGAAATCACAAAAGGATTGTGTGCCATCTAAATCAAACACATTTTAACATAAGCTTTAATACATTACAGTTCACTTCACTTTATGTCTTTATAACATTCCAGTTATAATAATCTTTATAACACTCTTAAAGTACACAACAACTTAAAAACTCAAAAACCCTGTGGATTTTCCACCATGAATTAAATAAATTATTTAAGCAAGCCCCAAACTATTCCATGAATTAAGAATGCCCAACAACAGAAAAATAACATTAATCTTTGGAACACTGAAAATTTAGCTCTTAAAATAACTTTTGGTTTTAAAATATGTTATTGTGGCTATCAAATGTATTGACAGCGACCCTAGCTTTTTGTTTAAAGTATTGTCAATACTGGATACTTGTTCCCATTTTAAAATTAATATAAAGGGAAAAATTGCCCAGCAAAAATAGATAATATTGTCTTATCACTAGCCCAACTCAAACTTGAGATTTATTAGGTTTTCCTACGCCTGCATGGGAACTTCAGTCTCTTTAGACTCAGGTAACCACTAATGGAGCAGCTCTACATATGTTTCTCAGAAGTAATCGACTTAATTGAACCAATAGACCTTAAGCCTAAGAAAACTTAAAAGAAACTTAACAATTGCTTTGGCAACTGACAGCATCTACAAAGATGTACTTTATAATGAACATCACAAGCATGTGTCAATGGTTACATCTGCTATTGAAGTTATACCACCCAGCCATTCTGTAGAATTTAGCCCTTATGCTCTATTACAGGTTTCCAAATATTATTAAAGTGTCTGAATGCAATTATAAATGATTCTGAGTAGAAGAATTGCCACATAGCAGGAAGGAGACTTCTGAAATGTTATCAAAACTACATGTTTGCTCCTCGGTAAACAAAGCTTGTCTTTCCAAAGATAACTTTACTTCATTCATTGCATAAAAACACACAGACACAGATACACACCAAGAGAGACAGTCAGTCACATGTGTGTATATATATAAAGAACACTTACTGTTCTAGGAATTGGTGGCGAGAGAGATCCATTAGACATATATGGGTCATTATTCATATTTGGCATCATGATATACCCGGAATAACCAGAATAAGGTCCTTTATTGTACAGAACACCATCTATGTGTTTGCCTGTAAAAAGCAAAGATTATTTTAGCTTGTTCTTTACATTTCTAACATAAAAGAAACGTTTATATAACATGATCTTCATCAAGCAGCTTTAGTCTTTTTTTAAAGATTCATTTCTGCTTTCAGTCTTTCCTTAAAACCTCTTGAAAGAATAGATGTATGTAAGAGTCTAGCTTTCCATACATATGCTGTGTGATAGGCTGTACAGTTTGACTTCTAGCCAATATTTCCAACCTTCCAAATTGCAGCCTGCCAGATCTCTGCGATATTAAAAATGCCAAATAAATCTGTTTACCCCTACAACGTACAGAGAAAAGAAAACGTTTCTATATGTGGCTTGTGTGTGCTAATATAATGATTAATATGCACTGTTTTTTTAATGTGCAATTCTAAAACTTTAGTCGTCTTTATACATGCAACATGATCTAGCTTATTCTTATTGGGCCAATTAGAAGCAATTAAGGAGAAAAAGAGTTCAGGCTGGCATACAACAATACCCTGCTGATAGTAGTGAGCCTGTTCATCAGAGGAGTCTCCATTTTTAATCTGCTTAATATCTCATTTAAATAATAATGGCTAGTTTGCAAGCAGTGCAAGTTGGGTGTAGGTTGTCCATATTTATTGACAAGTGCTTCATCACAGTTCCTGGATAACAGAAGGCATGTCTGTGTTCAGGATTTGACAAGAAGCTGAAATATTTTGTGGTTTAAAAAAATTCACCTAACTGGACTCAATGAAAGACTTTGTTTAACCAAGTATCCAGCAGACCTTCCTACAATTGTCTTTAATTAACAGCAGGGTAGATCTCCAGTGCATTGGGTGAATTAAACTAATCCCTTCACCATGTTTTGGGGGGATGGGGTTGGGGGGAAGGTTTGTTAACCATTTCTGTACTTAAGTAAATAAATAAGCAAACAACTGAGTATATAAATAAATAGTGCTATCTTGTCTTGTAAGAATAGCATACATATGCTTTGCTTTCCTGTCACATAAGCAATTTATCTTTTAAAAACTATATTTTTTTTAAAAAATGGGGCACTGACTTGATTGAGGAAACATTCCCAGGCCATAGAAACACAATGTCAGATACCAAAATCACATTCATGACCAACAACCCACATTCAAAAAGAATGGGTTTGGTTAGATGGCCCACCTATACAGTTTTACTAGATGCTGCAAGATCCAAGCTAAATAGGATTTAGCATAACAAATCCACTATCTCAATAGTGAAATCCAGACACCATGTCGTATATATCTAACCATAATATATACTGACTAAGGAACAAGAAGTATTTTTCCAATATAATGGGAGACTGCAAGGTTGGATAAAGCTGCTATAAACACAACATCTCTTACCTTCTTCAGGATGTTCTCTGCTTTTTTCATAAACTTCCTGAGACTGGCCTTGTCTAGACACCTAACCAAAAAAATAAAATAAAACCATATATGATGGCTATGATATTTTGTGATACATAGCAGAAAACTGTCAGTGTCCAAGTTCAGTAAAAGTATCTCTTAAACATTTTCCAGGACAAATAAGCGAAAGGGAAGGATGTCCCAATATTCTCTTTTCAGCTACATAAGAATGGCTTCCATAGTCCTTATTTTGCATTAGATGCTTCTTTTATTCAAAATTGCATTATTAAGAACAAAAAAACCTCTCTAGTTTGTTTTAAGATGTGGTAGTTACCCAATACTTTATGTAAAACCTTTGAAGAGTTTATGATTAATCCTGTAACCTTTCTGATTTCAATCCAAATATATTCATGGCTGCTCTAGATTAATGCTATTGTATGATCCTATGAGTCATATGAACATGCCTTCAGTATGCCATGAAAACTAATTTACAAAACAAACCAATACACATCTAACCCAAAGTATTACTATGTTGGATGACGCTTGTCATGTAAACATAAAACATTGGAACCTTATGGGGAAAGGGCACTCTCACATTATGCTTATTCCTTACAAAAAAGGAAAGGCATACAATGTGATATCACTAGGTATTAACTAAATAACACTAAGTTAAAGAACAATCATTTCAACAGGCTCCTACTTCATTGTAAACAATAAAAGTTCATACAAATTGAAGCACTAATTTGGAAAATTCAACAACATTCAATCAGTCTCTTTTTCATTGTAAAAACCTTGGTATTTTGTTGCACAAGAAAAGAAAACAGGTAACTGTTATGCACAACAACAAAACAAAAAGAACAAAAAGTTATTCTGGTATTGGAGAAGTACAAGTGTCTTTTCCTAGAATAAGCCAACATTTGTAAACAAATAACCAGCAATTTAGTGCTGTTGTTTGATAAAACTCAGTTAGCTGCCAAAAGCATCTGTTTCATTCTGCTGGGTGGTAGGACTAGTCCCACTTCGGTGTGACACACATGCACTTACACACAGAAAGAGTATGTAGCTACACATAAATAACATTGTGAGTGGAATTTACTTGGAGCGAATGTGTTTGAGACCCTTTTCCTAATTATTAGTAGGGCAGGGCCCATTGCTACATTCCTAAAATATTTCTACACCAACCCCTGCCAGAAGCAACAGGAAGAAAAAGGCTCTTCTGACTTATGAGCAGCTATTACTATCTCTGAGCTACCGAGGCTACAGAAATAGCATTTCTCCAAACCTTTTCAGGTGTCTATTTTTCCCATGTAAACAAATTCAGATGGACCTTCATGGGTTTTATTAATGCATGAATCACTAATGCAAGCAGTCGATACTTCCTAATATGCAAATATGCACAGAGCCTCTCTTTTCCTACAGTTGCAATTTCCATTTATAATCAACTTTTAAATCCAAATGGAAATCCCTAACTGCAGCTTTTGGGAGGAGAAGTCTGCGACCCTTTGCCCGGCAAGGTCTATTCTTGAAAAGTGCTTAGAATGTTATGGGTGGGGGAGGGGAGGTCAGAACCCCCGTACTACCGTCCTGATCCTGTTCAGTTTCCTCCATCTAGGGTTAAATAGTTAATACTCAGCCACACATAATTGCCTCTGTATTCTCAGTTCCCAAGCCTACTTTACATCAGGGTAAGGCCAGGCACCAAATATAATCGCCGGCCCTACAGAGAAACGCCCAGCATCAAACTCAAAAGTTTTAAGCTCAAAACAGAAGGGGATTTACAATTCATCCTTAACAGCTGTCCACATGCAAGGAAGGAGGCAAAAGGAACCAATTTGCCAAAAAGAAAAAGCCAATGAGCCGAAGTGGTGGTGCTACTATAGTGGCATTCTAGCAGCCGTGTCCTTGTCTCTCCTCCCCCCACCTCCCTTCCCTTCTAAGTTGGGGGATAAAGCAGCAATAAGATTAAACTCTGAGTAAACAAATCAATCGTTCTATTTCGGCTTCTGAGCGGAGCCCGGGCTCTACTTCCAAAGGGGTGGGGAGGGGAGTGCAAACAGCTTCCAACTCCTCTCAATCTCTCTCACTCTCTCTCTCTCTCCACCCACCACTACGCCAAGCGCTGCTATTCATTCATGGGGAACAGAGGCAGATCGGTTTTCAAAGCGCCGTGGTCAAAATCTGTAACCCACTTGGCGGCTTTGCAGCTTCCCGTTTTCCATTCTGGGCTCACACACCCCCTTTTCCTTAGCTGGCCGTGAAGAAAAAGAGAGAGAGAGACAGACAGAGAGAAAGAAACTAGGGGACTTGAACTTTCAAGGAAAGCCCTTTAAAATAAAATTAAATTAAAAGAAAATAACTTTCCCCCCCTTATTCCCTTACACGAATCCCAGAGCAGACCCGAGGCCAACAGATGAAAGAAAGCCGGGAAATGGTTTCCCACCCAAAGGGAAGCCCACCCAGGGAGCGAGAGCGGACTGTCTCCTCCGGCCAGGACTCTGTTGCTCCAGGCAGGTCTCCCGCTGCCACCGTCCTACCCCTCCATGAGCAGCGCTCCTTCCAGAAACTTTTCTGCAGTTCCATCAGCCAAGGGGCAGCCCCGGCTCGTCCTTCCCACCAAGACCACGTTCCAAGTTGAGATGAGTGAAGCCCAATTCCCCTTGCCTACCTCGTGCCCGTTGCTGCTGGGGATGGTTTCCGACTCGTTGACCAGCGAAGACTTGATGTCGGCCAGGTCTCCTTCTTCCTCCGGGTGGCTGATCTCGGCGAAGATGGTTTCCTTCTGGGGGTCACCTTCGTCTTTGAAGGGGATCATCTCGTCGGTGGCACAGAGCTCCGGATCGCCGCCGCCTCCCGAGAGCTGAGGCATAGTGGCTTTCTTTCCACCCCGGGAAAGAAAGGAAGGAGAGCAGGAAGAGAGAAAAGAGAGGAAGAACAGGAGGAGGAGGAGGAAGAAGGAGAGCGAGGGGAGTTAAAAGGCTTTGGACGCCGAGCTCGCTTTGCGCTGCGCTCCTATAGCCTTCCTCCCCCTCCGCCTGCTTCTCTCTCCCTCTCTCTCTCTCAGCCTAAACGCTGCGCTCTCCTCCCTTTCCCACCCCATCCATATCCAAACACCTGGGGGGAGGGGAGAGAGCAAGCAAGACTGGAAGTGTGGCCGGCCCTGTCTACTTTGTCTGCTTGAAAAGAAGGGGAGGGGAAAAGGAAGCCAAAGAGCCAGGCAGACGCGCGCTCCCCCCCCCCCCCGTCTCTCTTCCCTGCCGGTTTCTGTTGTGTCTGCAGTTCAAGACGACGCGAAAGTCGGGCAAGTTGGCTTTCTCTCAGAGACTTTTAAACCTGGTTTTCTAATGGGTCCTCCTTTCCCTTTCCCTTTTTTGAAAGAAAGGACCACAGCCCCCTCCCTCCCCCCTCTGTGTGTGTGTGAGAGAGAGAGCGGGGGGGGGAGAGAGAGAGAGAGAGAGAGAGGCACAAACGCCGGTCTTCGAGAGGAAAAGCCAACGGGCCCTTTAAATGGAAGCCTTCTGAGATACAGAAGTGACCCCAAGGAAGGACGGGACGGGACGGGGGGTCTCCCTGCCTGTGCGCGCACACATCCCGCGCGAAGGTCCGGGGCGCAAAGTTGGAAGGTCCCGGGGCAGGAAGGACGCCAATGGGAGAGAGACAAAAAAAAAAGGTCGGTGGGAAGATGAGGGAAGAACAATCTCACACCAACACACCAGGACTCCGCTTTTGTTCCTTGGCAGGGGAAAAGACTTTTTCCCCCCTTCCTGCTCGGCTGCCTAATCCTCTGCGCCGCCGTCCTGGCTCTCCCGAAGCGAAGCGAACCGGGCGGCTGGCATTTACCGGGGGAGGGAGGGGGACGGAGCCGACAAATTCCTCAGGTGCAGCTAAAGCAGAAGCAGCAGCAGCAGCGAAAGTCCTCAGATGGGCGGCAGCAAAAAAAAAGGGACGCTCCTTAAAAAAAGAAGAAGGGGAGAAAGTTAGCTTCTCCAGGAATTAGAAAAGCAACCCCTCCCGCTGCCCCCCCCAAAAAACCTAGAGGCGGGCTGCAAAAGTCTTGAGACATAAAGGCCAACCCACCCCAAACTTCTTCCAGGTGCCGCTGCTGCTGCCCCCTTCAACGGTCCCACACACTCGCTTTTCTTTTGGGTGGGTGGGTAGGTGGGGGATCGCGAGCTTGGTTTTGGTCGGGGAAAGGGACGGGCATAGAAAGGTCTCCTTTGGCCGAAGGTGCCGGTTGCTCTTCTCTGGGCTCCGGCTTGCGACCAGGGTTCCCCCCCCCCCTCGTCGACCAGGGTCCTGGTTGTCCACGAGCTCTTGGTGGGCTTGCGAGGCGGGCCGCGCGAGGTGGAAAGGCAGCCGCCCGCTGCGCTCTCCTCGTGTACCGTAACTTTGCCGTCCCTCCACCCGCTTCGCCTCCTCCCCCTTCCCCCTCCTCCTCCCTCCTCCCTCCTCCCTCCTCCCCCCTCTCTGGCTCTCTTGAAAAGGGCGGGGGCGGGCAGAGAGAAGATGAAAGCGAAGCCGCCGCCTTGATTGACAACTCACTGAGAGATGCTCTTGAGAGGAAAAGGAAACGCAGCCCCACAGAGAGAAGGGGAGGAAAAACAACCTTAAGCCGGGAAAGCGCCAGGATGGGCTGGAAAGCTCGTTTAGTCTTAAAACCAACCCAAGCACACACACACACACACATACACACAAAGAAGATGCAGAAAGCCAGGCCGACAAAGTTAAAACAAAAGCACAAAAACATCCCCGGCGTCTTAGTCCGCTGGAAAGTTTCACCTGGGAGAAGGTGGAGGGCGAAGATGCTGGATGGGGAGGGGAAGGGAGGGGAGGACCAAGAAAGTAGTCCGAGGAATCGGAACATGAGACTGGCTGCGGTTTCTTAGCTCCCGTTTGCCTTTGTTTTTGCCTTCATCGCAACGGTTGTTCCCGTCCCGTTCTTCAGCGCCGTTGATGCTGTTTTTTAAACAACGATCTGAGATTGGGTGAACACTAAACAAGGGGCGAGGGTGGGCTGGGTGCTGCTATTGGGAAGGGTGGACCGTCTCTCCCTGCCCCCAAAATCGAGGTCTCCGGGAATAATAAGTAATAGTGATCCGGATATCCTCAGACAAATCTGAGACAAAAAAATCTCTTGTTTTGTTTGCTTAAGTCTTTCCTCTTTTTGGAGAGGTGTGTGTGTGTGTGGGGGGGAGGCTGTGTATCCATACCCAATTCTTGGGGGCTGATAGTGGGGTTCTCATATGGATGCTATGTTTACAATGACAAGAGGCAAAACACGTGACAAGACTCATACGGACTTCCGATTCCCGAATATTGAAATCGTATTTGAAATGGAACATTTAAATCTGAAATCTTATGCCCAGTGAGTCGAAAAAGAAGTCCTATTGAACTGGATTGTGCTGAATACACACGTGTGTGTGTGTGTGTGTGTGTGTGCGTGTGTATACATAGCATCTTCATATATTCTCCTTCCATATATTCACATTTAGTCCCTGATGCGCCCATTGGGACATCCGAGCCTTTTATTGCCTTATATTTATACATTCATCTCTGCAACCCCTTCCTGCATGTATAGGGAAAGGAAACAATGAAGATAGACGGCCGAGTTAAGAAACGTTTACTCGGAAATAAATGCGACTTGGTTTGGGTGGGATTTCTGAATAAATACTGTTTGGGATGTTGCAGCTTTCTCGAGTGCACATATTGTTACTTGGTTCTTGTTTGAATCAAATGTATAAATATGCCCTATCCGGAAAACGGAGGAATGGAAACATGTCAGGCAAAATTCAAGTTGATCCCATAATACAGAACCCTTTGGTGGGTTTTTTTTTTTTGTAGGACCCAAAGAGAAGAACGGATGGTTTCTTGAAGTGATCTTTTTTTTTAGAAGAAGAAAAAAAGTTGCGATGAATAAAAGCAAATACGAAATAGCTGCAAGGAGCTGCTTCCAACTGGGGATTATAATTAAAAAAAACCTGAGCCTCATAAGGAGAAAAAGCGACAAAGGGCTCCGGAGAGTGGAGGAACACGAAACCCCACGATGCTGCATAGAAGGCAACGCATTACTCCGATATAAGTTTGTGGTCAGCAAAACACGAGTGGATTTTTGTCTAGAGGCCCAGCTTGGCCCTAGGTGGTATCTCCGTGGGATATATATCCCCTTCAAGCCAATGAAGGAGAGAAGGTCTTTGGAAGCAACTTCCACAGCAATGAATGGGGCCGGGAACTTGGTCCTCCCCCCCCCCCCCCGTCCCCTAAACTCGCGTTTGATTTCAGCAGGTCGCAGCTGGCGAAAAGCTGCCTCCAGGTCCCCTTCTCTGGCTTTAGGCGGCTGCTTAGAAGCCGAGGAAGTTTTCAGGGGCGCTTTTTGCTAAATGTTGATCTTGTTCCACCTAATTCGAATCCTATTTTCCCCTTCATGTTAATTGTTGGAGCTGCCGCTCTCATTTGCAGAATCCCTCCCTTTGCCCTCGAGATTATTGTACTTTAAACTACATAATGGGAACCGCTTAAGAGGCGGGAGGAGGGAAAGGGAGAAAATTAGCGCGTAAAAAAAGGGGGGGCTGCATTTGATGTTGCTGGCGCAAAGAGATCTTCCTCTTCGGGAAAAACCAACCTACCTACCCACCCACCCATCCTCCTCTGGAGAAGCCAAACAAGCCACGGTTTCCTTTGACAGTCGCCTGCGATCTGAGGATTTTGCTGTTTAAGTCTTGTCACTAAAACGCTCGCCTCTGCCTCGGAAAGAGACGCAGCGCGATTTGCGTTTTATGTGGGGGGGAGGTGCATTGGGAAAACACCTTCCCTATAACGCGTTTTAAGGCTGCGTTGGGTCACTTTCTATTAACTAGCAGCGAAGGCAACAGCCTAGGTAGGACAAGCGTTTTTGGGTTGAAATTCTTATTGGCTGTCGTAGCGATTAAGCATCCCGGTCTCCAATTAGCACGTGTCTAATCGATTGGAATCGCCATTTAAAAAATATATATATATCGAGGAATGGAATGGAAGCGAAATCCTGGAAGCGAAATCCTTTCAAGTTTCAACCAGATTTGGGTCGATTTGGGCGATGTTTACTCTTCCTGGATCCCGAGGGAGGCGGGTGGGAGGGAAAAGTGGAAGCTTTCTCCGGGGGAGGATTCTCCCGCACGGAGGTTTAGTATTAATCTGATCCCTCTAATAAAACAATTAGGAAAGGATTTATGCAGTTTCTAAACCTTTCCTCTCCCCACGTCTATAAGCTTATATATACTCATCGGCAGAGAACCACGCTTTCCTTCCACCGGTCATACCGTTCGCAAAATCCCGAATAGAGGAAGTAAAAGACGCGACGTGGGAAAGAGAGCCTTAGGCACAGCTGTGCTCGGGTTCCCGCGGTGGGCAGAGGTGCACTTCGAGCCCCCTTCGCCATAAGAGACTACAACGATTCTTATAACGAGCCAAGACCCCCCCCCACTGGGTCTCCCCAGCAAAAGAACTGAAGAGTGCCCAACTGAAGAGAGTAAAGCTGCGCCTCGTTTTATGGGGAAAGAAAGAAATAAAGGAAAAGGAAAGGAAAGAAAGAGAAAGGAAGGAAAGGAAGGAAGGGAAGAAGGAAAGAAAAAAGGAGATAAAGGGGAAAGAAGGAAAGAGAAAAAAGGAAAGAGAGAAAAGAAAGAAAGAAAAGAAAGAAAGAAAAGAAAGAAAAAGGAAGGAAAGGAAAGAAGGAAAGAAAGAAGAGAAAGGGGAAGAAAGAGAGAAAGAATGAAAGAGAGAAAAAAGGAAAGAGAGAAAAGAAAGAGAAAGAAAGAAAAAGGAAAAAAGAAAGAAAAGAAAGAAAAAGGAAAAAAGAAAGAAAAGAAAGAGAAAGGAAGGAAAGGAAGAATGAAAGGAAGGATAGAAAGAAAGAAAAGAGAGGAGAGAAATGGAGAAAAAGAGAAAGAGAGAAAGAAGGAGAGAGAGAGAAAAGAAAGGGAAAGAAAGAAAGAAAGAAAGAAAGAAAAAGAAAGAAAGAAAGAAAGAAAGAAAGAAAGAAAGAAAGAAAGAAAGAAAGAAAGAAAGAAAGACCTCTTTCCCCTTTGATGTGGGCTGGAGGTTTTTCCCGACCGGCTTTTTTTTTGTGATGGGTGGTTGAGAATCTTCTCTAAAGGGAAAAATAGAGAGGAGTTGCGGGGGCGGAGCGAGAAGACGAAAAGTCGAGCTTCAGGACAAGCGGATCAAGTCAGGAAAACTCTCCACTGCCAGGCTGGAGGAAGCCCGAGGCTGCTGAGCGCAGTCGAGAGAGAGAGAGAGAGAAAACACCCCAACATGCAAAGGATTGTCTGAATTCGGGCGACAAGTTAGGCTGAAATGTGGTTGACCTGCCTGCGATTCAGAATGTTGGGGGTCAATTCGGCTCTTTTGGGGATATAATTCAGGGAACGAGAGTTAAGCGAGCCGCGAGTCAGGCTGCTTTGCAAACACCGCAGGTCTTTTCAAAGCCTCGATTCCGCATAGTGACTGGCTGGGTTCCCATGGTTATCACGCTTAAATGAAGCATGGGTGACAGAACGAATGCAATGTTCTGGGTCCATCCGACGCATTAAGCACGAAACTAACCGTAGAGAAATGTGATTAGCTAGTTTTGGGATTCAGCACGAACAGCTATCGGGTTGGCGCATCAAACTAAGCGACGGTTTGCTTCGTTGAAGCTCACTGGCTGGGTAACCATTCTTCGGTTTCCCTCCATCAACCATCGCTTACAAACGAGCCTAACCCCAAAACAATCCCGTCACCTTATGAGTTTGGCGATGCATTGTGTGAATCAAGCTAAAAGATACGAGTTAGAAATGGAAAGACTAAGGATAATAAGGCGTTCTTGCTTGGAATATTATCTTTGTCAGCTCTCATGTAAATAGAAACTACTCCAATAAAACCTTTACAGGTGTTACATATAAGGTATCTTTGTCTATTGAGCTAAGAGGAAATTCCGTTTAATTCAATGGAATTTACTCAGAATCTCCTAAAGCACTTTTTCTTCATTGGAAACCCTCTTGAAGTCAATAGGATTCCCTCCACCCTCCAAATTGAACATTAAAGGGCTGTATTTACTTCGGCGGAGCCTTCCTTGAACTGAACTGTATCTGGATAAAAACGTAAGTTCGGACTAACCTGGTTTATAACACAATCCTATGCTCCTTCCTTTCTTTAGGATCCCACTAACGAATTGCCTATTTGAAAGTGAATCCCATTGTCTGGGAGTCCCCAGACGGAGAGGCTAAATGGGATGGCCAGTTTTGGCTTGGTTGAGATCCTGCCGTCAATTAAACAGCCTTCGTATTAAGTTTGATATGTAAATCTTGGTTTCTTGGGATACCCAATCAAGGATGATTCACGTAGCTTCGGTGCAAGTAGCTTCAGTCGTGCAAGTAGCTTCAATCGTGCATTCTTCCTCGACCTGGCGTCCTAGATGTGCTCCAGGGCTGAGTGATGGAAATACAGGGTGTACACATCTAGAGGGCGCCAGGTTGGAAAAAGGCCAATAAGGGACATGATGTCATTCCATTAGCTTTACTCCTCCAAGAAACGTGTATTTCCGGTGATGTAGATGAAAATAATCCTGCCCCCTCCCCTCCCAGTAATTATTGATTTTCTAGGTTGGAGAAGGTTAAAGGCTAAACTTAAGTCAGGGGTGTCCAAACTTGGGAACTTTAAGATTTGTGGACTTCAACTCCCAGAATTCCCCAGAAGAGATCCTGCCGTCAATTAAATTCTGGGAGTTGAAGTCCACAAATCCTAAAGTTTCCAAGTTTGGACACCCCTGACTTAAGGTACAGTTGGAAAGTAAGGATCTGTATTCTCTCAGGGAGTAAGAACTTGGAAAGGGGCTTGATAAGGCCTTTAAGAGAAATATTCAAATCCGTTCTGTGAATTTTAAATGCCCTTTGGGCAGCCATCTCATTTTTGATCGAGGGAATTGAGGATCGGCAACACAGCCCAAGACACACTCAGAAGTAATCCCGGTGCCTCTTCTTGAGTCTTAACTCCCACGTGAGCGCCAGCCCCAGCCCCAGTGCAGGATTCACAAGAAAAAGAGAAACAAGGGCCAGTGGTCAGGATCGCTCTCCTCAGTGCCCCAGGAACATTGCAAGTACATCATCGGGGTTAATCATCAGGCTTGGACCCCGTCTGCGAACCGAGCTCAACAAACAAGCCAACAATGTATTTGCAGTTTAAAACCCGAGGCGCTTTGGTTAAAGCAGGGGTGTCCAAACCTGGGAACTTTTAAGACTTGTGGACTTCAACTTCCAGAATTCCCCACCCTGGTCTAAGGCTTCAACCACCACAAAGCCAGAATAGTCTATTTTATGGATTTATAATCTATGGGTCTATTTTGTGCCCATTTTAGTTTGACGTGGTGTAGTACCCCGGGACAAGATGCCTGGCCGATCAGGGCGAGCTAACTTGGATGCAGATGACTTCTTCGTGGCTTGATATGTCGTGGGGATCTCCCAGTTTGGACGATTCTCTTTAGCTCGCTGATTGCTCTACGGCCCCAAGCAAGCGGGCAAGTTCTGTAAACCAGGTTAAATCTGGGGTTAACTGTTTTACGCAGCCAGTTCTTTGAACCTAGCCAGCCCTATTCGAGTCCCGCGCGTCGTGCGAAGGCTGCGCATTGAATGATTGGGAGTAAACCACAGACCAATTAACAATGGATAACCTTTGCCCGCCGACCCAGCCAAGCCTGTGGACCGGAAAAAGATCCGGAAATGTAGTCAGTTTAATGAAAAACAAATGAGGTGGGACGAAAAGGTGGGGGGTGAAAGCGAACAAGCCAGCGGAGAAGGGAGGGAGGGGGTGGTGTCATACTCGGTGAGTCATCTCTGAAACAAAACACGTTCTACTCGCGTGTGTAGACCTTAAAAACGCACCCATAGATACATAAATGATGTGTTTATTGACTTGAGGGGGGGACGGAAGAGGAAGAGAGGCGCAGCGAAGCTTGAGCGCAAAGAAACCCGGGACGGGCCAGGCTGAGGGGCGAGCTAGCGTTGCGTGAGAAAGGCCACCGCGGCAGCTTCTCCTTATATAGGCAGAAGGCGGGGTTAGAGGGCGCGCAGGGGCGGGGCAGGCTCTCCCTTTGAAGTCCCGCCGGCTGTCTCTTTCATCCTCTCCCTCGCTTCCCCTTTCTGGCCTCTTTGTGTGACTAAATTTGGCAAGAGCGGGGGAGCCGCGCCAGGTTTTCCACGTGTGCTCCGAGCGCCCAGCTGAGCAGGCAAAGGTTCTCTTCCGGGTAAGGAGACCGAGGGAAAGATCAAAGAGTTTGGGGAGTTGAATCTGAAATGCGACTTGGAAATAACAGTTAAAAAAGAAGAGGAGGAGGAAGGAGGGGGGCCACCCCACCCCACCGAGCCTGACGCATCTCAGCCTCCGGACAAACTGAGTGGATGGAGCAGGAGAAACCCTGAGTTTAAAAAAAACAAAACAAATCAAAGCAATCAGAGGAAGCGGGTTAGTTTTCCTTCCTCCCACGTTTCCAAGTGCGTTTGGCATGTTGGCAATTACATTAGGAGAGAGGGTTAGTCTTGCTCTCCCTTTGCCCCCTTTGTAACTCATCCTCTTCCACTGGCAGTGTTGTTATTATATACTTTATTCATTAAACATGAAACTCAGCCGACTGAACATTCAAAAAAGTATTACAAATACCAGTGACTGGTGCTACTGGTTGATACGGTTTGCTGCTGCTGCTGATTATTGTTATTGTTGTTATTTTATTCATTTAAACATGAAACTCAGTCAATTGAACATTTAAAGATGCCACCAATACCATTGACTGGTGCTAATGGTTGATTTGGGTTGCTGCCAGCATCTTAAATTATCAACCAAGTATCTTCTTAAAATATAAGATGTTCCGAGTAGTGTAGTTTTTTGCAGTTCCACTGGTGTTCTTGCAGGAAGCTGCAATTTCTTTATGTGTTTTGTAAAATTCTTGGACATGATACCAAATGCCCCATGACAATGGGTATCACTGTTATGTGTTTCATCCATAGTCGTGTAGTTTCGATGGCCAGGTCGCGATATTTCATGATTTTTTCCCCCAGTTCTTTTTCTTCAACTCTGGCGCCTCCTGGTACAGCAATATCAATAAACTCGACGCTTCGACCCTCGACAACCGTGATATCTGGTGTGTTGTGTTCCAAATGATGATCCATCTCTATTTGAAAGTAAAAAATGCACAATTATTATTATTGTTGCTGTTATTATTATTATTTTACAAAGCTATAGATTCCTCCTGTCTTTTCACTGCTTGAAGCCATTAGAACAAAGATGTTGAGAAGGATTACTGCTAGTATTACTTTTTATTCCTCTCTGCTGTGACACACAGCAAAACCTCTTGAATGATCTTACATCGAAGTTAGAGGAGGTATGGGGGGAAATCTGCCTTTAAATTAATCCCTAATTATTGGGAAATGGTTTCTTGCTGATTTACTGAACTTGGTAGTTTTCCAGAAATCTCATGTGTGTGACACAGAAAAACAATAATTGAAACAAACTTTCTGGAAGAATCTTCTGCCAGGCCAAGATAAACTGAGAACCAGATGTGTGCAGTTACAACGGGTTCTTCAAATACAGCGGCTTCCTCTTGATTCAGCTTTAGCTATCGTTCTGGCAAAACATTAGCCAAGGGAACTGTTTGTAGAATGGTGCTGTTTCCGAAACATCTGTTAAAACTACTTTTAAATTTCAGCTTGGTAGCCCACTATTTTCCTTTCAGTGAACTGAGAGGTTTTAATGGATAAATCAATCTCTTCTGAAGGATTTGGCCCCAGAATCCATTCAGTTCAGCTGTATGGCAACTGGGATAATGACAAGATTGGACGTTTATACACTGATTTTCCATAACTCAGGGTTTCCCAGATAGATTGGGCTCTATCTCCCATATTCTGCAGAAATAGTGTATTTTGGCACAACTGTCCCATCAGTTGACTGTTTTTGTCCAAATAAGACATGTATTTTAAGAGAAAAATTCCTTTAAACATATATACACAGAGAGATATATTTGTACAAATACAGGTGTATTTTGTTGCAATGAATACTAGAATTTGTTTGAAGGAGGGAAACAGAATTTCTTTTCATTAAAATTAAAATGGAAAACCAGTTAAATGAAGAAATGCAGCCTGAGCAGAACAACGTATCTGCTGACAGACAGCTTAATCAGAGGCACACACATGCTAATAAATGTGTCCCATTGAGTTCAACTGGGCATTATTCCAAGAATTCTCCAGTAAGTAGGTTTTTTAAAAGCTTTCCATTGCTGCAAAGGGAATTTTTATAGCTTAATTAGTGAGCATGTTTATATAACATATTAAATGAGTGGCAATTCGACTAACTAATGTGAATATAAACATAGGCTCCTTAATCATAACTGTTAATTTCTCTATGGTTATTAAGCATACAATGCCAAGTTAGTATTACCCCAGAACTCCACAACTTGTAGAACTGCTCACAAGATTTGTAAGTAAAGAAAACATATGCCTGTATGAATAATTTTCCAAAATTGTCTTGCAATATATTGTACAATCTAGCATAAACATGGTTTGTTCAATCATAGCTTAATGTGTTATATTAAAGTGGCTTGTAAAATATTATGCCTTAGCTTTTGCCATTTGTGGTTGCCTAATGCAGAGATGTCAAACTCATTGCCGCGGACCAGATGTGTCACACACTAGCCACACCCACACGATTTAGCGAAGGAGAAAAAAGTCACGATATGTCACGTGATGCCACAGTGATGATGCAAGTTTGACATCTCTGGCCTATTGGGTTAATTAACAGGAATAAAAATAGGTTTTACTATTAAGCCTCAACTTTTATATTTCTTTCTGCATGATTGGTATCCTAGAATTCTTGTTATAATTTTAGAAACCACAAACCTTCATGAAAAATCAGTTGATATTTTTCTAAAAAATTTTTTAAAAAAGATTTGAACGTAATTGCCATTATATTCAAAATTACATCATATATAGCTGAACCTGGAGTATCAGCAAATATTATGACAGTAGAATTTCATTTCCGTAATTTTATTTACCTCAGAAATGTGTCTGTTGAAAACATCTAGTCATGTTCTACAGCAGGGGTGTCAAACTCACATCGTCACGGCAGTATCATGTGATGAATCTGGACTTTCCCCCCTTTGCTAAACTGGCCGTGGGTGTGGCCAGCGCATGATGTATCTGGCCCGCAGGCCGGGAGTTTGACATCATGTTCTAGAACATATCCCCCAGTAAGAATGAATGGTTTGTTAGTCATTGACCAGCATAAATCCAGTAACATTATGACTCATCCTATCGTTTGTCATTTGGAAATAAGGCACATGTAATCTTCCTATATTTCTGCAATCTTGAATAGGAACTTAGTTGGAAAAAAAATCGATGAAAGGTGTGACTCTATCAATTCATTTCTACAGGAAATAGGTGGAAAAACAGTACACTGTATATTCTCCATATGCATTTTTCAGACAAGTCAAAATCTCAAAAAGGAGAAGAATTATGGTAATGTCATGGAGAGTGTTGAAATCATTAAAAAAAAAAAAGCTAGATAAAATAAATGAGCATTTACCCCATAGCTCAAACAGCTGTGCTTATTCTGTTGATGATGTTGCAGCCAGACAAAGTGTCTGTTCAGCTTCCAGCTAGATGCTGCACGTAGAGAATGCCCAGCCTGGAAACATTGGCCAGCAACATTTGACCAAGAGATATACAACTGCTCTAGTTAGGAAGAAATGATGTCATTAGGCTCATGAAGTAAAGCATCTCAATCAATCATATTTTTTTGGTTCTGAGAACTTGACTACCAGCAATAGCTCTTAGAGAAAGCTCGTTATAGTGTGACTGGGCTAAATATCTAATTATTTTCTCCGAAAGAAACATATTTGCAAAATCCCTGAATTTTCTGCAATACGTACTGTATGCTTGGTGCAATTTTATTATTGGAGGATCACAGTGAATCCAACATATGGACCAGTGGTGAAATTAGAAAATTTTTACTACCGGTTCTGTGGGTATGGCTTGGTGGGCGTGGCAGGGAAAGGATACCACAAAATCTCCATTCCCTCTGCACTCCTGGGGAAGGATATTGCAAAATCTCCATTCCCACACCATTCTGGGGCCAGCCAGAGGTGATATTTGCTGCCTACTCAAAATTTCCGCTACCAGTTCTCTGTCTGTCAGAACCTGCTCAATTTCACCCCTGGTTTGGACTGGATATTTTTCTTAACCCCAATATGGGTGAGGGTTAGGATACTGGATGATGTCAGTGATGACTCTTCACACAGGATAAATTCAATTCTTGATCATTCTTTCTGTTCTCAAGGAGTACAGTTATTGTGCATGAGATTTGAGTGGTATGTTGATGGATGACTCTGCTAAAAGTAATGGATGGTGTGAAAACAACAAATGTTATTTTCTTAGGAGCCCTGGTGAGGCAGTGGTGAGAATGCAGTACTGCAGGCTAACTCACTGCTCGCTCCAGGAGTTCGATCCTGAATAGCTCAAAGTTGACTCAGCCTTCCATTCTTCCAAGGTCAGTCAAACGAGGACCCAGATTGTTGGAGGCAATATGCTGACTCTCTAAACTGCTTAGAGACGGCTGAAAAACACTGCGAAGAGGTATATAAATCTAAGTGCTATTGCTGTTCTTCTTGTGTCATATCTGTCATTGGACATTGGTGATCATATTGGCAATCCTGTTTTTATCAACAGCTGCATGAAAAAGTGCTGCTGAGTTTTGTTCAAACTAATCCCTTAGATTTTGAATCCATGATGTTCTTCTTCTGCCTGGATCTCGTTTTCCTTCAATTTTTCCCTGGAGGATTGGTGTATTTTTCCAGATGTGGTATCACATGTCCAAAATATTCTAATTTTTGCTTTTCAATGGTTTTGATGATTTATCTTTGCTTTCCCAGGTGGCTTCTTACCTCCTCATTTCTGATTTTGTCAACCCATCTTATACGTAACAGCCATTTGTAAATCTACTATACAAATTACTATTGCTATTACCATTTCTTTGTTATTTAATGAATTTTTGTTTAAGAAACCAACCACTTTTCTGTCAAGTATTTACTGTATTTTTCAGAATATAAGATGCACCTTTTCCCCCCTAAAAGAGGGTGAAAATTTGAGTGTGTCTTATACACTGAATGTAGCCCCACCCACCCACTTACCAGCTCCAAACCTTTGGCCTCTGCTTCCCAGGAATTTACCTCCTTGCAGCAAAGGGGGGCTTGCAGAGGCTGCAATAGGCTATAGTAATCCCTACAACTTGAAGCAGCTGATGATCGGGAGAAATTGAAAGTGAAACTTGCTGTTTGCTCCACTGGCAAATTGCTGGGAGGCAGAGGCAGATTCCCCCCCCCCAACTTGTGCTAATCAGGCTGTTTGCTGCAAGGAGGTAAGTCAATAACTATAAATGCATATAACGCAAATGCGCTCTACATGGGGCTGCCCTTGAAGAGTGTTCGAAGACTTCAGTTAGTCCAGAACGCAGCCGCGCGAGCGATTGTGGGTGCACCCAGGTACACCCATGTCACACCTATCCTGCGCGAGCTGCACTGGCTACCCATTAGTCTCCGGATCCGCTTCAAGGTGCTGGTCGTAACCTATAAAGCCCTACATGGCATCGGACCTGGGTACCTGAGAGACCGCCTCCTGCTGATTACCTCCCATAGACCGATTAGATCTCACAGGTTAGGTCTCCTCCGGATTCCATCCGCCAGCCAATGTCGGTTGGCGTCGGTTGGCCTTCTCTGTTGCAGCTCCAGCCCTCTGGAATGACCTCCCCGTGGAGATCCGGACCCTTACTACCCTCCCGGCCTTCCGCAAAGCCAACAAGTCCTGGCTGCTCCAGCAGGCCGGAGGGCTTGTGAAACATCCAGCCCCACGGAAATTGTGAATGTTGCGGTTTTTTTAAAAAAGTGTTGTCTTTGTCTATTTATTCCCCCTTTCCTTGTCTATTGTGAGCCGCCCGAAGTCCTTTGGGAGTGGGCGGCATACAAGACAGACAAATAAATAAATAAATAAATAAATAAATAAATAAATATAGAATGTTCAAATTATTAGACTTATTTTTTAAAGACTGCTTTATTATTGTTGTAGACTGCTTAAAAAAATGAAGAAGCTTTTTAAAATAAATGCTTGATCTGAAGAGGCCCAGTGCTATTGTATCTTCTTTTAAATAGCAGAGAATAACTATACTTCCAGAAAGCACATCAATTTTAACAGCATCTGTACAAGTATAGTCTGAAATGTAACATTACAAAGTATATATTGTCTGTACTGTTTGCTGTTCGTTGCAAGGAGGCAAATTGCTGGGAGGCAGAGGCAGATATTTTTCCCTTGTTTCCCCATGCCCCCTAAAGCTAGATGCGTCTTATACTTCGGAGCGTCTTATACTCCGAAAAACATGGTAGTAGTTTTCCCTCTGTATCATGTGAAAAATTGCATTTTAGAATAAATATGGATGAGGGCCATATACAATTTTGGTGAAGGGGCACATGTAGTTAGTCCTTGACTTACAACAATTGAACCCAAAATTTCTATAGCTAAACAAGACAGTTAAGTGAGTTTTGTCCCATTTTATGACCTATCCTGCTACAGTTGTTAAGTGAATCATTGCAGTTGTTAAGTTAGTAATACGGCTGTGAAGTGAATCTGGCTTCCCCAGATTTGCTTGTCAGATGATCACAAAAGAGGATCGCATGACCCCAGGACACTGCAACCATTCATAAATGCATGCCAGTTTCCAAGCACCTGAATTTTGTTTATGTGACCATGGAGGTGTTACAACTGTCGTAAGAGTGGAATATGGTCCGGAATTGATTTTTTCAATACTGTGTTGTCACTTCGAACTGTCGCTAAAAAATTGGTATTAAATTGAGGACTTCCTGTATTGGCTTATGGCAGGGTGTCAAACTAGCAGTCAGCGCAGTGATGGGTTGCAGGGGGTATGCCTCGGTACGAGTATACCGGTGCCTGCCGGGAGCACTGGGTACCTTTCTGGTACGGTGCTCTGGAGGATCCACCCTCCCGCCTGCCCTCCTTACCTGTATTTGAGCTCTTCGGCACTTACGCGCAGGGAGCGTATGGCGTCTGAGCGACACTCCGCTGGGCAGCTGCTGCATGTGTTCATGTGGTGGATGCCGGGCCCTGTTGCACCGTACTGCTTGCAACGGGATGTGGAACCCACCACTGAGTCAGTGGGACACATCCGTCATGTGCAGGCCACACTCACCCCAGCTCCGCAAAGGCAATTTTTTTGGTGATATATCACGTGACATCACATGACACAATCTATTTTAACGCCCATGGCTGGGGTGTCAAACTCAATTTCATTGAGGACCACATCAGGGTTGTGTTTGACCTTGGGTAATTCCCTCAATTATTTCAGAAGACCATGATAGCACGGTGATAGCAGAATGTTCAGTAGAGATAGTTCTCGACTTACAACAGTTCATTTAGTGGCCACTCAAAGTTACAACGGCACTGAAAAAAGTGTCATAGGACCATTTTTCACAACTATGACTGTTGCACCATCTCCATAGTCACATGATCAGAATTCAGACCCTTGGCAACTGACTCATACGTATCCCGGTTGCAGTGTCCCAGGGTCAGGTGATCAACTTTTGCAACCTTTGGACAAGCAAAGTCCATGAAAAAGCCAGTTTCACTTAACAACCATCACTTATATAACAACTATAGTGATTCACTTAACAACTATGGCAAGAAATGTTGTTAAAATGGGGCAAATTTCACTTAACAAACGTCCCACTTAGAAACAGAAATGTTGGGTTCAAATGTAGTTGTAAGTCGAGGACTAGCTGTAGTCTCCACTCAGAAGTCTGTGAATGTCTGCTTTTAGATGGCTAAGACACTGAGCTTGTCGGTCAGAAAGGTTGGCAGTTCAAATCCCTAGTACAGATCTCCTGCCTGAGCAGGGGCTTGGACTAGATGACCTCCAAGGCCCCTTCCAACTCTGTTACTGTTTACTGGATTCAGCTGCTGTGGTTATTGGAAATGTTGCTAAATCTTCTACATGGGATTATTTAGGACAGGATAGTAGATTACTTGGGTGCATACCCAAATTATTCCCTCCAACAAAACCAGATTTTGTGGGTTTAAACATCTGAAATAATACATTAACACATATAAGGTGGATCTATTACAAATAGCCAAGGACTACGGATTCATGAGATTATGGTAGTGGCAAAGGACATAAAAATCTTTCCCTAGAACTGGAAAAAAATGGAAATTCTGGAATAGAATAGAACAGTAATAGTCCCTTAGTAAATAGAAGACAGACAAACACATACCCTTCAAATACTCTTCAGGATAGTTAGTTGTTAAATTTGGCCTTTCTGGATGAAGCTACTATCAGAAAATTACCAATTGGTCTTTCTGGGTGTGATTGTAACACCTTTAACACACATACATATAGACACACACACCAAGAACAAAGTATAACTCCTTCACTTCATTTCACACAGGCCACTGAATTGTCAGCAGATGGTAAACGCTTTCGGTCACCACTGATGTGGGCCAGATTTGAACCTGTGACCTTGAGGTGACAGACCCTATCTCAAACAAGAAGCAGGCAAACATGAAGCACTTTGATTTTCACAGAAACTGGTCGGAACTGAGATAACGAGGAGCTGGTTTTACACACAGGATCATCAGAAGGTCAGATAGCCGAAGGAAAAGTATTGCTTCCTTTGGACAATTCCTAATCTGGAAATACCTGTAGTTTGGTGGAGGTAATTTGATTCAAGTGGGGAATGTCTTAAGACATTTCATCAGTAATGTTCCTAGAAGGAGAGCGGGAAAAATTGTATTTGTATTTTGTATTTTATTATTTGTATGCCGCCCTTCTCCGGGAGGACTCAGGGCGGCGAACAATTCAAGGGGGAAAAAAGGGGAACATAAAAAGACAAAATACAAATAATAAAACTAGACAACAGTCGCACAACCATACATGTCGAGAGGGGAGGGAACTCATCACCCCCAGGCCTGCCGGCAAAGCCAGGTTTTGACGGCTTTTCGGAAGGCCTGGAGAGAGGTGAGGGTCCGAATCCCTGCGGGATTCATGATCTTGTCCACACACCCACAATCCATCATATGGTCCAATCTTGAATCCTGTATCTTGTTAGTGCCTAAAGATGTTTAATTTTATTTATTTATATCCCACCTTTATTATTTTACAAATAACTTAAGGTGAAAAACATATCAAATATACCTCCCTCCTCCTATTTTCCCCACAACAACAACCCTGTGAGTTGGACTGAGAGAGAGAGATTGACTGGTCCAAAGCTGTCAGACTCCTGAATGCGAAATAACTAAGTAGTATGATGGACTTGCAGGTCCGTGCAATGTGTAACATGTTTTCACTGGTGTAATGGGACTGGGTCTTTGTTAACATGATTTATTGAGTTAGGGATCTCCCTCCCTCTCTCTCTCTCTCCCCACTGTGAGTTGTATTGTGTTGGGGGGGGGGCGCAGTGGTGAAATTTAAATATTTTTACTACCAGTTCTTTGGCCATGGCGTGGCTTGGTGGGCATGGTGAGGGAAGGATACTGCAAAATCTCCATTCTCACCCCACTTGGGGGCCAGCCAGAGGTGGCATTTGCCGCTTCTCCAAACTACTCAAAATTTCCGCTACCTCTTCTCCAGAACCTGTCAGAATCTTCTGGATTTCACCCCTAGGGTGTGTGTGTGCACTGAGGGAGCTCAACCAATCTCATTGTACATATGTTGTGCATTGACAATAAAGAATTATTATCAAAGCTGGCTTTTGAAGAGCTGAGGTGGCGCAGTGGTTAGAGTGCTGTACTGCAGCCACTTCAGCTGACTGTTATCTGCAGTTCAGCGGTTCAAATCTCACCAGCTCAGGGTTGACTCAGCCTTCCATCCTTCCGAGGTGGGTAAAATGAGGACCCAGACTGTGGGGGCGATATGCTGACTCTGTAAACTGCTTAGAGAGGGCTGAAAGCCCTATGAAGCAGTATATAAGTC